>NC_137078.1:33077893-33677893 GCF_951640355.1 Cnephaeus nilssonii
GCCCACACCAAGACACATCATAATTAAAGTGCCAAAGGTTAAAGATAAAGAGAAAACCTTAAAGCGGTAAAGGAAAGACAGTTGCTTACAAGGGAACTCCCATAAGACTGTCAGCTGATTTTTCAACATTAACTTTGTAGGCCAGAAGGGATTGGCATGAAATATTCCAAGTGATAAAAAGAAAGAACCTACAATCAAGACTACTCTACATAGTAAGGCTCTTATTTAAAAATGAATGAGACCTAAAGAGCATCCCAGACAAGAAAAAGCTAAAGGAGTTCATCATCACCAAACCAGTATTACAAGAAATGTTAAAGGGACTTAAGAAAAAGGAGGAAAAGGGATATAAATATGAACAATAAAAATGGCAATAACTATATACATATCACTTTAAATGTAGATAGACTAAATCCTCCAATCAAAAGACATAGAGTATCTGAATGATTAAGAAAACAAGGTGCTGCCCTAACCGGTTTGGCTCAGTGGATAGAGCGTCAGCCTGCGGACTCAAGGGTCCCAGGTTGGATTCCGGTCAAGGGCATGTACCTTGGTTCTGGGCACATCCCCAGTAGGGGGTGTGCAGGAGGCAACTGGTCGATGTTTCTCTCTCATCGATGTTTCTAACTCTCTATCCCTCTCCCTTCCTCTCTGTAAAAAATCAATAAAATATATATTTTTTAAAACATATTGATGGACATAAAGGGAGAGATCAACAGTAATATATTCATAGTAGGGACTTTAATATACCATTGATATCAACAGGTATCAATGGTATATTTTTCCAGACAGAAAACAAGGAAATAGCACCCTTAAATGACACAGAACAGATGATATTTTTAGAGCATTTCACCATAAAGCAGCAATATATACATTCTTTTCACGTGCACATGGAGCATTTTCTGAGACAGACCACATGTTAGGCCACCAAACAAGTCTCAATAAATTTAAGAAAACTGAAATCATATCAAGCATCTTCTCCAACCACCATGGTATGAAACTAGAAATTAAGAAAACTGAAAAAACACACAAACACATGGAGTCTAAATAACATGCTACTAAACAATGAATGTGTTAACAATGAGACCAAGGAAGAAATCAAAAGATATCTTGAGACAGATAAAAATGAAAATACAATGACCCAAAAATCTATGGGACACAGCAAAAGCAGTCCTAAGACAGAAATTCATAGCATTATAGCCTACCTCAAGAAACAAGAACAATCTCAAATAAACAACCTAACGCTACACCTAAAGGAACTAGAAAAAGAATAACAAAGCCCAAAGTGAGTAGAAGAAAGGAAATAATAAAAATCAGAGTGAAAATAAACAAAATAGAGTCTAAAAAACAATACAAAAGATTAATGAAACCAAGAGCTGGTTCTTTGAAAACATAAACTTGAAATTAATAAACTTTTAACTAGACTCACCAAGGATAAAAGAGAGTGCTTTCCCCAGCTGCCAGTCAGATGCCCAGTCCTTCGGTGGAAGCTAAGCCCACATGAGACCCTCACCTCATCCGGCAATGAGCACCGTGCCCGGAAGCACTTGCCCAGCCCTCGCCCATACCGTGTCTTCTGTCTCGGAGCTCGCCTGCATCTACTCAGCCCTCATCCTGCATGATGATGAGATAACAGTCACAGAGGATATGATCAATGGCTCCTTAAAAGCAGCGAGTGTAAATTCGAACCTTTCTGGCCAGGCTTGTTTACAAAGGCTCTGGCTAATGTCAACATTGGGAGCTTCATCTGCAATGTAAGGCCTGGTGGACCTGCCCCAGCAGGTGTTGGGGCTAGAGATCCTGCCCCCTCTAACCACCTCTGCCCCAGCTGAGGAGAAGAAAGTGGAAGCAAAGAAAGAATCTGGGGGAGTCTGGTAATGACAAATGCTTTGGTCTTTTTGACTAAACCTCTCTTGTAACACATTCAATAAAAAGCTGAACTCTCCTAGGGGAGCGGAGGGCGGGGGTGAGGGGGGTGGGGAGACAAATAAATAAAATCAGAAATGAAAGAGAAGTGACAACTGACACCAAACAAGTACAAAGGATTATATAAAAAAAAAAATACTACAAACTATATGCTAACAAATTGGGCAATCTGGATGACACATACAATCTTCCAAGAATGAATCAAGAAGAAACAAAAATCTGAACAGACCAATTGCTACCAACCAAACCAAATCAGTAATAAAATAAAAAAAAACTCCCAACAAACAAAAGTCCTGCACTGGATGGCTTCACGGGTGAATTTTACCAAACACTTGAAGAAGAATTAACATCTACCCTCAAACTATCACAAAAAATTCAAGAGGAGGGAAGGCTCCCAAGCTTATTTTACAAGGCCAGCATTACTCTGATTCCAAAACCAGACAAAGACATTACAAAGACAAAAAATTATAGGTTAATAACCCTAATGAACATAGATGCAAAAATTCTCAATAAAATATTAGCAAACTGGATCCAAAAATACATTAAAAAGATCATACACCATGATGAAGTACAATTTATTCCTGGGATGCAAGGTTGGTACAATATTCACAAATCAATTAATGTGATATACCAAATAAACAAATCAAAGGATAAAAATTATATAATCATATTAATAAAGGGAAAAAGGCATCTGACAAAATCCAACACCCATTTATGATCAAAACTCTCAGCTAAGTGGGAATAGAGGGGACATACCTCAACATAATAAACTACATATATAACAAACCCACAGCTAATATCATACTCAACTCAGACTAAAAGTGTGAGTTGGAACAAGACAGATATGCTCACTTTTAACACTCTTATTCAACATAGTACTGGAGGTCCTAGACACAGCAATCAGACAAAAAGAAGAGATAAAAGGCATCCAAATTGGAAGGAAGAAGTAAAACTGTCATTATTTGCAGCTGACATAATATTATAGAGAACTCTAAAGGTTCTATCAGAAAACTACTAGAACTGATAAATGAATTCAGCAAAGTAGCAGGATACAAAATTAATATCCTAAAATTATTTTCATTTTTATATACAAAAAATAAATTATCAGAAAGAGAAATTAAGAGAACAATCCCATTTACAATTGCATTTTAAAAAACATCTAGGAATAAATTTAACCAAGGAGGTTAACGCTTAGTACATTGAAGAAATTACAAATAAATGAAAGCATATACTATACTCATGATAGAAAAAAAATTAACATTTTAAGACTACTGCAATCACTATCAAAATACCAATGGCATTTTTCATAGAAATAGAACAAATACATTTAAAATTTATATGGAACCACAAAAGAACCCAAATAGCCACAGCAATCTTGAGAAAAAATATCAAAGCTGGAGAAATCATGATACGTGATATCAAACTATATCATAAGGCCATAATCAAAACAGCATGGCGTTGGCATTAAAACAGACACAGACCAACGGAACAGAATAGAGAGCCCAGAAATAAACCCACGCCTATAAGGCTGATCAGTCTATGACAAAGGAGGCAAGAATTTACAATGGGGTAAAGACAGTCTATTCAATAAAAGGTGCTGTAAAAATTAAACAGATACATGCAGAAAAATGAAACTAGAGCACCTTCTACCATATATAAGAATAAACCCAAAATGAATTGAAGAATTAAATGTAAGACCTGAAACGATAAAACTTCTAGAAGAAAACAGGCAGCAGACTCTCTGACATTGCTCTTAGTAATATTTTTTCCTGATATATCTCATCAGGCAAGGGAAACAAAAGAAAAAAATAAACAAATGGGACTATATCAAACTAAAAAGTTTTTGCACAGCAAAGGAAGCCATCAACAAAATGAAAAGACAACCTACAGAATGGGAGAACACATTTATAAATGATACATCCCATAAGGGATTAATATCCAAATTTTATAAAGGACTCATATAACTTAACACCAAAACACAAACAATCAAATTTAAACAATAGGCAGAAGACCTGAATAGACATTTCTCCACAGAGGACATACAGATGGCCAACAGACATATAAAAACATGCTCAATGTCACTAATCATCAGAAAAATGTAAATTAAAACCACAATGATATATTCACACCTGTCAAAATGGCTATGGTCAATAAATCAACAAAGTAAGTGTTGGCGAGGATGTGGAGAAAAGGGAACCCTCGTGCACTGTTAGTACAGCCATTCCCACTATGGAAAAGTGTGGAGGTTCCCCCCAAAATTAAAAATAGAATTATCATATGATCCAGCAATTCCCCTTCTGGGAATATATCTGAAGAAATCCAAAACACTAATTTGAAGAGATATATGCATGCCTCTGTTCACTGCAACATTATTTACAATAGCCAACATATGGAAGCAACCCAAGTGCCTATCACTAGACAAATAAAGATGTGGTACATATATACAATGGAATATTACTCAGTTATTTAAAAAAAAAGTTATTTACTACAATTTGCAACAACATGGATGGACCTAGAGGGTATTATGCGAAGTGAAAATGAGTCAGACAAAGTCAAGTACCCCATAGTTCCGCTTATATGTGGAAACTAAAGAACAAAATAAGTGTACAAAACAAAACAGAAACAGACTCAGGCACAGTGAATAAACTGAGGATTATCAGGATGGGGTGGGAGGATGGGTAAGAAAAGCAAAGGGAGTAAGAAGTCACAAAATAGTCATGGGGATGTAAATACAGCATAGGGAACATAGTCAATAATATTGTACTAACTATGTATGGTGCCAGGTGGGTACTAAACTTATCAGGGGAATCACTCTGTAAATTATATAACCATATAACCACTACACTGTACACCTAAGACAAAGAAAAAAACATTCTAAGTCATTTAATTATTGCATTCTGACTCCAGGTTCCTTCCTGAGAAAACAAAGTATTATAATGAAAAGAAAAAAGTAATACACTATTGGAAGAAGCACTTGGGGTAACTCTAAAAAAGAAAATTGTTAAATATGGAATGTTTTACCAAATAAATAATAATAATAAAAGGCCAAGAGGCCGTCACGACCAAAACGAACAAATGACCGGTCACCATGAGGTGCATGAAGCATCTCTCGGGCCCTCTCCCACGGCCCAAAGGCTCCGATCGCAGCAAGGCTGGCGGCTGGTGGGGCAGCGGGCAGGTGGGTGAGGCCAGGCAGGCGCTGCTGTGAGCACAGCTGTGAGCACAGCGGGCAGGTCGGCGGGGCTGGGAGTGTGGCGGGATGGTGGGCAGGGTGCGAGCACGGCAGAGTGGTGGGTGGGGCATGCACGCTGGGCCTCTAGTACATAAATAAAAACCAAACCTGTGAAATTAGGAAGAGGTCATGCTTGAAAAAAGCATGTTCCCTTCTTTCGTTATGGCTAAGTTGTGCTTCAGTCCAAAAGATAAGATGACCTCCTAAGATCCTTCCAGAACTAAGGTTTTGTGATTCTGTTGTAAAATGTCTCCCTATTGTACATCAGCATTTCTTAAATTGTGTCTATTAGATGTTAATCGATGTTCTATAAGAGTTGTTTGAAAATTGTTTGAAACTTGTTTGAAAATTGTAAGTTAAACTGTTTGTTCTTGTTGTTGGTTTGCTTTTTCTGCTGCAGAATTTCTCAATTTTAATTATTAATATATACCACAACTCTGCAAAAGGGGAATAGGATTAAGAATGTAAGGTCTCCCAAATTCACTTAGGATGGAATTTTTCCGGTTAGGAGCAAGGGTTCTGGTTTGGAGCCCTTTCTTTGAGCAACATCTAGTGACATATTTAAGGACTAGAGGCCCAGTGCACAAAATTCGTGCACGGGGGGCGGGGAGGGGGGTGTCCCTCAGCCCAACCTGCACCCTCTCCAATCTGGGACCCCTCGAGGGATGTTCAACTGCCTGTTTACAGGGATCAGGCCATGGGGGTGTGGCCAGCCTGAGTGAGGGGCTGAGGGCTGTTTGCAGGCTGGCCAAGCTCCCCAGTGGGGACTCTCACCTCATGGGGGTGTAGCCAGCCTGCGTAAGGGGCTTTCTCTTTCTTTCTCTTTCTTTCTCTCTTTTTTTCTTCCTTCATTCCTTTCTTTCTCTTTTCTCTTTCTTTCTTTCTTTCTTTCTTTCTTTCTTTCTTTCTTTCTTTCTTTCTTTCTTTCTTTCTTTCTTTCTTTCTTTCTTTCTTTCTTTCTTTCTTTTTCAGTGCCTACTTAAGCCAAGGCCAGGGCCGGCTGGAATCAGGTATCTGGGATTTATTTATCTTCTATAATTGAAACTTTGTAGCCTTGAGTGGAGGCCAGGGCCAGCCAGGGCCAGCCAGGGCGGGCGGGAAGCTTGGCTTCCTCCATCGCCGGGGGCAACCCAAGCCTCCTGCTTGCTCCAGCTCTGTGGTGGCCGCCATCTTAGTTGGGTTTGCATACTCGCTCCTGATTGGCTGGTGGGTGTAGCGGAGTGATGGTTAATTTGCATGTTTCTCTTTTATTAGTGTAGATGCTTATGTTCCATAGAGCACACTTTGGGAAACATTACTGTACACTCTCTATATACCTTGGTTGTCTTCTAGTCTGCTCTGTTCTTTATACAAAGAATGATCAACACATTAAAAAAATAGAGGCGCTAGTCAGTTTGGCTCAGTGAATAGGTCCCAGGTTCAATTCTGGTCAAGGGCATATGCCGGGGTTGTGGGCTCCATCCCCAGGAGGGGGCGTGCAGGAGGCTGCCAATCAATGATTCTCTCTCATCACTGATGTTTCTCACTCTCTCCCCCCTCTCTTCCTCTCTGAAATCAATAAAAATATATTTTAAAAAATAATAAAGAGAAGAATTTTTTACTTTGAATCAAGGAAGAATTTCTTAAACTAGACCAAAAAAAGCATTAAATATGAAAAATTGATCAATCTACATTAAAATAAACTAATCATTAAGCAATTATCATAAATTAAAAGAACAGAGAAATGATATTAGCAACACATAAAAGTGACAAAAAATTAGTATGGCAGACAACCTCCAAGATGGTGTTCACACCCTTGTGTTGTCCCACATTACACAGGGTTGGTCTGCAGCACCAATGGCATAGAGCAGAAGTAATGGTGTGTCTCCTCTTATTAAAAGACTGCAGCTTCTGTCTTGAGTTTTTTCTCTTGGATCACTCACTGGGGGGAGCAAGAGGCCATGCTGTGGGCATTCATATGAAGATCTTCACTTGGCAAGAAACTGAGGCCTGCCAACAATCACGTAAAGGATCTTGGAACTCTAGAGCCCTAGACAAAGCCTTGATATGATAGCGATCTTGGCCAACATCCTGACTACAATATCCTGAGAAACAGCCAGAGTCACCAGCTATGTTACAAGCAAGAGATAATACAATTAGCATCCTTAATACATAAAGAATGCCCCATGAATGAATACGGCAACCAACCAAAAAAAAAAAAATGGGCAAAAGTTATAAGCAGGCTTTTTACAGAGGAGGAAACACAAATGGTGCACATGAACAGATGTTCAACTTCATTAATAATCAGGGAAAATCAAATTAAGACCACAATGAAATGCTATTTTACATCCGAAGAACTGACAGAAGTTAAAAAGTCTTACTCCTAAATGTTGGCCATGATATGGAGCACAGATAACCCTTATACACAACTTGTAATTATGTAAAAATATTATAATCACTTTGAGTGGAAAATGTGGCATTATCTTTTAAAATTGAATATAAATATAATCCACAGTCTAGCCATTCCACTCCTAGATCATAGAGAAACTCTTGTATCCATAAACATGCACTTGGATGTAGAGAGCAGCGTTGTTTATACCAACTGACCCTGAACAACGTGGAGGTTAGAGGCCCCTACCCCCACAGAGTCCCAAATTTACATATAACTTTTGATTCCTCATAGACTTAATTATTTAACCTGTTGTTGACTGGAAGCCTTAACAATAACATAAACAATTGAATAACATATATTTTGTATGTTATATGCATTATATACTGTATCCTTACAATAAAATAAGCTACAAAAAAAAGTATTATGAAAATCATAGGAGAAAATACACTTATAGAGGTAAGATTCTGAAAAAAAAGATGGCGGCGGAGGTGAACGGCTGATCTGTTGCCTCGCATGGCAGTTCCGAAAAAAAAACTAAAAGATGGACTGGCAAGCGCGGCAACTCCTGCTCGCGTCTCCCCAGACCGGGCGGCGGCTCCTCTCAGCCAGCACCGCAGCCGGGGCCATGGGCTCGTGGGCGCCGCGGCAACTGCTGTGGCGGCAGCCGCGGACTCGGCGCAGCGGCTCTCGGTGAAGGAAGAGACCATCTTTCTGCGAGACGGGCCCACCCGCGTCACCGACCCGACCGAGCTCCCCACTGAGATCCTCGGGGCCCCGGAGACCGCCAACACCGACTTGGAGGATTCTTAGGACTTCCTGTCTTACACTCGGGTCCTCTGGCCATTTTGGGAGAGGAGAACCGGGAGGGCAGCAGAGTCGAGCAAGGGAATTTCGCGCACAACAACTTCAAGGTTAAACAAAGGAACTTTGCGCGCACAGAGCGTCTGCCACCCAGAACCACAGGAGAGCAGGCTGAATGGTGGATTTACAGCTAAGAGAGAAGAGGAAAGAGCAAACTCTGGAGGAGCTGAGGTGCGGAGGCGCGTGGGTCGGGGGAAGGGACTTGTGGCTTTTGTTCCAAACCTAGGGGAGATTAGCGCCCCAGACGCCTGCGGGGAGAGGCGCGACTCTCGGCCTTCGAATCGGAGAGTGGGAGTGACTTCCTTGCGGAGGTGCGCCCAGCAATCAGTGTTTGCTGCATTGGAGTGCGGAGCGAGGGGGCTTGGAAGCGTGGAGGGCAGAAGGAGCGGACTTGCAGCCAGAGCGGTTCGCCTCGCCATGGCCTGGTGGCGCCCTGAGGCCCCGCCCCGCCCTGAGACTCGCCCCGCCCTGGGACCCGCCCAGCTCATTTTGCAGCTCCGCCCCGCACGTCTTACAGGCACACCTGGGCTCCAAGCAACGGCTTTTGCATGTGGGTGGCCTGCCCTGTGGCAGCTTGACCAGATAAACTGCGGTTCTAGTCGGACTGCTCTAGGGACGCTCAGACAGGAGGAGGAAACTGCAGTTTTTGCCGTAAGTCCCGCTGAGTGGTCTCAGGTAGTAGCTGACCTACACACCATTGGAGACCCAGAAACGAGGGCATCTAGTGGTCGGTATGAGATGACACCAGATTTCAACCACTCACATAAAGGACACATTCTAGAGGCAGACTCAGTGAGCGCCAAAGCCTTGCTGCACCAAGCCCCGGCCCATAAATCTGTCTCCTACACAGCAACTCTTCCTTTATAGTCACAGAGGATCCGCACAGCCAATCGGCCTGGAGGACAAATCCTCCCAGCGACACCAACAACAATCAAGACTTAACTATACAAAGGAAGACCAAGATGGAGGCATAGGGCGGAAGCCTGATTGCTGCCTACCACAACAATTTTGAGTCTACGACGGGAGAGCGGAGCAGACACCATCCAGAACCACCGGAGGGCTGACTGAGCAGACGCTCTACAACTAGAATAAAAGAGAGGGGTACTAGGGATGATGCTGATGCCGGCGACCCAAAGATCACACTTTAAGAACTACGGCCCAGACGACACAGTGGCGGCCTGGAACGTGCTCGGCGCAGTTCCCCCAGCGGTCTCCGGCTGAGGGGAAGGCCCCACTCGCTGCCGAGCACGGACAGACAAGCCCCTGGGAGTCATGGGGTGGGAGACTCCGCGCTTGCTGACCTCCGAGTCCTTCAAGAATCTCAACGCCCCGGAAGCGGCCAGGTGCGCACGCTCGGTGACTGGCCACCGCTGCAGACCCAAGGGCTGACGCAGCAACACCGGACCAGCCCGCTGCCGCGCACCGGGCACACCGGAGCTACGCCGAGCCCGCCGCCCAACGAGTTCTGCGGCGGCTGCCCTGGAGCTCTGAGAAAATGGCCGAAGGAATTACTGAGATGGAATTGACCAACAGGAAATGGGATCAAGAAGACGAAACCCCGCTGGGTCCTGGATCCGGGTGAAGCCGCGTGCCCCTGGGTCTGGGTGAGGCTGGGAACTGGGTCAGGGTGAGGCTGGGCCCCGGGTCCGGGTGAGGCCACGTGCCCCTGGGTCCGGGCGAGGCCATGCGCCCCTGGAGCCGGGTGAGCCCTGGGCCCCGGGTCCGGGCGAGGCCGCGGGCCCCTGGATCCGGGTGAGCCCTGGGCCCCGGGACCGGGCGAGGCCGCGGGCCCCTGGGTACGGGCGAGGCCATGCGCCCCTGGGTCCGGGTGAGGCTAAATCCTGGGTCTGGGCGAGACCGTGCGCCCCTGGGTCCGGGTGAGGCTGAATCCTGGGTCCGGGCGAGGCCGTGCGCCCCTGGAGCCGGGTGAGCCCTGGGCCCCGGGTCCGGGCGAGGCCGCGGGCCCCTGGAGCCGGGTGAGCCCTGGGCCCCGGGTCCGGGCGAGGCCGCGGGCCCCTGGAGCCGGGTGAGCCCTGGGCCCCGGGTCCGGGCGAGGCCGCGGGCCCCTGGAGCCGGGTGAGCCCTGGGCCCCGGGTCCGGGCGAGGCCGCGGGCCCCTGGAGCCGGGTGAGCCCTGGGCCCCGGGACCGGGCGAGGCCGCGGGCCCCTGGGTCCGGGCGAGGCCATGCGCCCCTGGGTCCGGGTGAGGCTAAATCCTGGGTCTGGGCGAGACCGTGCGCCCCTGGGTCCGGGTGAGGCTGAATCCTGGGTCCGGGCGAGGCCGTGCGCCCCTGGAGCCGGGTGAGCCCTGGGCCCCGGGTCCGGGCGAGGCCGCGCGCCCCTGGAGCCGGGTGAGCCCTGGGCCCCGGGTCCGGGCGAGGCCGCGGGCCCCTGGAGCCGGGTGAGCCCTGGGCCCCGGGTCCGGGCGAGGCCGCGGGCCCCTGGAGCCGGGTGAGCCCTGGGCCCCGGGTCCGGGCGAGGCCGCGGGCCCCTGGAGCCGGGTGAGCCCTGGGCCCCGGGTCCGGGCGAGGCCGCGGGCCCCTGGAGCCGGGTGAGCCCTGGGCCCCGGGTCCGGGCGAGGCCGCGGGCCCCTGGAGCCGGGTGAGCCCTGGGCCCCGGGTCCGGGCGAGGACGCGGGCCCCTGGAGCCGGGTGAGCCCTGGGCCCCGGGTCCGGGCGAGGCCGCGGGCCCCTGGATCCGGGTGAGCCCTGGGCCCTGGGACCGGGCGAGGCCGCGGGCCCCTGGATCCGGGTGAGCCTGGCCCCGGGTCCAGGTGAGGCCGTGGGCCCCTGGATCCGGGTGAAGCAGTGCCCCTGGGTCCAGCCGAGACCAAACCAGAGGGAGTCGGACCTGCATTACCACCATTTGTCCACCATCCAGAGCTGAGGGGTCAGTGCCGACATGTACTCATAGGGAACCGGTGGACATTGATATTGGGTCTCAAAAGAACTGTTGGTCCAGAAAGAAACTCACTACAGACTGATTCATTTGCCTGTCAGCATAACTATTATTGCTCGTCGCACATTCAATTCTTATAAGTATATCTATAGTGACACATGATTTCGCTCATCTAGGGGAAATGATGAACAACATAGACTGATGAACAAGAACAGAACCAGAAACAAGGAGGCATCGATCGGACTGTCGGGCCTCAGAGGGAGGATAGGGGAGGGTGGGGGGAGGGGGGAGAGATCAACCAAAGGTCTTGTGTGCATGCATATGAGCCTAACCAATGCTTAAGTTCAACAGAGGGTTGGGGCATCCAAGGGGAGGGGTGTGGGATGGGAATGGGGGGATGAGGACAAATATGTGACACCTTAATCAATAAAGAAATTAAAAAAAAAAAAAAAAAAAAAAAGAAAATACACTTATAGTACTGTACTATACTTACTGTACTGTGTTTACATCATTTGTTTACAAGATTGTCAGTGCCTACATCAATAGTCTTATATGATATAAAACATTGTACATGTTACACTTATTACTAACACTAGACATCAAAAATGAAAAGATAATGTAAAAAACAAATTAATGTTAATTATAAGCATATAACAATTCATGCACTGATAATGAAGCAGAGCAATATGATTACTTTATAGTAGCCTACTGTCATCAACAGGACTGCTTCACAGTAGCCTAGCATATACACTAATGAATGAATCGTTATGAAATTCTTATGGTACACAGTAGTACAGTCATATTCGTAATATGGCATTGAAAACATTGTTACTTTTTAAAAAACCACTTACCTGTGATGGTAGGCTGATATGCACTATTTCCAATTAGAAGAGAGGCATACTGTACAGTAATGTAATTCTTTGAAAGCAAACTTATAAAACAGTAAGAAAACTAATGCATTATTAATTCTATATTGAATATCACTCATCTTATGCTGATGTAAGGATAGTCTATCCACTTCCATAAACATACTGTACATGATGTTCTACACCAGTGGTCGGCAAGCTCATTAGTCAACAGAGTCAAATATCAACAGTACAATGAATGAAATTTCTTTTGAGAGCCTAATTTTTTAAACTTAAACTTCTAATGCCACTTCTTCAAAATAGACTTGCCCAGGCCATAGTATTTTGTGGAAGAGCCACACTCAAGGGGCCAAAGAGCCACATGTGGCTCACGAGCCGCAGTTTGCCGACCACGGTTCTACACAATGAACACTTAAGCAATGATGATGACATAAAAACATCTCATACAGTTCTTACCATATAGTTATTAGATTTTCACACAAAGACACACACACACATACAAAACTGGTAAGTTTATGGACTGTACAGCATGATGGTTATTTACTATTCGTTCAGTGGAAGTGGATCATCACAAAAGGTCTTCCTCCTCCTGGTCTTCACACTGAGTAGGCCGAGGAGGTTGGTCTTGCTGTCTCAGGGTTGCAGAGGGGGAAGGGATGGAGGAGGTGGAAGGGGAGGCAGGAGAGGCAGGCACACTCTGTGTAACTTTACAGACATCTATCATAATTTGTCTTTTTTTGCTTTTATATTTCTCTAAAAATGTTCCTATACGGTACCAATCCTTTTTCTGTTTGCTTTAGTTTCTGTGTATCATAGAAGGGTCCATGTCATAAGAGAAGTCCAAGTAGTCTTGAATACTTAGAACCCTTCTGCGAAATAGTCTAATGTCAATTTGTTTTCTGGCACTGCTTCTTCTGTCTTCTTCCTTATCACCTGGCGTTGGATTGGAGGCACGCATCTCCATTGTCATCTCCTGTTGATTCCTCTGGGGTGGTGTCTATTAGCTCTTGAATTTCTCCAAGAACCTCATCTTGAAAGCCTTCACACACACACACACTCACTCACTTTTAAAAAAAATATATATTTTTTATTGATTTCAGAAAGAAGGAGGGGGAAAGAGAGAAGCATCAATGATGAGAATCATTGCCTCCTGCACACCCCCTACTGGGGATCGATCCGGGCAAGTGCCCTGACTAGGAATCGAACCATGACCTCATAGTCCATAGGTCATTTCTCAACCACTGAGCCACACCGGCCAGGCCACACCCACCTTTTTTATTAGTATTTTGTCATATCCACAATCTTGCAAGATTTCCTTAATTGGCTGTCATAAATCCTGTGAAGTCCAGCACAACATCTGGACAGTTTTCTTTATCTGGGACTTGTTTCAGACTTGATGGCTTTCACACTTTTCCTGTAACTACGATGGCATCTTCAATAGTGTGATCCTTCCAGACTTTCATGTTCTACCAGGTTCTCTTCCATACTGCTGACAATCCTTTCTCGAGTACCATGTGTAATGAGCCTTAAAGACTCCCTGATTTGGAGGCTGAATAGACTTGGGGGCAAGTAGACCACTTTGACACCTTCAGTGTTGAACTCATGGAATTCTGGGTGACTAAGAGCACTGACTTAGAGCAACATCAGAAGAACTTTTAAGGGCAGTCCCTTACTGGGCAGGTACTTCCTGATTTCAGGGACAAAGCATTGATAGAACCAATCCAGAAAAAGGGTTCTCCTTGTCCAGGCCTTCTTGGTGTACAACCAAAAGACTGGCAACTGGTGTTTATCTTTTCTTTTCAAGGCTCAGAGGTTACCAGCTTTATAGAGAAGGGCTGTCCTGTCATAAACCAGACTGCACTTGCACAAAACAGTAGCATTAACCTACCATCCCCCCCCCCCCCACACACACACACACTTCTTGCCTTAAACCCTGGTTCTTGCTCCTCCTACTTGCTAACAAAGTACCTTTGCAGCATTTTTTTTTTTTTCCCCAGAACAGGGCACTTACATCTGTTCAGGCAGATAGTCTTTCTCCTTAGTTACTTTCTTAATGGGGTCTGGGAACTTTGCTTCCTATTCATCTGCAGAAGCTACTTCTTCTGTTACCCTGACATATTTTTAATCCAAACCTCTAAAATGACCACACCATTGTTAAACCCTGCAGCCTTAGATCCATCACCTTCCTTTTGCATCAAGTTGTCAAACAATGACTTCACTTCTTCTCAAATTATTCTTGAGTCCCAAGCAGCCAGGTCTGCCCAGGCAAGTGAGGGGAAAGGTAGACTTGCAGGTGGAGGTGGAGGTGGAGGCGGAGAGGACACACAAATGTGATACTCCCATCCAGACGCGCCAGAGGCAGAGGGAGGAAAACCCAGCGCGAGTTGTGCTGTCACTTGCTGGAGAGCACACTCTACTGGGTATTAAACAGAGTCCTGGTGGAGTCCTTCTCCTCACACCTCCTCAATGCACAAGATAGGCCACCCTCCACCACAGAACAAGATGCCAGAGAAAACAGAACTTTACTACAAAAGGGACCATGTCCCCAAACACCTGTGTCTACCCAGTCTCTTCCAGTATCCCCTTGAACAGGACGGGAGCTTAAAAAAAAAACAAAGATTTCCCAAACCTGAAATAATAGTAAATCTATAGTTAAGCCCTTCAGCTTTTGTCCTCAGTGCTTAAACAATAAACGCATCACAGGGTGTCATGTGTGGTTTGAGATAAACAATACGTACCAGAACTTATATGAGTAACCAGTTTTACTACTTTTCGGAATTACTATTTACCAACCAATATGGAAATATTTCAGTATTTAGCATTAACTATGGCTATATCAGTGTGCAGTGGCTGAATATCAGCCCTGCTAATACAGAATATGACACAATCTTTACAACGCTCAAAAACATGGAAAGTTAATCAGGTTGAAGAAAATACCCATGTGAAAAAATTAAGAAAAATAAAATAAAGATAAAATTCAGGATAATGGCTACCCTTGAAGAAGAGGGGCTTAGTAATTTTCTATTAAGTTGTGTGATAAATTGATGTTTACTTTATTATGGTTCTATATATACGCATATTCTTTTTCTCCCATAGTAAAGTTCTCAGGATTAACATTCTGAGTTTACCAAATCAGCTTGTTGCAAGCTTCCATTTCTACAACAATGCTGTCACCATCTTAATCACAAAATTGAATCAGAAATCTTGTCAAACACTAAAATTATGCTGAAACCAAGACAATTATATCTGTAGAGTTCCCTGTTTGTATCTTAAAAAAATAAAAAATAAAAAAAAGGAATGAGGCTAACTTGATGTTACTTATTCTTATGACCTATGTCAGCTGTCCAATAAATTTTCTCCTGAATGCTGACAAAACTATCTAGTACCTTTTAGAGTTGTTGAACTTCCCAGCGTTTACTCTTCAACCCCCAATCTTTTGTCATCTCTTATACTTTCTAGTTTCTTAGAATATTAACAGTGACTATATTCAGGAATATACCTGATGCCAGATATATGAGCTCATTGAAATGGGTTTGGTGTTTTTTCACCTAATATCTTCCTCACAAAGAAAATCTAGCCTTTTCAACAAGGCTAAAGATACGTTTGCTTTTGTTAGTATTTTTTAAGGATATTATTGTTCCCTAACAAGTAGGATTTGACTTCCTGATCTTAGTTCAGATAGTAAAAGCCCTTTTCATTTTGTGATTTTTGTTGTTGTTGTTGACACTGTTTTCCTATCACTTTGTTTTGTGTGTATCCCTACTTCCAGCTTGGCATGGATCTCTAAATTTTCATCTCAACAATTACAATCCCTCATTGTTCAGGATCAAGTAACCACTCATAGTCTCATATTTGCCCTTTTAAAAAGCTGAACCTTGTGAAATTAAGACTTCCTAAAATGACAGATATGATACTATTTATGGCAAACAGAAGACAAAGGTGCTCTCTCTAACTGGTGGGAAATTCAAGCAGAAGCACAGGACATGCTGAGAGCATGTGGCACAGGGAGAGTTCTCGTGGATGCGGAGGATAAGGTGGTGCACAAGGAAGGTCTGTGCAACACAGCTACTGCAGAACAAAGACTTAAAATCCAAACTATTACGCTCAACTCAAATCCACTGCAAAGAAATATTAACTTTTTTCCTCTAGGAAAGCATGAGTGCAACTAAGAAGTAGAATAAAATTTCCAAAACTGCTTTGCAAAACCAGTTGCTTAACACAGATGTTCCTACTTATGTAACTTGTCATCTATTTTGTATTATCTGGAATTTAGCACATTCAAGAACAAAGTCTTTAGTTCACATAGCAATAAGAGATAACACATTACACACCTTAACCGACCATGAAAAGATTGTTTTATTTCATGAAAATATTCTCAACAGAGAACACTATCTTAAACAAAGCACTTACCATTAAGAAATCAACATGTGCACAAAAAGAGTAAAAATTATTGAAAAATTAAAGTTTTTGGACAATTCACATGTTCAAAATTTAAGAATGATTTAAACTGTGCAAGTACAAATGTCTGTCCTATTGTAATAACCCATATACAGGTTGCACTATTCCACGTGAAGGAACTTGCCTCCTACGGAAGCAAATCCTGCTTTTAGAAAAACAAACAGTAGCTTGAAAAGAACAGTTAGTCCTTACAAGAAAACCTTAAACTTTGCCCTCTGTGGCTGCTAGCCAAACACACACAAGCACTTCAGGCTTTGTACAGAAGACAAACACAGCCAGGTCACATTTCCTCCTCATTGCTACCTTTCAAATACGAATAGCACTAGGATTTAAAACTCCTTTATGTAGTCTGTCAGTATTGAATAATGTCACATTATATAAATAACCCTGTAACGAGATTCAAAATCTAAACTTCATAGTTTACTAGCCTCAAAAGTAATACACTATATGTCAGCTGTGTAACAGGGGCATATTCGATCTCATGAAGACATTAAGTTTCACACAATTGTCATTCAGCTTTAGTATAACTAGTATGAATCAAATAACACTGGGAAAAATTATTAAAGCAGTCACACAGCTTCTAAAATATTGCTTAAAATCCAACAATACACAGACCATTTCACGTCCTCTTTCTTCCCTCAAAACAGTAAAGAACCAAATGAATGAAGCTTCCATTGGTAGAAATACCCCCCACCCCCGCCCACCTCCCTATTAAACACCACTAAGAACTTAGTTAAGATACAAGTCATTAACAGAACCACAAATGCGAGGCAGGACGACATGAGCAATAGGGCACTAACGACAATTATATTTACAAGTTTAAACATACAGAAATCTCCATTTTACAAGTAAAAGTGCACATAGATCATTACAAAGTTTCACTAACCTTTATCTGGTTCAAACAAAAGCATCACTTGGAAACGGACTATCATTGCAATAATCAAATGAGAACATGGTAACCCCAAATTAAAAGACAATGGGGGGAGAGGTCCATAAAACTTCTCATAAAAACACTGAGTAAAGTCAGATGGACTTGAACATGTCTTTAGTCTGGTGCATAAATTTGGAGATGCACCATCAAACATGGTAGAGCTCTAAAAGCCACCTACCGAGGCTACATCGGCAGCTGCAGCAGCCCCGCCGAGATAAAGGAGGTCACACTGAGCTGACACGTAAAGCCCTTTGTGGGACACTGGAGTGGTAGTGTTGGCAATGAACAGATTTAGGCACTCTAGTTTAAGGCAGCGTTTGAATGGAAGCAGCTGACTTCTGACAACAGTCCTTTGTCTTGAGGTGGCGGGTATCTCTGTGTGTATTATGCCAGGATTTCGGTGCTGACTATGGATTCTTCCCAGACTGAGGTGCGGAAGATGTATCACGCTTCAAAGAGTTCTTTCAACTGGGCTGTGGGCTAGAGCATGGATGTTTTCTTTTTCTTATCATAAATACTTCAGGTTCACAAGCTAGTTCTTCATAATGCCAGAACTGGAATGTTTGCAGTGGGGAAGTTATAGCAGCATACACAAACAACAGGATGAGAACATTAGTGCTGGAGATGTTTGACAACGGGATTTGCGCTACAAATGTAAAACAAAACTAAGACTTTGACAAGAACAAGGGGTTATAAACACATGCCTGAAAAACCTAACTCGGTCACTCTACACATGCAACAGGATGTTAAGCAAACACAGAAGTGGCGCAGGCAGACACTGACGAATGGCCAGGGTTCTAACAGACAATGAATCTAAAAGCCAATTAAAACAGAGCTGGGGCGGAGATGGTGCTGGTGGGACCGCCAAACGTGAGACCAATCTGACAGCTCTGCATTCCTTCTGATTTGGACGTCATTAAAATAAATGGAAAAAAGGTTAGCCATTGTTAGCTTTTTTTCCTTCATGTGACAGGGGAATTTAAGGACTTGATGATTTTTTAAAACAATGTATGGAAATGCTAATGAAGTTAGTAAAAAATAATGATGTCTGCATGCACTCATGCATCTTGCTTCTCTCACTCTCTCTCTCTGAGCCTGACAACTCTAACACCCTCCCCCCCAAAAGCAGCTGCATGTAACCTCCTTCAACATCTTGCCCATTTCCTCAGAAACCCTCTTCAGGAACCTGCAGTCCAGGAGGAAAAAGAAAAGAACAATTACTGAAGACCTTTGGTAAGACCAAAAGGGGTGTTCAGTTTAAAGTGTCCGTCCTAAATGTCCCTAAAGTTACTTTATAGTCAGCTACTGAAAACACCAGAAAATTTGTAACACAAGCAAAATTAAAGACAAGGCTTGTAGCTGCTACTTCACTTCATTCCCAGCACAACCAGCACTGCGCAATCCTTGATTATACAGTGCTACCAACCAATGCTTGTTGAAATTAATTGGGGGGGGGGGGGGGGGGAATCTATCCTAGTAACTGGTGACCCAGCTAAAATGAGGAAATGCTCTAAACTGTAGTACAGATAACCCCCTCAACCCACTTAATCAAAAGTTATTTTTTTCTTTTCAACATAAATCATGCCAGTACTTCTCCCCCATTCAATATTTTTCTCTCTATCTTATTTTAAATCTATTTTCCTATTATAACTGCTAAATAATCACTAAAGTGATATTTCCCAAAGGACATTTTCAAGATAAAAATAAAGCATTCGATTAATTTGAAAGGGAGCTTGTACATTCCTGAAAATATTATTAGGTCTCAAAAGAAAGCCATTTTATTCACCTGAGAGCTAGACCAGGTTGATTTATTTTGCAAGTCTCTTGATTTGCCTACTACAATAGATTTTGTGCTAGGTATTTATTTTCTTCTTTTAGGAAACCAAAATTAATAGGGAGAAAAATGAAAATGGTTATAACCTTATTTTATCCAATTAGCCAACTATTATTACTTGCCTTCTTGGAGACTGTAGCTAAATTCAAACGCCTATATCAAACCACTCTTTGGGAATCAGCTTTTTATAGCTTTTTCGTAGCAGTGTTAATTATTTGAATTTACTACAGTCACTGAGTTTTCTGAAGTCAAGTGTGTATATGTACATGTTTGGGAGGGGGTAACTTTTATCTATGAATTCCTGCCCAATAGGTCAAATCCCATTCTTTATAAGGCAGAAAAACACAAATCCTTCACACAGACTTAAGCAAGACATAAAGCAAAAGGCATCAATTAAGCTCCACACCAACATCACTCACATTAAAGCATCAACAAGAACAGTTTCTTGTGGTAATATTCACATCTTTAAGATCGAGCATTCAGCTCACATAGTGAACAATAAATCTTGGATGCCCTTTAAATTTTCTGATGTTATCCCACCCGTTGAGTGTGTTTTTGTTTTAAGTTATCATTCCTATGTCACAAAGCTGCCTGGTTAGTTTAGATGTAAGTTACTGCACCTTTACTGTTTTTCTCTAGAGTTACATCTATGTATGATGTGGGAACGTAGCCTTCTTCACCATTCTGTCTCCGAGCTCTTGTCCATCCATCACCTTTGTCCTCCTCAATAATGTATAGAACTTCACCTTCTTTCATTGCCAGAGTACCTTCATTATGTCCTAGATGAGAGTTTTCATAGTACAAGCATAATTTAAACAGCAATAATTTCAAATAAAAGTTACAAGTAACAACACACAAAATAACATGAAACTCTACTAAATTTCAATGTGCCTAGGCCCACTGACTCTCATTAGCAACATCTCTATTATGTAGCAATACTTTGTAGTTTACCCAACACTTTCTTTTATATATATATAAAATATATATTTTATTGATATCAGAGAGGAAGGGAGCGGGAGAGAGAGATAGAAACATCAATGATGAGAGAGAATCATTGATCAGCTGCCTTCCGCAAACCCCCCACTGGGGATCGAGCATGTGCCCTTGACTGGAATCGAACCCAGGACGCTCGAGTCCACAGGCCAACTCTCTATCCACTGAGCCAAACCAGCCAGGGCTGCCCAACACTTTCATATACATTATCTCATGTGAACTCCCAGGCGGGCATTAATATCACCCCCATGTAACAGATGAAGTATAAGCCACAATGACATATGACTTGCAAGGCTACTCTGATTTCACTACTTCAACTTCTTTCCCAAACTTGAGTGGTATTGCTATCTAGAAAATTCATGAGATGTGGATCAGGAAAAGAGTAATAAGGCAGTGAGAGGGTGGGAAGAATGTAGCTTAAAGAGAGAGCAGAGAGAAAACCACAGGCTCAACTCGGGTGATGGTAGAAGCGGAATGGTTATCGCCACAGAGCACAAACTTTCTTTAAAACCTCACCAGCCTCAGGGCTCTTTCCTCCCAATCCCCAACCCTTCCAACCTGCACAGGCAGGGTCCCTGGAGGCTGCTGGCTGCTGGCCGGGGCCTCCCTTCCCGGGCTGCCCGCGGGGCCTTCCTTCGTTCCGTGCCGCCCCCTGGGGGTCAGTGCACGTCATAGTGAGTGATCAAACTCCTGGTCAGTCAAACTCCCGAGGGGACACTTTGTATATTAGGCATATACATATATATTTTTTTATTATTTTTTTCTTAGAATGAGGAGAAACTAAAGACTTTACTCAATTTTAAAACCAATACAATGGATGGGTGGGGAAGGACCTTCGTTCATATACCATTTTACAAAACAACTTATTTATAAAGGTGTTACTGTGCTCCTCTGTGATTTGAGGAAAAGGGTTTTTCAGAATCCTTTTCCCACAAGAGAGGGAAGGGTGAATAAAAGTCTGCAGGAGAGGACCACAATGACTTCCTCCCTTCGGTCTGTCATCCAACTCGTGCAGAGGAACAGATGGCAAAGTCAGAAGCTAGCATACTCTCTCCTTCCCTCATCTGAAAATGCGGCCTCGTCAGGATACGGCGGCATTCAGATATGCCATTCGCCGTGTGCTTGTCTCCCAAAGTTAGCAAGTTACAAGGAAGAGTTGAAGTGACATCCGCCCACCTTCCACTTCCTGGGTTAGGACACATGCTTGAGCTGCTTCAACTTTAATGAGTGCATGAAGCATTAGTCACATCTCTGGGGGAAATTCTGTATCAACCAAAGTTGATAATTAAATAATAACCTGTATTAGTATACTGATAAATAGGTAATTTTCTTTTAATGTCATGTATGGACTGAACATCTCTGTATCTGTAATACAGTTAAATAAAAACATTCATACTAATGAACTAGTATTATTATCTGACAATGTATTATTTAGCTGCGGACATTAAAGTACATAACTCATAAATGTAGACTTTAGAAACCAATTTTATCATATATAATGTATTAGAAAAATCATACCATCGAAAGGGTAAATAGCTTTGCAGTGTCCAATAGCAGGCAAGGGATCGTCATCTTCAAAGTCATCATCAAACTCATTGTGGTGACCATGCTGTTGGGGTGGCCCACGGACTTCTTGGTTTGCATCATCAGTGTAACTTCCCTCAGGACTATAAAACATAAAATTATCTCTGATCAAGTATCACAAACATGGGAACCTTTTATATTGTCTCAGGATCAATTCAGAGAATATCTATGACATAGTTCCAAATTAAATCTTTATGTTCTTAAACACTAACTCTATCTATCTATCTATCTATCTATCTATCTATCTCTTCTAAAACAAAATGATTCTTTGTTGAATTTCCTGAAATTAAAAGACTACAATATTCTAGACACACAGCATGTATTCAGTGAATATCTCTCACTATCACCAGGTCCAGAGAAAATATAAAGATGTATTAGATACTTGTCTTTCATTATTCTGGATTTATCACACCCTCTTTTGCAAGAGGGCCTAAAATTCCTTAGGGGACCCACCCAGACCCGTGTTCAGTTAAAAGGTTTCAGGTGGCTTGTTCTGTCCTGACTCCAGAGGGCTCATCTTAGCACAGCACTTGCATGGCTAGAGTGATGAGTTGGCAAGTAGGACTGTAACCCAGTCAGATGTAAGAGATGCACAGAGACCTTTGCTTGGGATTGCTGAAAGAGAAGCTCCCTTCCTTTTCCACTGGACTTGAACCTGGAGAAATATGAGCCTAGAGCTTTGAAAGATTACCATATGAAGCCAAGACAGTAGAAGGCAGAACTGTGAAGTGGAGAGAACAGAGTCCTGAGGATACGTCATCTGAGCTCCAAGATTAAGCTCTCCCTGAAGCCAGCTAATAAAATCCCTCCTTAGTTTAAGCCAGTATCGGCAGAGAATTTCATTCTGTCACTAAAAACCCAAAGACTCCTAATAAAGTTCATTTCCAACTAATCATGTTACCAGGAAAGTTAGTAACTTAGAAAAAAGAAAAAAAAAACAACTCAGTAATCCAAAGGCATTTTTTTCTTCACAACTTTTTATTTATTTATTTTATATATATTTTATTGATTTTTTACAGAGAGGAAGGGAGAGGGATAGAGAGTTAGAAACATCGATGAGAGAGAAACATCAATCAGCTGCCTCCTGCACACCTCCTACTGGGGATGTGCCTGCAACCAAGGTACATGCCCTTGACCGGAATTGAACCTGGGACCCTTTAGTCCACAGGCCGACGCTCTATCTACTGAGCCAAACCGGTTAGGGCTCTTTACAACTTTTTAAATCAAAGAGAGAAAAATGTTAATAATTTTGCTGAAGGATCAAATGACTAAGATTTTAATAATGAGGAAATCTACGTGATTAGATTTAACAGCACTTTCAGTATGCCTGGAAAACATATTTTTTATTTTATCTTTATTGTTTAAATTATTACAGATGTCCCTTTTTTACCCCCATTGACCCCTCCTCCCCACTCTCATCCCCTCCCCAGGCCTTCACCCCACTACTACCTGTGTCCATGGCTTATACCTATAGGCATGTAAGTTCTTTGGTTAATCTCTTCCCTGCCCTCCATCCCCTTCACTCTGAGGATCCTTAGTTTATTGCATGCTTTCATGTCTCTGGATCTATTTTGTTTGTCAATTTATTTTGTTCATTAGATTTCACATATAAGTGAGATCATGTGATATTTCTCTTTTACTGATGTAGTGGATAAAAAAAAGCTATGGTACATTTAGACAATGGAATCCTGTACAGCTGTAAAAAGGGGGATCTCTTACCCTTTGAGACAGCATGGAGGGACCTAGAGAGTATTATGCTAAGTGAAATAAGTCAGTGGAAGACGTGTTTTTAAATAACACAAGCCAAATAGATTATTAAAATCTAGGTTTTATCTAATAACAAAACCCAGTATATTTGGGGTATTATTTGATATACTGAAGATACGTACTCTTTCAAAAAATGATAATGGAGAGGAGAAACTAATATTTGTCAAGAACACACTATAACCAGGTTTTTACTACTGGGTGCTTTATGTACATTACTTCATTTATTACTAACAGCCTGTATAAGAGGTATTTTAATCTCTATTTTATATTTGAGGACACTGAGACTCAGAGAGAATTAAAAATGAACTTACTCAAATTATAGTGTAATTAAGCAGTAAACTAAGAGCTCTCAATTTCTTCTTCTAATTTGTTGGACTTTTTTAAAAATATTTTTTTATTGATTTCAGAGAGGAAGGGAGAGGGAAAGAAAGACAGAACCATCAATGATGAGAGAGAATCATTGATCAGCTGCCCCCTACATGCCCCCTACTGGGGCTCTTGCCCGCAACCCAGGCATGTGCCTGGACTGGGAATCAAACCGTGACTTCCTGGTTCATAGGTCAACGCTCAACCACTGAGCCACGCTGGCTGGGCTAATTTGTTGGACTTTATTATAAAAAAGAAAAAAACATATTACAATAAGGGAAATGCCACAATGATATGGAAACTTAGCAAAGTGCCTTTTGGAAGCTCTGGTCTAAACTAACAATATACATTTTTCACAAAACTTTGAGCAAGTTGACAGTTAAATTTTTCTTTGGCATTAGCTACCCAACTCCATCTATTAGGACATCTCCCCAGGCCTGAGGAGCCTATGCCTCCAGATTACAGCTCCAAGAACTTTCTATGTTCCCATCTCTGTTTTGGAATACATGACAAACAAACTGAGCAGCAATATGAAATTTCATACTTCACCTATAGCTATTATAAAGAAACAGAAAATTTAGGTTCGAAAGACTGATGTTATTAAAGCCAAACTTGTTAAATGAGGGAGGAAGAAAAAAAGTTATATGAAGTTTAGAAAAAAAAGTGAGAAAAGTTTGGGAGAAAAGAAGAAATAAAATACAAAAAAAATGACCTTTCTCGTCCCTGTGTTACAAGATGATTTATGTCACTGCTATGTCTTCTGTCTCCTCTCCCACCTGTTTTGCCTTCAACTTCAGAGAGCCATGCCTTAGGAAAAAAATAAGTAAAACTGAGCTTAATAAATATTTTTAAAAGCTCATAAGATATTCTACATTTAAAATGTGCTTTGAGTTATGATTATGTAATTCTTAGCGAAGGGAAACCTTTATTCCAGTTTGGTCAATGATCAACTTTATGGCTAATACAAAATAGTTTAAGTGTTTATTTTTATATATCATTTTTAATTTAAAAACTTCAACAAGGGACTAAACAAATGATACCTTACTTTTAGTTCATGAGCGCTGAAATTAAATAAATATTTGAAGATAATTCTAGCAAAAACTAACCTATCATGATGAAGTTTATACAAATGAATTTATCTCAGACAACTGCTAAATAACAAATCTCTACCTCATTCTTGTGGATTTCCATTCGCAGGCGGTCAATATTATTCATGGTCTCTGCTAATTTAGGCTGCAAACTCCCTGGATCCCCCATTTGTGGATTTTTCTCATACACATCTTTCATTTTGTTGAGAGCTTCTCTGAAAACAAAAAAGAAGCCATAAAATTAAGTATTCACTCTATATATTTCCAGATAAAAGAGTTTCATTTTATTTTGGGGACTCACATGCAACCTAATCTGAAAAGATTCACATCTCCTTAAGTTTAGTAAAATATTACCTGATTAAAGATAATCTGATCAAGTATATAGAGTGTGTAATTTATGGAAACATCCTTTAAATCACTTGAAATATCAAAAACAAGTTAGATTTAATTTCTCATTTCTTGCTCCTAACTGAGATTATATATATACAGACCTATACATATATGCTTAATCAAAGGCTGGAATATATTCCTCAATATTCTTAAACTTATCATATCCCAAATCAAACTCATATTCCCATCTAGACATTATTCCACCTTTTCTTAAGAGTTCACAGCATCATCGTCCTCCTACCCATCTATACTAGAAATAGAAATGCATCTTTAACTTGCTCTTCTACCTCCAAATTCAGTTATTCATCTCCTCTTCACTAATCGTAATAATAATAGATTATGACTCAATCAGTTCTCCTCAACTCTGACAGCTGACGGTACTGACTTACACTCCTTAATACTCATTTTCTGCCTGATCTCCTGGAGGGTACATTTTCTTTTTCCTTCTCCTCACCTCTGCTGCCTTATATCTCCCTGACTGGCTTCTCTTCCTCTCTTCATCCTTTAAATGTGTTACATAAAATGGCATAGGTTTCTTCTCATCTTATCCTACACTCCTCCTTCAGAATGATCTCTTACTGTTTTTTTTTTCCAGTTTTAGTGAGATATAATTGACTCATTGCTTTAATATCACCTATCTTTAGATGATACTCAAGTATACATCTCCAGTCCTCTTTTTCTCCTAAGTTCTAGGTTTGATTTCCAAATCCAACTAGATACTTCCATATAGATTTTCACATATTCCAAAAATCAACATAAACAACACCATGACCTTTGCCCCAAATTTATTTTTTCTTACTGTTTTAATTAAGTCTTTATCTATACTTCTGAGGTAGAAAGCCTCCATTTTTCTCTTCTTGGACATCCAATCAGATGACAAGTCTGACCTACTTTGCCTTTTAAACAATTTTTATAATCTGCTCTTTTCTATTTTCAAGACACGGTTTCAACATCTCTCACCTAACTGTCCCTAGCTGGTTTGGCTCAGTGGATAGAGTGTCGGCCTGCAGACTGAAGGGTCCCAGGTTCGATTCCAATCAAGGGCACATGCCTGGATTGCAGGCTCGATCCCCAGTAGGGGGCATGCAAGAGGCAGCCGGTCAATGATTCTCTCTCATCACTGATATTTCTCTCTCTCCCCCTCTCCCTTCCACTATGAAATCAATAAAAATATATTTTTAAAAAAGAAGTCCTCTAATTGGTCTCCCTGATGTCAATGTCTTTCCTATAAAATCTACTCTTCATATAGTTTTCAATTATCTTTCTTTAGAATACGGAGGTGATAGTATCACCTACTTTCTCAACAACTCTTGGTGACTCTCCAATACCTCCAGAATTCTATAAAAAAGCATTCAACATTTCATATAATTCATCCCGTACCTTTTCATCCTCATCTTCTGATATTATACTGCACACAATTTCTAATCAAGTCTCCACTGGCCTAGAGCCAGTTCCAGGCCATGAAAAAATATTCACATTTCTGTGCTTTTATTCTTTGTTTTTCTTCTCTTCCTTAAATATTCCTACTCTCCCTTAATTGTCTAATTTCTTATCTGACAAAACCCTATCCTCCCATCAAAGTCTAACTCCAATGTTCTGGAAACAAACCAGCTAATGTTTGGATGTCAACTCTGATATCTACCAGATACCTAATCTGAGCCACATTATGGATATATTTGATACTCAATTTCTCTACCTTTATAACAGGAACAACAACTTCAGAGGGCTATTTTGAAGAATTCAATGTAAAATGCTGGGTTCACTTTCTAGTACATAATAATCCCTCAATAAACATTAGTTTCCTACACCATCACCTTTCCTCTTCCCCCACCATCTCCCCAGTGATGTTTGTCTTAATTATTCCAGTAAGAATTCATTATTTTTTCCTCTAGGTTCCCCCAGAACTTTATCTCTCTATTAGCAGCTATCATAATCTAGCTTGTACAGAAATAAAATCACTGAGTTTTATCTTTCCTAACTAAAATGTGAGCCTATTAGGATCAGGAACTGTTTTATTACTTTTTTGTATCTTCTCAAGTCCTGGCAGTCTATTACATATAGTAAGCCCTAAATATTACATTATATGTTATAATTTCCCAGAGACCATTTACATGTTGCTCTAGTAAGAAATATTTTAATATTTAAAAATTATTTAATGAGGAAGTAATATACAGCATGGTATATACTGTATTGTATATTTGAAAGTTGCTGAGAGAGTAGGTACTCATCAAAAGAAAAAACATTTTTGTGACTATGTATGGTGATGAATATTAAATACTTATCATGGTGGTCATTTTGCAATATATACAAATATTGAGCCATGCTGTATATCTGAAACTAATATGATGTTAATACGTCAAATATACCTCAATGAAAAATGTAATACTAATAGAGTTGGTCCTCATTATTTGCAGATTCCATATCTGTGAATTCCCATTTGCCAAAATGTATTTGCAATCCAAAAAGGAACACATGTGGCACTTTTATAGTCATTAGACATACACAGAGTGGAGAAAAATTTGAGTCATCTGATGTATGTGTACATTCTCAGCTGAGATCAAACAAGGAGATACTTTAACTTCTTATTTCTGCTCTGACACTCTGAACAAGTGTCCTTTTTGTGCTCACTGTTGGTGATTTTTCTCTTATGAGAGCCCACAAGCGTAGTGCTGAAGTGCTATCTAGTGTTCCTAAGAGCAAGAAGGCTGTGAGGAGAAAATACATGTTATATAATCTCTGTTCAGGCATGAGCTCCCGAGGTATTAGCCCTGATTCAAAGTTAATGAATCAACAATATATACACCAATAGTGAACTTACAGAAAGAGAGACTAAAAAAGCAATCCCATTTATCATCACACCAAAAAAATTAAGATACCTAGGAATAAACTTAACTAAGGAGGTAAAAGACCTGTACGCGGAAAACTACAGGACACTGAAAAAAGAAATCGAGGAAGACATAAACAGATGTAAGAACATACCATGTTCATGGACTGGTAGAATCAACATCATCAAAATGTCCATACTACCCAAAGCAATCTATAGATTCAATGCACTCCCCATTAAAATACCAATGGCATATTTCACAGACCTAGAAAGAACTCTCCAAAAATTCATCTGGAATAAAAAAAAAGACCCCAAATAGCTGCAGCGATCCTGAGAAAGAAGAACAAAGTAGGTGGGATCTCAATACCAGATATCAAGCTGTATTACAAAGCCACTGTTCTCAAAACAGCCTGGTACTGGCACAAGAACAGACATATAGACCAATGGAATAGAGAACCCAGAAATCGACCGAAACCACTATGCTCAATTAATATTTGACAAAGGAGGCAATAACATACAATGGAGTCAAGACAGTCTCCTCAATAAATGGTGTTGGGAAAATTGGATACACGAGAAAAAAAATAAATGAAACTAGACCACAACTTACACCCTACACAAAAATAAATTCAAAATGGATAAAGGACTTAAACATAAGATGGGAAACCATAAATGTACTAGAGGAATCCAAAGGCAGCAAAATCTCAGACATATGCCGAAAGAACTTCTTCACCGATACCGCTCCTAGGGCAATGGAAACTAAAGAGAAAATCAACAAATGGGACTACATCAAAATAAAAAGCTTTTGCACAGCAAAAGAAACCATCAACAAAACAACAAGAAAGCCCATTGCATGGGAGAACATATTTGCCAATGTTATCACTGATAAGGGTTTAATTAATCTCCAACATTTACAGGGAACTCATACAACATAAAAAAGGAAGATAAACAATCCAATCAAAAAATGAGCAACGGCCCTAACCCGTTTGGCTCAGTGGATAGAGCCTTGGCCTGCGGACTGAAGGGTTCCAGGCTCCATTCCGGTCAAGGGCATGTAACTTGGTTATGGCCACATCCTCAGTAGGGGGTGTGCAGGAGGCAGCTGATCGATGTTTCTCTCTCATCGATGTTTCTAACTCTCTATCCCTCTCACTTCTTCTCTGTAAAAAATCAATAAAATATATATTTTTTAAAAACAAACACATAAACCTGAGGGGGGGGGGGAATGGGCAAAGGACCTAAATAGATACTTTTCAAAAGAAGACATAGGCCAAGAGACATATGAAAACATGCTCAAAGTCACTAATCATCCGAGAGATGCAAATCAAAATGACAATGCGGTACCATCTCACACCTGTCAGAATGGCTATCATCAACAAATCAACAAACAAGTGCTGGCGAGGATGCCGAGAAAAAGGAACCCTCGTGCACTGCTGGTGGGAATGGTGCAGCCACTGTGGAAGACAGTATGGAGTTTCCTCAAAAAACTAAAAATGGAACTCCCATTTGACCCAGTGATCCCACTTCTAGGAATATATCCCAAAAAACCAGAAACACCAATCAGAAAGCATATATGTACCCCTGTGTTCATGGCAGCACAATTTACAATAGCTAAGATTTGGAAACAGCCTAAGTGCCCATCAGCAGATGAGTGGATTAAAAAACTGTGGTACATCTACACAATGGAATACTACGCTGTGGTAAAAAAAAGAAGGAATGTTTACCATTTGCAACAGCATGGATGGAACTGGAGAGCATTATGCTAAGCAAAATAAGCCAGTCAGAGAAAGATAAATATCACATGATCTCACTCATTTATGGAATATAATGAGCAACATAAACTGATGAACAAAAACAGATCCAGAGACAGAGAAGCATTGATCAGACCGTCAAACCTCAAACCTCAGAGGGAAGGTAGGGGAGGGTGGGGGTAAGGGGGAAAGATCAACCAAAGGACTTGTATGCATGTATATAAGCCTAACCAATGGACACAGACACCAGGGGGGTGAGAGCATGAGTGAGGGTGAGGGGGAGATGGGGAGATAAGGGCACATATGTAATACCTTAATCAATAAAGAAAAACACACACAATAAAACGTGTCTTTAAGGAAAACATAAAACAAGGTTATGTCTAGATCAGTTGATACAAACGTTGTGACAGAGGCTAATAGCTGGAGCCCTGTATTTTCAGTGTTCACAGTGACGTCACAGAGCCTAACTGCCACAGATGACGGGAACTGATTATAATGCCGTGTTTCATTCATGATTAAACAGACAATTATATCTGATGTGTAATTCTTAGCAATCCCTTTAATCACTAATGCCAGACACCTTAAGCTCCAATTTTTAAAAAAATATTTTTGATTTCAGAAAGGAAGGGAGAGGAAGAGAGAGATCGAAACATCAATGATGAAAGAGAATCATTGATTAGCTGCCTCCTGCACGCCCCCCATTGGGGATCAAGCCCACAACCCAGGCATGTGCCCTTGACTGGAATCAAACCCGGGACCCTCCAGTTCGCAGGCCAATGCTCTAGCCACTGAGCCAAATCAGCTAGGGCAGTGGTCAGCAAACTCATTAGTCAACAGAGCCAAATATCAACAGTACAACGACTGAAATTTCTTTTGAGAGCCACATTTTTTAAACTTAAACTTCTTCTAACGCCACTTCTTCAAAATAAGACTCGCCCAGGCCGTGGTATTTTGTGGAAGAGCCACACTCAAGGGGCCAAAGAGCCGCATGTGGCTCGCGAGCCGCAGTTTGCCGACCACGGAGCTAGCGCCTTAAGCTCCAATTTTATCTTCAGTGTAAAAGCAGATAATAAGTCACCAATTCACTGTAACAATCCTTTACTCATCATAGCTCTCTATGTTTATTAAAACAAAACTGAAATACAGGAATATTATAAAATTGGGAGAATAATAAAGCATTGAGTGAATGAATCTGAAGCCATAGTAATGAAGTACTGTTTACCAATGTATTTTGCTGCAAAAGAAATAATTATAGCTTCAGGTTTCTATTGAACTCAATTTATATACCAAATCAAAATGAAATTTATCCAAGCATAAGAGGTAGTTATTGTTGGTGAAACTACTCTTGATAATGATCAAGTGATTTTGTAAATTTTTGGAAGGCATAAACATATACTATTAGCTCCAATACGTAATCTGCAACCCCAGAAACTCTAACATTTCATTTTTACTTGTGACATAGCAACCATAAAATTTTCCAACACTTCAGAGTGTTTTTTCCCCTCAAAAGATATTTCAACTAGGATGAATGATTTTTAAACTTTTTATACATCACACTTAAACACATCATTCAAAATAGACCCTGAAAGGAATAATAATGGTAGAGAGAACTTAATGGAAAAATACTTCTGATCTGATTCTTTTTGTAGTTCTCTGTTAAGTTCGTCAATGCGCTGCTGCAGTTTTTTACGTCTCTGTTCTGGTGGCAGATGGCTGAAATCTTCTAGTGCTGTGCCCTGAAAAGAGAATCCAAATGAGGATAAAAGGCATTTCCAAGAAATTTTATTTTTCACATATACCCGTTATAAAATAAGAATATCCATTTTTAAGTTTAATTTCTAATTAGCCCCGAACAATCCCTTTTAAGAAAAAGAAATCTACATAGATATGTGTGTTAATTAAAACAACTGTATTAACAAAAGGGCTCAAATTCCAGTCAGTTTATAAAATCATGAAACAGGATGGTAAAAATCACACCAGATAAAGATATTAGGTAATGACCAGTATCACATTATTCCCAGGTCTTGGCAGAGTTAAAATAAATACATACGGATCTTCTTACAGCAACAACAACAAATGGAAACACGTAACATTTCTCATCTATATATATTAATGTTTTATATATAACATATCAACACATCCCAGTCAGAATATTACAAATGTTCCGACTGAAAATATGAAGTTTGTATAACTGAATTAAGTAAGCAACTTACCTCATAAAGACACTCTAATTAATGCATATGATCTTTGAATGATTACACTTGTAAACCAATCTGTTCTTTAGAACCAAAACATACTTGGCAATTAAAAAAAAGATCCACTAAGTGAAATGTAAGTAGAGATTATATTCCAATAAGGAGTCTTTTCCAATTATCCTTTCATACAACCAAATAATACACCTCAGTTGTTCCTGAAAGAATGATATAATCCAAAGAGAGATATAATCCTTCTTTTGGAAGTAAGCTTGATGCTTGACAATTTCTTAATGCTTTGTTATTTAAAAAAATTATATAATTTAAGAAAAGTGCTAGTATTTAGATGTAAATTTGATTAAAATGACATCACTCATCTCTTAAATATTAATCATATTAGTTACTTTAGTTATTTTATTAGAGATTATACAATGGAGCAAATATTAGCAACTACTGATTCCATCTGATATAAACCCATATTTACATGGTTTTTATATCCTCCAAAAACTGATGACACCTATCTCATTCTTCTTTTAAAATGGTTATTTTAAGAATACACAAATTCAGTTTTTAAAGTGTTGCTGAAGGGAGCTCCCAAAATAAATGCATCCTTGTTCTGTGGACCATTTGTGCCTATAACATAAGCTAAAAAGCTTTATTTCACCATTATAAGAATGCTTCCCTTACTTTAAGAAAAATGAAAACACTCAATTTTAGGATGAGCCCTGATCAAATGTAACATTTAATTAATAACAGAATCTCTAGAATTTTCCCAAATGGCCTTCACATTATGGACATTCAACAAACTTGCCTAAAAAGAAGTAGGACATTTTGTCTAAGTAGCTGTTGTTTTTTAATCTACCAGTCACCATACATAAGGATCTGTCAAATCAATCAAATTTGCCTAAATGAATAAATGGCAAAATTTCCTATCCTTGAAATTTAGTGGCCAATTATCATTATATGTTGTCACATTTAATCTAATTTATGGTACAGGTTTTGAAAACTATTATATATGTACCAAAGATAAAACTTTCTAATTTATATTTTTAAATATGTATTAAAATTTTGAAAAACTATTTAATAAAGTGAGTAAATGTATTCCAATGTGATTTATTTGGTAGTATTATAATAAACTCAAAACTAACTATAAATCTGCCAAATTTCCATTTATCCCTAATCAAACCTTGTTCTCAAATTTATTAACATTAGATCCTAGACACTTGCATATGTAATATCCCATTTTGACATTATAACCTACCCTTCTATAGAATATGAAAAGTAACTCCACTCTGTTTCCTGTGGATGTAAAGAAAACCTCTGATGCATTTAACAACTCTCCTACAAGGGAATTCATAAACGGCCGAATTGCAAGAGTCTGAAAAACAGCGGTTTATTTTCTAAAAATGAGAAACTATGTAAGAACCCAATAGTTTTGGGCTTAGGTTTTCACAATGTACTTCCATTAATTTGTCTGAAATACATAAATGTGTAAAGGAACATCTCTCTCTCTTTCTGTCAAAGAAACACACACACACACACACACACACACACACACACACACACACACACACACACGATATTTAGGTGATTTGTCAGAAGAAAGCACTGACTATATTAAATTAGTAGAAAAACTTTCGTTCTTACTTTCTGGAAAACCCAATGATTCTTATGATAAACTATCATAAACTCTGAAAAAAATCAAATTTATATTATTTTTTTAAAGGGTGTTTAAAAGGGAAGCCCTGGCCAAGTGGCACAGTTGGCTGGAGCATCATCCCGTACACCAAAAGATTGCAGGTTTGATTCCTGGTCAGGGCATATACTTCAGTTTCTGGTTCCATCCCTGGTTGGGGCATGAGCCGGAGGCAAGCAATCCATGTCTCTCTTCCTTTATATACAAAAATCAATTAACATATCCTCAGGAGAGGGTTAAAATAAAATATTTATAAAAGGGTGTTAAGGAAAATCATTTATTTTTCCTTCCATAAAAACAAACTTTTTTTCTACCATGTAACTTTCAAAATAATATCTATATATATAAAAGGCTAATATGCTAAGTATCTGTCCAGGTAATGACATCACATAGCAACGCCCAGTTTCCTCTCCCTAGCGACCAGCCTCCTTGCTGTTTCTTCAGCCCAGGAACACGACTTGCTTCATAGCCAGGTGGAAACATTTCACACTGTAACAAAATTTCTGTGAAGCATTTTCCCGTGCCTCATCTCATTTGATCCTCACAGAAGTCCTAGAGTAGATAGGAGACTCAGTGGAATCCTATTTTATTTTCATTAGCTGAAAAATGGAGATTTAGAAAGCTTAGAAACTTGACTGAAAAGAAATGGTGGACCTTGAAAATGCCTTCAGGTTTCCTCACTGCGCAGAATATAGTCAAACACTGCTGCAGCTAAATATTTTACCCTTTGTTCTCCCTGCGTGATCTACAATAATAATCTGCTTCATGTTGATATTTACTGCTCTGTTGCTGACAATTACCTGAAAGTGAAGTTGGGGTGCTTCACTGGGCTGGAAAAAGTTTAGCTAAATCATAAAGCAGGTCTAATTAAGCAAGTTTATTCAAGTTATATCTATAAAAGGTTAAGTTTGACTCGCACATGCACGGTACATATAAAGCATATAAAACTCTCGCTGGCGCCAATCACATGCCTGTGTTTCCATCTGTCATTGTTGATCGTGAATTTGGTTGACACTTCCATTATAGAAAAGGGTGAAGAGCGATATTAAAATATTTCTTCTAATTAATTTCCTTTCGATGTGCACAAATTCGTGCACCGGGCCACTACTTTAACTATAATTTTATTCTCTGTAACATGATAACATGACAAGGACTACACTCAATAACAATCAAGAACTTAATGAGTTGATTACAGGTTAACCACATTATTTTTGAATTTTTATGATATCAAGAGGTACTGGCATTTGTGGGACTCTATATAGATTAAATTATAAAAAGAAAAACATATAAGATGAAAATGTGGAGCTGTACCTTATTATTTGTTTTGACTTTAAACAAAATAATGATTTGATATTATTTAATGTTGGCACAGTATACAGATTAGCACATAAGGCTTACCATCTTCCCCGACCACTGAATAGTTCAATGGAAAACAGAAAGAAATGGCAAATTATTCACATGAAACCATAATATAGAAGATGCAATAACCTATATATATTTTTTACAATGTTAAAATAAATCATGTACATTTCATAATCCAAACAATTATGCCAGAAAAGCAATTTTAAGCACATTTTTTGAAAGTAAATTATCTGCAAAAAAAAACAAAAAACAAAATACAATGATGATAATGGGCAGATATTTTGTATATGCAACTAAAACTCAAAAGTAAATGGTAATCATTCTATCAGTAATCATGTGTTTTCTTCTTTAAAGGAGAATTTTTACATAAGTGAATTTCACTTATTTAGCTCTTCATTCTCAAAATACTAATATTTGAAAATTTGAATATAAAAGATTTAACAGCCATTTTAAAAGAAATCTTATATAAAGGATTTAAAAAATGGAATGCTCTTTCCAATGTATTAAACAAAACACCATTTTCTGAATTTTTATAGTTTAAAATACTGTAGGGTAGGTTTTAGGTGAGGGTAACATTCCTACTTTAGTTTTAAGGTGCTTTTTAAAATGTACAGACACATTAAAAACACATTATTACCAAAATAATAAATGAATCACTTAGATTCAAGTTCCCCATACATATTTCCTAATAGACACAAGTATATGGGCTGAATTTTGCTTTGAAGATACAGCTTCTATTTTTTAGTTTTTATTCTGAAATCTACATGCTTGAAAAACAACACTGAAAATATAACTTGAATTTTTAGAAAATTGGTTAAAATTTAGTCTTTCTGAAAATATGAAATGACATAGCCAGAGTATTACCATATAGTTATATATACTACACATGTATATAAAACGCACATTCTGTGGGTTGTCAGGGTTCTGCAACTGGCATTGCATCTACCTAGCATCCCAACTAAACACGTGAGATGCATGCACATGTGCAGGTACACAAGTATGCTCACGCAAGCGCACGCACACACACACACACACACACACCCCTGTGACCAAGAATACACAGGAGAGCTTTACAAAGTTAACTTAATATTCATTGCATTTGGTTAGCAGCCTCTAAAATTTTTATCATTCTCTGTTTTCTAAATCATAACATTTTAAAGCAGTTTGGGGGATGTCGGGTAGAATTTCACATAAAATTATGAATTTTAATAAATATCTGACAAAAATATCTACCCCTTATCTCTGATGAATTTGTCATATATAAATGGTTATAATGATAAGAAAAGATGACATATGCTATTCATTACCTTTCCAGATTAAGCTTAACATTCTTTAGACTGTCAGTAGTTTCAGGGAATAAAACCATAACATCTTTGTAACAAAATTCCTGATGAGATTTAATGGTTTAAATTTTTAAAAGATATTCACGCTCTTCTTTAAATGTTATTAAAACAAAATTATATACAGGACAAGAAGCAAACTACCTATGATATTTGATTTATCTTTTATAATTTTCACCAGCTAAATTTCTAAGTGATGCAAATTATTTTTTCAGTTTCTATATTAATGTTTTAGAAAAAAACATTAACATAATTATATACTGAAATATCAGATGTTTCAATGTTTAGCTAATCAAATTCTGGGGATACAAAAAACTCAAGTTCTTTGTAAAAATATTAGAAATATATAAAGTAATTCATGTTCTATACAGAAACACCTCACTCTCACATGTAATTATTATATACTTACAATTAGAAAATTTCACATACCCACTATATATTAATAAATATACAAGGGAGCTATAAAAGGAAATCAGGCAATTAATATTACTAAATGTATTTCACTTAAAGACAAAAATTCTGAGAACTGTACTTTGGATAAAAGCTTACAAAAATTACTTTAGAAGTTTATAAGATCCTAAATAACTTAAGACAGAAAACATGGACTTGCTACTGCTAGATCAATCTACCCCCTCCCCCCCACCCGCAAACCCTCCAAAAAAAGAGTACCTAGTAAGCTCAAATGAAGTAGATATAGAGAAAAATTATTCATTTCTAAATTAAGTAGTTAACTTTAGGAGTACAACAAATATCCATTAATGGTTAGATTTTGAAGGAAATTATAGACCCTCAGAAAAGGTCCACGTATGGTCAAATTAAAAAACACTGATCCAATATAACATTTCTCATATCCTTAAAGATACTAAAAACTGTGTAAACTAGGTTTTCTTTAGGAAAAATAAATTAATTTTTAGAAAGCCAAAATGTGGGTATTTAGAAAAAATTATGTAACAAATATAGCTCAACACAAGTTTCTAATTTGAATTGGTACAATTTATCAGTTTTAAGAAAACTTAACACTAATCATTTCACAATATATGTAGATCAAACCACCATTCTGTACATCTTAAACTTATACAGTGATGTACATCAATTATTTCTCAAAACTGGAAAAAATGATGACTAAAAAATATTCTGTTTTTATATAAACAACTGGGGATTTAATTTATTTTAGGAAATTTACGTGGCTATTTTAGTGGAAATGTAAAAAGTGCCTAGAAGTGATTTAGTTTAAAGAGTAGTGAGTTCTCTTCCATAAAACATATAGGAAAATTGTTGAGTGTATCCTAAGAGTTGTCATCACAAGGAGAAACCATTTTGTCTTTCTTTTTATTGTGTTTACATGTGATGATAAATTTTAATTAAACCTATTGTGGTTATCATTTCACAATATATGTTAGTCAAACCATCATGCTGCATACCCTAAATTTATAGTGATGTATGGCAATTATTTCTCAATAAAATTGGGAAGTCTGGCTGGTGTTCCTCAGTGGTTTGAGCGCCAAACTATGAACCAGGAGATGGTTACATACCCCGTCAGGGCACATGCCCAGGTTGTGGGCTCCATCCCAAGTAGGGGTCCTGCAGGAGGAAGCCAATCAATGATTCTTTGTCATCATTGATGTTTCTATCTCTCCCTCTCCCTTCCTCTCTGAAATAAATAAAAAATATATTTTAAAAAACCTGGGGAACAAACCTTAAGACTTACTTTGTAAGTTTAATGAACTTACATGTAAATCCATGTAAAAACACGAAACGTGGCTTCTTAAAGTTTCTTTTTTTTTTCTATTTTGAGAAATAGAAGGAAAACATCTCTATGGATTACTTTTGAAATATATGTAACCAATCAAAAAGAAAGCAATTTCTCAACACCAAGGCTGAATTGAACTTTCCTTCCTCCTCTCTCCCCTAAAAACCAATATACTTATATTTAAAATTAAAGCAATATGTGGAACTAAGACAGTGACCAAGCAGATACTTCTTCTAAGTTCTATAGTAATAAAATTTAACCATAAAATTTTCCAATAAGAATGAATGTCACATATTTAAGCTTCTCTCTCTAGGGCTCACAGTACTAAGTGCCTAAACTTCTTTTCATAGAAGTACAGTTACTTCATATTCCATGACTCTACTGTGTAGTGTACTATAATTGGGCCTGGTAGACTCAATTTGTAGGATACATAAATGGTTACACAAAAATATGGCTACTAAATAGTAATTTCTCATGACTTATGTAACAATATTTAATGTAATCTCAATCATCATATAGAAGATAGGAATTAATTCTACCCTCAAATTTAGGCAATATTTAATGTAGTCTCAATTATCATAGAGAAGAAAAATAGGAATTAATTCTACCCTCAAATTTAGGCAACAGAAATCCCAAATATGATTTCCATTGCTTATTACATATTGCCTATAGGTATAATGCACACTCATTCACAGGGACTTTTCAAAATGTCATTAATTACCTGTAATATCACCCACATACAGAATTAGGTAAGGTAGATGTAAAAAAGTTGGTTTCATTATAGGAAAAAGTGAAGTCTAAAAAGGGACATAATACACTAAGACATTTCTGCTGCATTACTGACATCATTACTGTTTTGTGAGGAATGTAGATAATAATGCGATCATGCCCTAAATTATTGTGTTCTACACTGCCCCAAAACGGAAACTGAACTAAAGCAATTTGAAGTCAGAAAGGGCTGCAAAAAGTAAGAAAAAGAGACAGGCGAAACAGAGAAGGAAAGAGAAGAAAAGAAAGAAATGAGAGAAAAGGAAGAAAGGCAGAAAGGAAAAGGGAAATAGGGAGGGGAGAGAGAGAGCACTAGCAAGAGGGAACCCAACTACAGTATATTACTGTTAATGAATGATTAGACTTCATATGACACAGACTCTGGGGGTTATCACATCTTTGGTTTTCATATGTGCAAACAAATCTCATAAATGTATATAAATTATGAGCTATGACTATTATAAACATAGCCTTAAAATCAAAGATAAACAAGAAAAAGTAGTCTAATAAAATGGAATAACACTAATTTATTTATCAGCAGTATAATGGTTGTTGCTAAGAAACAGTTTAATATTTGCTTTTTACTATTCTAAATTTTCTCATTTGCAGAGCATCTTTAGTTATAAGTAAATGCCAAAGGCTGCCCAATTTTTAAAAAGAAAAAATTCTGGGGGGAAAAAAAAACCTTATTTTTTTTTTAGTTTAAGAAAGCAAATTTCATGTAAACATTACTCAATAATATCTACTATTTTTATAGGCTTTACAATTTATAAGCTATCTTCTAATATATTATCTTAATTTTATCTACAATCTTGATATTTAACATGTTTATCTTTTATTTTTTATTTAACTATTAGAAATTGTATTTTATGCTTCAAAAAGTAGGGCAATTAAAATTGAACTTGATTTTTTTGTCAACAAAATAATGCTTTATAAATTGGCAGAAGTCATCATTAGTGACAAATTATTACATGAATAACTCCAGTGACAAATTACTGAAAGTCTTAAAAATGTCAATACATTACAAGACAATGGTGGACATATGATTTCACATAAACAAAAAAATAGCTAATATGACTGTACCCAGCACCCTCTTTATAATACCATTCTTTTATGGTTGAGCATTTCAAATGTTATAAAGAGGAGTTATTTTTAACTTGAGGGCAGCTATACTTAATTCTGTGGTGTTTAAACTACATATTTATAGGAGAGAGAGCCTTATAATGAGGGTGGAGAGTATTAAAAGCCACACTACACACACAATAGGCCATCATGCATTTTAACCCATTATTAAACTTACCCCTCTTTTGAGACTTCTGAAAGAAGGAATTCTGGGCTTCCCTGTTTTTATTTCATTCATACAATAATGCACGGGCTCAATGGAGAATGTGAGAAACTGGGACCCATTAGGAGTACTGGATGTGAATAAACTAGTAGGGGTTAAGGGTGGGGACTGTGGCTAATATGGAAATAAAGAAAGGAATCAATAAGCCAAATGTGCATAGTTTTTTTCTAAATGAAAATTCTATCTTTGGCAACATACTTTTCACAAAATATATTTCAAATAAAGCTTTCTATAAAAATATTATAAGAAAGTTAACATAGTTTTGCCAAAACTATCATTTTAAGTCAAATTTACTTTTAAAAATGTACCATTTCATTTTATCATTTTTTACAAACTGACAGATTAGAAATATAGAGTACGCAAATTATAATGTTAGAGCAATGTGACCTAGATTTTTAAAACTGTCTTCTGATTTCTAGAATATTAGTACGACCTTTACTTAACCAGTAGTTGTCAGCAATAAAGGCAGCAGCGACAGTAAAAGTTATCTATAATACGTAATGTCTACTAAAATAAAATATTAAAATGTTAAAACTGTAACTATTATCACAAATAGGCAAAAAAAAAATCATTACATTTGTGGCTTTCTTCTCAGACTATTTCTATTTCATCCTTATTTTTCTTTTAATCTCAGTATTCCTTATTTATCTAAGCTCTTTTAGCTACTCTGATCTGACAAAGTCTCAACTCTCAACTTCTTGACTGGATAATATTATTAAAAGCATGAATAAAGCTTTAGCTAACTATAATTGTGATTTTAAATATACAGGTATATTATAATTTTATCTACATTCATGTCAAAATCATAAAAATGTATTAAAATAATGATGTATGCTTTAATAAATATAGACATAGATTAAAAGTACCTATCTATTTTCCTACTGATATACTATTATAATCACTAAATTGTTAAGAAAGACTAAACTCTCCTCTATTCCATTTGCTCACCTGCTGAGCTAGATTTATCTATCTAAAATAAACAACATATCAAAAGACAGGTTCCAACAAGAAGAGTGAGATTTTCTTAGTAAACTAGAGATTTTTTTAAACTTCAAATAACCACAAACGTTGAGCCCTTCCCATTAAATATTCACATGGATGATTTAAAAAACTTTATTAGAAGTCCTAATTTGATACTTATTATTACTGTAGTCAATCATTCATTCCAACTGAGAATTGCAATTTTAGTGTTCATATAGTTAGATCATAATGTTTCCTTAAAAATTCTGATTGAAATTATACACAAATAAAATTTCAAAAGGTTATAATTTAAGAGACATTTAACAAATTATTTTATTCATTATTAAGTGGTGGTCAAATGTTAAATCTAAAAATAATTTTTATTATTAAAGAATAAAACTATGTTTCTAATAAGTGAAAAATAATTGAATCATTCAACATGTTTATTTTCTATTAATACTAAACCATTATCCATTCGATACCTACATTCATTTAAATGACACACTAAAACAAAATTAGTAGCATAGAGAAACTTTATGACTTTTACCTTTGGCTTCTTTCCAAAGAGCCACAACTTGCCCTTGGCCTTTCCTACTGTGGTTTTGACATCCACCTTCCCACTTTCCTGTTTGGATGCACTGATAGTCCCATCAGAAATGGTTCTATAAATATGCTGACTGTAATCTTCAAATGGAAAGTCTCCTGGAGGTTCAAATCCAGACTTGAAGGAGTCTACTACCATTTGAGAGTCCTATACACAAGAAACGTGTTTTAAAAACCATTCCATTTGTTCATAAATACCACATTAGCTTTCAAAACTTTAATCCATTAAAGAAAAAAGAAATAAAAAATGTAAAGAAATAATTCTACAGTAAGCATCTAAGGGTTAAAGTAAATAATTTCTTCCTGTGACTTTGCAATAAACCCTATTTTAATCCCAACAGAAAACAATGCTAATTTCTAAACAAATTACCACTTTCTTAATCTGTAATATTCATGAATGTTTTCATTCCATAGCTTTCCCCTACTGAAATTCATCTGAGGACTAGTTAGCTGATAAGAAAGGTCTAACTGAAACAAAGGAATATAGAAGAGGTTATTCCCAAGTAGAAATTACAAGAAGTTTCAAAGGTAGAAGGCCTTTTGCTTTGGGATGTCTATGAAGAAGTTGACCTTTGGAACAGATAAAAGGGCATCTAATCATAAAAGAAAGTATGAGACAAGTAGAAAAGCTTTCATTCATCCAATGGGGAAAGAATAAATAAAATACATTAAATACATATTCAGGAATATTAATAGAGCAACGGAGAAAGATCTCACAAACAGTACTGAGCGTAAAAAGCAACTTTAAAAATATAAAGTTCAATACTATTTAACTAAAATTTTAAAATTCGCATAAGTATTATATTATATTTTTGGACATACATACTCTATCCTAATATTCTAATGACATCTGAAACTCATTTTTTCAAACAGAATACTTTAATCCTATAAACTCCTACCCACCCTAACCACCTCTTCTTTTATTCCCTACTAGAGGCCTGGTGCACAAATTCGTGCACGGGTGGAGTCCAACCAGCCTGCCCAGATCGAGGCTGATCAGGCCTGGCCGGCTGGGGGAGGGGCCGCAGGTGGTTGGCAGGCCTGCCCTGCCCCCAATCGGGGTTGGGGGGACCTGATTAGGGGCAGGGCTGACCAGGGGGAGGAGCCATGGGCAGTTGGCCAGTCCCGCCCCCTGGCCAAACTCCTGGTCCAACTCCCAGTTGAGAGGACAATTTGCAAAACAGCCTTTTATTATATAGGATTTCTGTTAATAGTACATTTTGCCTATCATGTAGTCAAAAGTCATCCTTAAGTGATACCTTAATTTTGTCACTAATGCCACCCTTACCAATCATTTGCTAAAGGGTAAGAAGAGTGATAGAGGAGGGACCTCTGCTATATTTGTAACTTGGATCCAGCCTTGCCAATATACAAATGTACCTCTGAATTCCCAATTAAAAAACCCAAAAATCCTCTTTTAAAAATTATAGTCAGGATTCTAATTGTTACAGGAAGGATTCTCACTAATATAATACAAGTTGCTGTGAAGACTAAAATACTATGTGGTACATATCTTCAGTTTCTGCCAATTATCCTTTTGGTCATTCAATCAACATTTACTGAGAAATTACCAGGTACAATACTCTGCTAGACTTTAATCAAAAAATAATGTGATTAGATATATTTCCTCAAGGGGAGCAGGACTATGCTGTTCCTTCTACTCATAATGCCCTACTTCTTCTTTTTCATGGGCCACCATTCCATACACTACCCACACTTCAAATCCAGTTCAAGTGCCAACTCTTGTGTTAAAAGCAACTCTTACAACTCTAGATCTCGGTGAGCATTTCCTATTCCAACCTTTAAGTAAACTAATAGTTTAATATAGTATTATAACATGGTCACAGCTTAATTACACTCTTGTAGTATAACTGAAAAATTAGTGGGGGCAGGAGAGGGAAGGGTTATAACTCTCTGAAACAATTTGAATTTTAGTATTTATAATGGTCCTTGGAGTCCAATCTATTGCCAGACTTTGTTCTACAGATATAATTTAGAATCAAGTACTACCAATTTCTTCACCCCTTTTCCAATTCATTTTACTAACTTAAACCCCACACCTAAACCAAATACATTATTCAAATATAATTATATAGCACTTACTCTTCTTTCATCAACTGATTTTGCTGCAAGAACCATTCCTTCCAAACATTTTGAAATGATAGGAATAACTTTGCGTTCTGAGTCCGCAAATCCTCTGTAACACTCACTGAGTTTAATAGTCCTTCGTTCATCCATTTCCTGGAGTTGCTAATAATCAGAAATAAAAAAAGGAAAACATTTTTCTTCATTCTGAAGCAGCCCGCCCTCCTCAAAAAAGAAAAAAAAATTGAAGTTCTACCATAAGAGTTATACTGTTTTTAATGCCTTTTAACAAGTGCTATCGACTTATAATACTTAAAACTTGAGGCCTGTTAAATAGCAAAAGAAATTTCAAACCATCTAAAGCAGCCGTCGCCAACCGTTCGGACCTCAAGGACCACCAGTGGTCTGTGGACCACGGGTTGGCGACCGCTGGTCTAAAGATACCACTACAGCCTACCCACCTTTCTCATACTTGATTCATACTGCCTCTACCTTTCTTTCCTTCAGATGCTGTTAATACTTCAGGGAAAGTTTTATTTGAAGACAAAATTTTGATGCATCTTTTTTCCTTTTTAAGAAATTAGGCTATGACATACAGAAGTCTGAGACTTCTAACCCTTAGGAGGTTAGTTCAGAATACTTTGGTAAGATCTGGCTGGACCAAGGATCGACAGTTGACTGCATACCAATAGGTTCACAGATCTATCTCACAGTCTACAGCTCAGAATATTGTCACTCTGAGGGTTGGAGGCACAAGAGGGAAAAGAGCCACAGGTACATATCAGGGATCCCCACAATTCAAAAATTCATTGGCACATGCCACTAAGAATTATGCTGGCACATACGAAGCCAAACAACTTAAGAGACATTTTTGGCACTTCCTATTTGTCAATATTGACCTTTCTTTCTCCTAGGAAACAGCTACACTGATCAAATCCCCAAACTCCAATAGCCTTCATATAACTTTTCCTCTTTAATTACGTGCTAAAGCCTGGGAATTTATTTTGAGACCTGCAATTTCACAAAAATAACTGTTCCCGCTGTCACAAAATGACTAGACTGCTCCACAGCAAGGTCTAAACAAAAGGACCAAGTCCCAAAATACAAAGAGCAGGTGATCTCCACGTTAGGGTCTCCTAAGAACATAAAGGCTTGGCTAATAAGCCTAGAAAAGCACCACAGAGTGAGGAGTAGCAGGACAGATACCCGAGATTAAATGGCCGGAATCTGATACCCACTCTAGTCCACCTCCTCTCACTATGCTTCGCTTGTACCTCTAACTTGTCTTACAAAGGAAAAAAGTACATTTGAGCTGACATTCTGCCCACATAAGCTCTGCTCTCCAAGATCCAACTTCTTTCAACACTTTCACTAAATTCCTTTTCGCTAATTTCTCTTCTTTCTAGAATAGGAAGTAACAATTTAACCTTCATGGAAATTCTGTGGTCTTTACCTGAGGCTGTTTGGCAACTGCCATCATCAAGTGATGATGGATGGGATTTATAGGCAAGCTCATGCCTAAATTACATTTATGATCGGGCAGCTAGGAAGACAAGCAGGCAAAAATCAGGCTAGCAAACACATTTTATAAGATTTATTTCTGACGCGTGGACCAATGCCAATGATTCTGACAGTGTCACAAAGCTACATACCAATTCTAGGTGAGCAGATTACAATACACAATTCCAAATGAATTCCCCCTATGTCATAATGCTTAATAATACAGCATTAAAATTTATTTAGAAAACATCATTGTTTTAGTGGACTGTTTATTACACTAATAATAAATATATAGGAAAACTTGTAATTTCAAAGTTAGGATACATTTAGTTTTAAAAACCATAATCATAATTTCTTACCACCAATCTTAATGACTAATGAATCTAGAAAAACTCTGATTGATGCTTGAAATTCAAGTTTTACATTTAAAGAGTAACTATTCCAGTGCTAAAACTAGATTAATTTCATATATTTAAAGTTTACCTTGTAAATCTGAGGAATCACTACGTAGAAATGTTTGTGTTGTTCTCCATTAAAGTTTTGTAGCTGTGCAGCGTATTCGTTTTTATTTTCATCAGCCATATGCGTCCGCAGATTCAACTGCTGTTTGGCCTAGAGGCAAATTGGTCCAAATCATTACCACAAGAACAAAATCACTGCCACCTGGACTAATTCCAATGATTCTGGTACAGTGTCAAAAGCCACATCCCAATTCTAGGTGAGCACATTACAATATACAATTCCAATGAACTAAGAGCTAACACAGTTTTGTAAAAGTTATACTAAAACTAGATTTTCTCTACTGATATCATTTAAAATTTAAGGAGATGTTTGCAGATCTTATAGCCAGAACAGTCTCCCTATGGCAATATTCCCTTTCTCCTAGTGCAAGAGTACTCCCCCTTGCAATAATCCATTCAAATAAAGTTTCCCCTTACCGAATTGAGATTGTTAAAAAAATTTAAATAAGTATTTCAAAACATTATGGCTTGAAACAGTAAGCTTTTAATCAGAAGAGAAAAACAGCATCAGGAATATTTAAAACAGTTAAAAAGTTAGTAGTAAAACATTTCTTTAAATGTGATACACTTACAACCAACTCAGAACCACAATAAAATGAAAATGATAAGGAGGTGATTTTGGATAAGGTAATTGTCAACAATGATTTTCATCTCTATACAAAACTGCAGGCACTTTAAGAAATGCTTATTTAGAAAACTAGAGGCCCAGTACATGAAATTCATGCACGGAGGGGGGGGTGTGTCCCTCAGCCTGGCCTGCACCCTCTCCAATCTGGGACACCTCGGGGGACATCCGACTGCCAGTTTAGGCACGATCCCACAGGGCAGTTGGACATCCCTCACATAATCCAGGACCGCTGGCTCCTAACCGCTCACCTGTCTGCCTGCCTGATTGCCCCTAACTACTTCTGCCAGCCAGCCTGATCACCCCTAACCGCTCCCCTGCCGGCCTGATTGATGCCTAACTGCTCCCCTGCCGGCCTGATCACCCACAACTGCCCTCCCCTGCCGGCCTGATCACCCACAACAGCCCAACCCTGCCAGTCTGATCACCCACAACTGCCCTCCCCTACCGCGACCTGCCTCCTACACCGGACCCTGCCCCTGCTGTGCACACGGCCATCTTGTGATGGCCATCTTGTGATGGCCATCTTGTGACGACGTTAGGACATGATGCGAGGGTGTGACGACCACCTAGCCTATTATTAGTATAGATAGTTTTGTTCATTTTCAGTTCTTGTAGAAATGTTTTTCTAATGGGTCACTTTAGTATCATTTACAGTGGTGAGAATGTTAGACTACAAACTTAACACAAATCATTAATTACAGATTTATTAGAGGGGAATCTAAACAAATTTTTCAACTGTTGTAAATAGATTAAAAACAAAATAAGAATTGAATAAAATTTTTCAGTGTTCCAAAGACTAAATCATATTATATGACAGTGTTTTGAAAATTGTAAAGCACATTGTAAATACACTTCATTACTCTAATTCCAGTCTCTACAAACGTAGACCCTGACCTCTAACAATAAATAGGTCCACAAGTTAGTTCTTCTCAACTCAGAAACATATTGACCTATGTGGAAATATGTGGTAGCCAAGATCTCAGATAAGCCCACTTAAAAAAACCATTTAATCCACAGTGGACTTAAAACTTACAATAAATAACTACTATGGAAACTAAACACCATGGCCAAAATTACTTCTAGAGAAAAATACATTTAAAGTTCCAACCTGGGACCCTAGGTACACACATTTATTCATTCCTTTCCATTTTTCCCCTCCCCCCAAATGACTTCCTATTCATAATGGTTGTCAGGGGAAACTCCTTTTGCTCCAAGTCACTGGTTGTGATCCCTAAAGCCGGGGGCAAAGGTTGCAGCAAAGTATTTAGGAATATAAGGCTAGAAAGCTAAAATAATTGAAGCCTCCCCTGGTATATTCTGGACTTCACATTTATTGTCTCTCCTTTCTTTCTCTTTTTACTATTGCATTTATTTTTTATTTTTATTTTAATTGTGGTGAAATATACCGTATATATAACAAAATTTACCATCTTAATTATTTTTAAGTGTACAGTTCATAAGTTTATATATGTTCACATTGTTGTGCAACTAGGTTCCTTTTCTTTGGAAAGATCAGTAATTGAGCTGCTCCCTCTTCACCATTTCTTTCTTTAAGCTTTTATCAGTAATTGCTAAAAAACTATGTTTCCTTCCCTCCCTGTTCACTTACAACAGAATTGCTCTACTCTCTAGTTCCTAAAGCAAATCCTCAAAGTTTTCCTAATTCTCTACAAATTAAAGGAGTTGCAAACAAATGAGCAATAAAAAGGAAGCTATAAACATTAAAATTCTACAAGTTAACTACTAGACATGTTATATCTAGATTTCAAGATGTTGACCAGTCTTTGAAGATATCTCTATAGACAAAATGAAGGGAAAAAAAATAAGTTAAATGAGAGTCCTGCTAAAGAGTTTCCTTAATTTATCTAGTATACAAACTGTGCCTTGTACATAAACTATGTATTCAGCTAGAGGCCCGGTGCACGAAATTCATACACTTGAGGGGGGGCGTTCCCTCAGCCCAGCCTGTGCCCTCTTGCAGTCCGGGAGCCCTCGGGGGATGTCCTACTGACGGCTTAGGCCCACTCCCCCTGGGAAGCAGGCCTAAGCCGTCAGTAGGACATCCTTAGCACTGCTGCGGAGAAGAGGCTCCCGCCACCACCGCTGCACTTGCTAGTTGTAAGCTTGGCTCAGGGCTTCTGGCTGAGTGGCGCTCCCCCTATGGGAGTGCACTGACCACCAGGGGGCAGCTCCTGTGTTGAGCGTCTCCCCACTGGTGGTCAGTGCGCGTCATAGCGACCGGTTGTTCTGCTGTACGGTTGATTTGCATATTAGCCTTTTATTATATAGGATAATCAGTGTTTGAAAATAAATCAAGGAGTTCTTAAAAAGTCAGTGTCAACCAGCAAGGAGTCTCCCATGTAAATAGTGTTAAGCTGCACATTTGGCATGCTTTGTGTTTTTATTTGGAGTTTATTTTTCATTGCAGATTTGGCAATGTACAGTAAATTTTATAAACTTGCATCAAGTTTATGAATAAAGAATCATTTAAAAAATAAATAAGTAAATAGTGTTGTTTACAACTGTTGTGGTCCACATTTTTATCAAGTAATGGGAACACATTATGTGTATGACGATGCTAAGAAGGAAAAGTAAAATAGATGATCAAAATCAGGATCCAAAAATCTTAACAGTAGATCAAATCTAATATTTGACTCAGATGTACATATGAATTTAAAATACCAACAGTACAGAGAGATACACATTCTCATACCACACCATATATGAAAAGACATGGGGATTTCATTTAACCATAAACTCAATAGGAGTCAATCCACACAATGTGACTGCCCAAAAAGTCGATATACAGTTAGGCTACAATTAACATAAATTTAGTGTTCAAAACCAAGAGGTAATCAAATTCAGGACTGATCTGACCATACCTGGATTATTATATCCACCTTGAGCTAACATACTTAAGTGGGATATTTATGAATTCAAGAGTATCCAAAGGAAAGCAGTCACAATGAAAGATAACTTGAAGCTATTTCACATGTGGAATAGTTGAAAAAACACAACAATTCACCTATGAGTAGAGAATCTGCTATAAATATCTAGAAAGCTATTACAAGAAAAAATAAATTTGATATTTTTTGGTACCTCAAGGCAACTAAAACTGAACAGTCAGACAAGTGGGGTCAATACAACGAAGTGTTCAAGTTGAAAAAAAATCTAACAGACTATCTGAAGACCATTATTTTCAATGACAGGGACTATCATTAGGGGTAGAACTAATTAAAAATAGGGTAGACAAGATATAAACATCACAAGTTATATCAGAAGACCTTCAAGGTAATTATAACCTGGAATTTATATAATCTTAGGGTTTTTTTTAATGTAAAGAAAATTAAAGGCAGAAAATAAATTATAGTCAGCCCTTGAACAACACAGGTTTGAACTGCACAGCTCCACTTATACGTGAATTTAAAAAAAAATACTGCAAATGTATTTTCTCTTCCTAATGATTTTCTTAATAACATTTTCTTTTCTCTAGCTTACTTTATTATAAGAATACAGTCTATAGCAGCAGTCGCCAACCTGTGGTCCGCAGACCACTGGTGGTCCGTAAGGTCTGAAAGGTTAGCGACCACTGATCTATAGTACATATAACATACAAAGTATGTATTAATCAACTATTTATGTTATTGGTAACAGCAGGCTCTCAATAGTTAAATTCTGGGGATTTGAATGTTATATGTGTATTTTTCACAATGAGTTGTTCAAGGATCAACTGTATTCTTCTCTTCCTTCTACTTTTTCTTGTTCTGATCCTGTAGGAAATTATGAATCGTAAGAAGAAAATATTCCAATGATGGGCCTTTGTGTATACAAAACTGTGAAGGAAGGTTCATCTATATTTGAAAATCCCAATTTCAGCAGCATTACTTTTGCCAAATGTTCTAAGATAAAGAGCATACAGCAGGGGAGAAGGAAAAGCAGCAGCAGTTACAGGGGTGATCCTGCCAATTATTATGTTACAGGAATATCTGGCCCAGAATCAGTTAGTAAGTGACAAGAGAGAGTTCCATTTTCCAACATTAATGAGTGAGTAAACAAACAAACAAACAAACAAACAGCTAATATCACATCTGACAGCTTTATCCTGTTTTCCCTCTGTAAAGTTGGGGAAGCACACTATGTAACCCCCCATTTGAACACCCCCATCCTCACACCTTCTATACCAGTGGTCCGCAAATTCAATAGTCAACAGAGCCAAATATCAACAGTACAATGATTGAAATTTCTTTTGTGAGCCAAATTTTTTAAACTTAAACTTCTTCTAATGCCACTTCTTCAAAACTTCTTTTAATTCCTATTTCCTTTCAAAATAATACATCACCCAGGCTGTGGTAATTTGCGGAAGAGCCACACTCAAGGGGCCAAAGAGCCGCATGTGGCTCGCAAGCCGCAGTTTGCCGACCACTGTTCTATACTATTTTGGAATAGAACAGAAGCTCACTCCCAGTAGCAGCTAGGATCTCCCTATACATTTTGAATGCAGTAAAGACATTACAATAAAATAAGTTAACACATATTGATTAATTTCTCAGACCAATATGTATAATTTAAATTATGCGAATATTGGTATATCTTATTAGATTTAGATGCAGTATATCTCTTGGGGAAACTAATACCAATATCAATACTGCAACTACTTTTGATATGTAAGTAATATTTTGATATCAAAGTCAATTTGGATTATTACTTACCTTTTCAACATCTGCCTTCGTTGCATTAGTATCATTATCCAATCTTTCATAACTCTGTTGTGCCTTTTCTGCCTCTCTACATTCTCTTTCAAATTTCCTTTTACTCTGTGAAAATAATCAAAATATCACAGTGAGAAATAAAATTAGACTTATCCATTAAAAGAAAACTTTAAAATGCTGCCATGGTGTATTGTGTAGAATTGTATGAGTAAAATTTGCCTCAATTAGAAATGTTACTATTATAACCAACCTAAGTCCCTTAAATATCAAACATTATAGGCATGACTGACTTAATATATATATATTTCATCTCTCAGTAAAAAAAAAAAAATCATGTATTTTATAATTTTTAATTATAAACGCATCTTCAGCAGAACTTTGGTTCCGTGCTTTTTGCTTGTTTTGCATGTTTGTTTGATTACGTGGCTGGTTTTGGTGTTTTCTTGTCTTTATTTTTATTTTTTGGTGAGATCTCAATGTAGCTTAGGTGTGGAAATGTCCCTCCCAAGTGGTGTTATGTTGTTTCTTCCAGGTGTCCCAGGAAATGCCATCAGCCCAGAACCAGGCTTTGTTAAAATTTTGTATTTAATTCAAACTCCCTTCACTTTGTAAAAGCTATTCACAACTGCATTTCCTTTCCTGCACACGTCTTTAAATACTATAGTTAGTCTTCTTTTTTTTAAATTTGCTCAGTTTCGATGTACTTTTTTGTTATTCAATCCTTGTTTGCCCAGTTCATAAAATTGCTGCTTAGTTAATTCAAACACAATCAGAATTCTATCAATTTTATTTTCCTGATGAAATCTCTCCCAGTCTTTTGATCTGCTGAAATTGGGACTGGTCACCAAAGTAGGCCTACCGCACGGCTGTAACCTTGGGATTTCCCTTCACCATTATCCTGGAGATTCTTTTCACCTCTCCCTTGATTTGAATCTCCTATTTCCAAGTTCCAAGCCTTCTTTCCATTCTTGATTCACTTCCTTATTTTCCTGAAACACATTCAGCAGTGGCATCCTAAAAGAAGGTTTGCGGGAGATAATTTTTTAAGTCCCTATGGCTGAAAAATCCTTTAATATTACTTTTAATCGATAAAATTTGTCTGGGAATGAACTCTTGAGTAGGAAACTGTCTTCTGCGGAAATGTGAAAAGCACTACTCCATATTACTTCCTGATCCTTCGCTGAAATCTATTTTATTTTTCCTCTTTGGAAACAGGTGGGATCTTTTCTCTCTCATACCTGTTCTGAAATTTCATGAAGATACTGTCTTGCTGTGAAGCCACTGTGCTGGGCACCTGGATAATCCTTTTCACCTAGAAATTCATGTATTTCTGTTCTGGGGAAATTTTCTTAAATTATTATTGTCTTTCCATTTTCTGTTTTCTTTCCCTTTTTTTAGGATGCTTATTATTTCGAAAATGAACCTATAGAATGGGTCCTCCTATTTTCTTATATTTTCGCTCATACTTTCAATTTATAATTTTGCTCTACTTTCTGGGAGATTTCTTTATTTTCATGGTTTCAAGTGATTTTTTTTCATTTCTGCTATCATAACGTTCGTTTATGTTCTTTGTATGTTCCTTTTAAAATAGTATCTTTTTCCTATTTCATGGATGTAATATCTTCTCTATTCCCTTTGAGAATATTAATAATAGTTTTGGGTGTCTTGCTTATTTATTTTGCTTTTTAATTCCTATTTCCTTTCATCATCACTGTTTCAAAGTTGCTTTTTCTGGTCTTTGGTGTTTACATTAGATGTTTTCTTTCAGTGTCTGGGGAATCCTTGCCTATCTGCTCTGGCTTAACCTGCCAACTGAAAGCTCTAAGGTGGGGCCTGTGGATCATGGTCTTTTCCTCAGGGTGATATGGTCAGGCAGTTCCCTGAGAGAAATCCTGGAATCCCTATCTTTCCCCTCAAGCTGGTTAGATTCCCCAGATATGACTCTTTTAATCTCTTGCCTGGAAAAATATATGCCTTGCTACCTATATTCTGAGAATTGCTCAAAAGAAAGCAAGGAATGTTAATATTTTCTCTTTACCTAACCCCCTTATTAGAACCAGTCTCTGTGTCAATTTCTTGTCTTGGGGACTATGAAACTATACAAAAAGTACCAATTTGAATTCCAAACCTTCTCAGTACAAGGTCAAAAGCTTTGAATTTTTCACAGGATACCTGTCTGCCCTCCTTTGACCTTCAGACAAAGACAAATTTCTCTGTTTCCCTTAGCCAGTGGGCAGTAGCCACCTTTCAGATTTAGTCCTTCAAAGTTTCAAATGTTATACAAGAGCTTCTGTTCCAACTCCCCACAACATACAGAACTAAAATCTAATCTGTTCCTGTGTGAGAATTAAAACCAAAGTTCTTACCAAGGACTTACCCACACTCCAACACCTCTGCCCCCTTTTTCCAAATTCCACTGTATCACTTCATATTCATATACCTATTGCTCTGGCTTTTAGTTTACCCATAGTTTCTAGCAGTTATGAGTTTAAAATAAGCTCTGCTAAGAGCTTAAAAAGCAATAAAAATATTTTAGCTATTATATCTAGGTATCTGTAGCCAAAGGCTTCAGAGTTAGCTAAGTTTACTATATATACCTAGAACCAGACATACCTATACTTTACATCAGATAAATATGCTCTGAAATGTTTTATAAAATTCTTCAAATGCACTCACTGTTTTGATAGTATGAACCATCAAATGGAACACTTTTAGTCAAAGCATATAAATACATCTGAATATGAATAATATATAGAATGTCACTTTCCTGTAAAGATTAAAATTAAATTTCCACATTTAATTCTCTGAAACTTAATTCAGAGCTTTTTTTTTAAATTGAATAGCTAAAGGCTACTAATTTTGTTGCAATTTGAGGCTACTAATATACAAAAGTATTTTTATATTAAGTGTCATATTACTTGTGGGAAAATACTAATTTCCTTGCAACAGCAAAAGAGTCACTAATACAATATTTAACATCTTCATTCCCTGAGAGATACTATATCTTTACACAATATAGGAATACACTCCAGAAAAGATCCTCAATTCTTCATCCTATGTGTGGCAGACTAATCAACAACCACTTTTCCTCCCCCATCCTTTCTTAGAAGAGCCGACCTCCCAATATATCAACTAAAAATAGCTGATACTTGCTTTACCAGCTTCCCCACAACTGGGGTATGGTCAAGTAATCTACTGCTGTCAAAGGCACCCATAAGGAAGTCTGCTGGGGGGTTCTCTGGGAAAGTCTTCCTTCCCTGATGAAAAGGGAGAGCTGGAAAAGATCTGCTCTCTTTTTCATGTGTCTGCATGCAGTGAATAAAGATGTGGAGCTTGGCTGCCCCAGTCAATTGTTGACAGTAGGGGACAAGCCTCAGGAAAAAGGCCGACTTGGTCAAGATGGCAAAGTGGACAGAAAGAAAGGAGGGACAGCTTTGTGGCGTCACTGAGCCCCTGACACCTCAGAGACTGCTCCGTTTTGAGCCCTCTTCTCCCGAGCAGGTAAAATCTGTTCCTTGGAACTGCCTCAGCTGGCAGACATGGCATCTCCAATGTTTCTGTCTTAATCTGGTCATTCCTTGAAGATCTTCACATTGGAGCAATTTAAATGCCAGTGCTGTGGGGGGGAGGGTTCAATTTTCAATTCTCTGTAAGTCAATCTGTCTCTCCCAGTCCTTTAAATCTCTTCCATGATTTCAAACATGATAGGAATTTTACAATTGCATTTTCTTGATCAAGCAAGAAGACATGGAACTAGGAACTGGGATCCTGCATATGTTTCTACGTAATATACAGAAATTATAGTTGTCTGCCTCCCTCACTAGACTGCAGGCTCCACAAAAACAAGAACCATGTCACATATATACACTTTTGTACCTCCAAGACCCAGTACATGTCAAGGATGCCTTCAATAAACATGAATTGAGCTGAACTCACCTTTATTTCATAGTATTGTTAATGCCTTAAAGAAATCTCTCCTACATTTTTTGATGCTTCTTTTTTATGACCCCGTAACTTTTGCTTAGTAACTGCCAATTATTCTAAAGGCAAGTCAGTATATATTAACAAGAATTATTTGAGCCAACAGTTTTTAAAGGGACCAATGACTCATAAGTGTAGGAGTCTATTTTTTGTGCAGATGAAAACACAAACACTCACATACACTCATCAAGTGGCAGATACCAAAGATGTTAGTTAAGGCAATTTAAAATTTAATAAATGTAAACACTCCCTAAAAGTCTTGCTGAGACCAATTAAAGAGACGATCCAAACAAAAATAAAGACAGACTATTAATATACCTAAGAATTCTCAATTAGCACTGATTATATCAATGACAGTTACATAGAAATTTTTTGAAATTTAGAAATTTTAAGACAGAAATTTTTTAAAGGAAAAAGGCTCAAATAGTGCACAACTGCATGAGTTATTTTTAACCTCAAACTTAAAAGTCCTTTTTCCAACAACCACAAACTAAATTGCTTAATTTAAGATGAAAAACCCTCAAGCATAATTTTCAAGGAATATATAGTGTCCATCATAAAAATATGTAGGCAAAGAGCAAACTGTTAATCTGAGGGCTCAAAAAGAATATTAATCTTATACTAGAGAATACTTGGTAGAGCATTTTAAGTAAATGAGAAAAGAGACAACAATGTTCCATGTAGACATCTTATTTTTCAAGTGACTACATTTAAAAAAAAACAACAAAACACATTAGCAAGTACCCTTGGAAAGTTTTTAAGAAAATAATTACTATGATATTACAATTTTGCCTTATCTACAGATTTCTTAATTTTCTACAACGAGATGGTCTATGACCAGCAGCCAGCCTAGTACTAGGAACATTTACATTATTACAGAATCACTGAATTGGAAGACACATTTCATATAAGCAAGACTGCTCTTCATGTTTCATATGCTAAAAATGAAGTCAACAAAAATCAGGTGCTCAGTAAAAGACAGAACTAGAATCTAGGTCCTCTCAGACTCAGTCAAATGGTCTTCTAAGATACATCACTGTTTCCCTATTACTTCTATCTTATAACAATACTAGAGGCCCGGTGCATGACATTCGTGCACTGTGGGGGAGGAGGGGCGGTCCTTCAGCACGGCCTGCGCCCTCTCGCAGTCCAGGACCTCTCGGGATGTCTGCCTGCTGGCTTAGGCCCACTCCCCTGAGGGGTCCTTAGCACTGCCATGGAGGCAGAAGAGGCTCCCACCACCACCGCTGTGCTTGTCAGCCATGAGCCCAGCTTCTGGCTGAGCAGCGCTCCCCCAGTGGGAGCGCACTGACCACCAGGGGGCAGCTCCTGTGTTGAGTGTCTGCCCCCTGGTGGTCAGTGCATGTCACAGCAACCGGTCGTTCCGCTGTTCAGTCACTTATTAGGGTTTTATTATATAGGATTTTATAGTAACTACAGCAAAGTCAAAAATAATCTTCCTAAATGTTTACAATTATCTCAATATTATAGAGATGGTACAAGTATAAACTCATACAGAAAAAAAAATGATCTCATAGTCTCTATTTATACCAATGTCAAATTATGAAAAATACATTGAGAAATATTAAAGTTAAATAGATGTAAGGCATAAGAAAATTTAGGGCTAAACAAGTCTACAAAATTTCATGTTAACCATGAAACACTATAACTCACATTATCCATCTGTTTCCAGCACATGTCAAGATACTGTTGAGCTTTTCGTCCCTCTTGAAGATGCTGAAGATCATAACAACCAAAAACACAAAACAAACAAAAGTTACATTTAAATAAAGTCTAAAGTCTCAAAAAGGCTTTTCACTTTATTTTTTCAAGATTCTAATTATATAACTTTATCAAAATTTAATAAGAAATTTTAGTAAAGCAAAAACTCTCTAAAATACATTTTATAGAAAATTATTTGAATATTTTAAATATAACTTAAGATACATATAATCTTTAAGAAAATACATGACTTTCTTGAGTGGGGGCTGACAAATGTTTTCTATAAAGGGTCATATAAATATTTTAGGCTTTTCAAGTCATGTGGTCTCTGCTGGAACTCTGTAATGTGATGCAAAAGCAGCCAAAGGCAAAACATAAGTGAATGAGTGTGAGGTTGTTCCAAAAAAAAGTTATCTGTTAGGCACTGAAATTTGAATTTCATATAATTTCCATGTCATAAAATATTATTCTTTTGATTTTCTTTTCAATTATCTAAAAATGTAAAAACCAGCCTAGCCTGCATGGCTCAGTGGTTGAGGGTCGACCTATGAACCATGAGGTCACTGTTCAATTCCCGGTCAGGGAATATGCCTGGGTTGTGGGCTCATTCCCAATGTGGGGCCTGCAGGAGGCAGCCGATCTATGATTCTCTCTCATCATTGATGTTTCTATCTCTCTCTCCCTCTCCCTTCCTCTCTGAAATCAATAAAAATATATTAAAAATAAATATAAAAAACAGTCTTCGCACATGAGAACTAGGAACAAAAACACGTAGTAGACTAGATTTAGTTTATAGTTTACCAAACCTTCATCCTCAATCCAAAAGGATCACTAATTAGCAAGATAATCTTGAGATAATTTTAGCTAGAAGAAATACAGTGAAATAGAAAACTAGTTTTTACAGAATATACATTATTCTAAAGAACAAAGTTATTACTTTATTTGAGTGAAAATATTTCAGATATATTATAGCTGGATAAAAACAATAATTACCATTTTCCTTTCAGTTTTCAGATCATGAGCATATCTCATTAATTCACCATAAACTCTGTGTGCCATTTCTTCTGCTACTACTTCTCGCTGTCCTGCGTAGTCGTTTAACTCATTAAGGATGTTAAAAAAGGCTACACATGAAGTAAACCTGACAAAAAACATATTTTAAAATGGTGAAATTTATTTTTATTTTCATTACAAATATTTTTTGTGAGGAATGCATTGAGACTGACACTTGACAAATCGTAACTACCTAAATCTTAGCTACTAGCTCTAAATTAACTTTGTATGGAAATAATCCTGCATTAAGTTCAAGCTGTACGTGTGTGTGTGTGTGTGTGTGTGTGTGTGTGTGTGTGTGTGTGTGTGTCTTCATGTAGTCTTAATTTATAAATAGATATTTGGGGTCAAAAATTATATGAATACTACCTGCAGGTCCTTTGGCATATTGGAATCTCTTAAGTTGGCAATTGACTGGCCTGAGCTTGGGAATGAACTTCCTAGGCTTGGCAGCTAAACCTGTTGCAGAGATGATGGGCTTGCTCTCAAGGACAGAATCTGCCAATCATACCCCTTAAATGCATCTCGAGGGCTGATCCACAAAACAACGTTACTATCATTTCTGGACAACAGCTGCCTGTATGCCTGCCCACATCCTAAATGGACATGAAGTACCATATGTTGGCATCAAAGGAGGGGTGGTAGGTAAGAAGGGACCAAAATAAGGGGGGAAAATGGGTGTGAAGGGATGGAGAAAAACAAAGAGAATCACTGTATTAAAACATAGACCTACTTTGAATATACTACCCTAAACACAGTTACAGCAGAAGGTGAATGTTCAGACAGGACTGCATTAACATTATGCCTGAGAATCCTAACAACTCACAATTATACATAAAGTTGTTTAAGTGTAGTCTCTTTTGCTTCTGCATTTTACAGCCATCTACGTATCCCTGTTTAAGACTGTCAAAAGCTCATAGCCAATTCCTAATCTATTACATATTCAAGGTTCCAAAATTACTGTCCTTTTCATTAGCCCTTTAAACCAGCCAGCCAAATTGTTTTACTACTTGTAAGAGTAAAAGCAAGAAGCTAGTAACTAACTGACAACTACAAAATAAATATGGAAAAAATATTATTTTCTTCTAGAGACTAAATTACTCAAGCGAGGTCTTCGTCTACCTCTTACTTGGAAACCCACACATCAACTATTCTAGATAAGTATTATCAAGTCTCAATATTAAAGTATTCATTCTTATAGAAATAATACTAATTCCCTTTCATAAACATTGATTTTTTAAGACAAACTTTACAAAATCTTTATGAAAAGCTGACAGCATACTTACTTTACCAAAAAAAAGTGTTTTTAAAATTTTTAATATGCAATAATAAACAGGTATATAATTTACCTTGGTTCTTCATCTTTGGAGGAACGTTTGGGACAGTACTTCTTAACCAAATTTCTATAGGAAAAAGATTTTTTAAAATTTATAAGACATATTGTTGTTGAAATGGAAGTATTCTAAAGGTTTCCAATTTCATTAAAGAATTTAATGATATAAAACAATTAAGAGCAACATGTATCTACTATAATGATCATAATATTTGATCATTGCTTATAATTTTAAAAATACACCTGTAGAAAAAAATATTTCTGTGTTTATATAAGTATAATTGTAACAAGTTGGTTGATTATGCTATTAAATAAAAAAAGAGCCCTGGCCAGGGTGGTTCAGTTGGTTGGCATCCTCCCTGGGACTGAAAGACTGTCAGTTCGATTCCCAGCCAGGAAACATGTCTGGGTTGCAGGCTCAATCCCAGGTAGGGGGCATGCAGGGTGGGGCAAAAGTAGGTTTACAGTTGTTCATATAGCAAATAATACAATAATAAATAATAACACAAGAACAAATTGTGTTTCGTGTACTCATAATTGTATACCTACTTTTGCCCCACACCCTGTATGCAAGTGTGAAGCATTTGGGTTGCTCCTGAAATAAAAATACATTAGACAATTCATCTCTCTATCCCTCACAAGCAGTTTCCCTAGGCTATTTTTTCCCCCCAGAAACTTTTCCTCTCTTTTATGTCCAGAGATTCTCCAAGTAACCAATTATAATAGCAGTTTATAGATAAGGCATGCTTTTTAACTGGGTGTTATAAATCAGGAATTAATTGAAAGGAAGTTTTATACACATACAATACATATTATAGAAATTATAATAGATGTCATAGACATGCTGGTACTTTTGATGTGTTTCATCCATGTTTTCTAAGTACCTTAGGATCATGCACTCTGGAATACAGAGAATTAACATTGTTTCTTCAGTGGTCTGAGAAGGCTCCTACATGTAATGAGCTTCTCCAAAGATTACAATGTTATTTATATACTAGAGGCCTGGTGCACAAAATTCGGTGCACGAAATTCATACATGGAGAGGAAGGAGGGGGTTCCCCTCAGTCTAGCCTGCACCCTCTCCAATCCAGGACTCCTCCCTGGGATCAGGCCTAAACCAGCAGTCAGACATCACACTCACAAACCGGGACTGCTGGTTCCTACTGCTCACCTGCCTGCCTGCCTGATCACCCCTAACTGCCCCCCCGCCACCGGCCTGGTCGCCCCTAACTGCCCACCCGCAGGCCTGGTCACCCCCAACTGCCCCCCCTGCCAGTGTGGTCGCCCCTAACTGCCCCCCCCCCGTCCTGGTTGCCCCTGACTGCCCCCCCAGCCAGCCTGGTTACCCCCAACTGCCCCCCTCTGTGGGCCTGGTTGCCCCTAACTGCCCCCCCTCCAGCCTGGTCACCCCTTACTACCCCCCTGCCAGCCTGGTTGCCCCCAACTGCCCCCCCGCTGGCCTGGTTGCCCCCAACTGCCCCCCCTACCAACCTGGTCACTCCCAAGTGCTCCCCTGCAGGCCTGCTCACCCTCTACTGCCCCCCCCCCACCAGCCTGGTCGCCCCCAACTGCCCCCACTGCTGACCTGGTCGTCCCATGCAGCCTGCTGTTCAGTTGTTTGGTTGCCCCTCACTGCCCCCCCTGCCGGCCTGGTTGCCCCCAACTGCCCTCCCCCCCGCCGCCCTGGTCACCCCATGCAGCCTGCTGTTCAGTCGTTTGGTTGTCCCTCACTAACCCCCCTGCCAGCCTGGTCACCCCATGCAAAATGCTGTTTGGTTGTCCATCCAGTTGTTTCAGTCGTGACGACCCCTGGCTTTTTATATATTAGGATACCAGTATAAGATATCTCAAAACAATTTAAAGGCTGAAAATCATCTCTATAGATTTTCAACCTATCAACATTTGAGGCACTCTGAGTTCTAGTTACTATTTAACAGGTGATCAATATCATATTTATTTGTAAAATGGGATATAAATCATACTATCTATATCTTCTAGCAGAAGAGTAATATGAGATACATGAGACTAGATATTACCTCTTTTCTAAAGCTCTCCATGTATCTAACAGTTATTAGGTTTAGGAATTGCCAGGCCCCATTTGTGGGCCTCAGTTAAGTGATCCAGAGATAGAAAACTGAAGCTGGGCCAAAGAGTTCTCTTCCTGGAGTTTTTAAGTCTTTGGACTCGATTCAGCTTTGAGGCCAGTAAGAGAGCTGAATCTGAGACATAAATCTGGCACTGCTGGTGACTACGTTTTCTGCCAAATGAAGAAAGCCAGCCTCTACTGAAAGAATAAAGCCAACCCACCAAAAGAAGCCAAAAGAAGTAGACAACAGCAGCAAAGGGCTCTGGCTGTGTTTCAGACACTGGCTTTTTTCTCTGTGACCCAGCTGTACCAGGCCTTTCAGCAGCTTGACTATTCAACTTCTTAAGCTCAATTAAAAAATCAAATCCATTAAAAAAAATCAAAATAAATTTTTCCTATTAATAAATTTCCCATTATGTTTACACTAGCTCATATTGGGTTTTCCATCACTTACAGCCACATTTCTTCTCTCATATAGTGGAAAATTAAATGTAAAAGATAGCCACACAGAGGCACCATTCCTGTTCACAGCCTCTGTGCCTCGCTCTGCTCCAACATGCCCTACAGAGACCAAGTGGTACATGGAGTCTCTGACTGCTGTTTTCCAGATTCATGCTGAAAAGGATAGTTAATATCTACAAACTCTCAAGACTGAGTTCCTAACCTTCATGAAGACAGAACCGGCTACCTTCACAAAGAACCAGATGGGCCTGTGACTTTGATGTCATGATGAAGAAATTGGGCCTCAACTGTGACGGGCAGCTAGATTTCCAAGAATTTCTTAATCTTATTAGTGGCCTGGTAGAACCTGCCATGACTCTTTTATCCATGCCCAGCAGTATATCTAAGGAGACCTGGGAGCTAGCTTCTGGCCCACCCCCCTTTCCTTCCAGTCTCCAGATCATCATCTCCTCAGACCACACATACTCTGAGCCCAGCGCACCCACCACGCCATGCAGGCCCCTCCTGTAGCTAGTAATAAAACATTATTGGTTTCTAAACACACACACACATAAGCTATCCACAAACAAAAGAATAAAGGTGTACCCTTCTCCTTACCTCACACCACATATAGAGATTAAATCGAAACCTAAGAACTAATACTATAAAACTCTTAAAACACAGGGGGAAAGCTTCATGACAGGATTTGTCAATGATTTCTTAAATATGACACCAAGAGCACAGGCATCAAAAGAAATAAGTAAATACTGGTAAATTGGACATCAAAATTTAAGACTTCTGCGCATAAAAGTCCACAATCAACAGAGTAGCAAGACAACCTATCAATTGGAGAAAGGATTTACAAATTACATATCTGATAAGGGGTTGAAATCCAAAATATATATAGAACACCTAAAACTCAGTACCAACAAATAATCTGATTTAAAAATGGGCAATGAACTTAAATATAATTTCTCCAAAGATATACAAATGCCAACAATCATGGAAAAAATTATTAGTCTCACTAATCACCAGAGATAAATGCAAATTAGAACCACAATGAGATCTCCTACACCCATTAGGATGGCTACAATAAAGAAAATAACAAATGTTGGCTGGGATGTGGACAAATTGAAACTCTTGTTTATTACTGGTAGGGATACAAATTAGTTCAGCCACTGCAGAAAACAGTATATAGTTCTTCAAAAAATTAAACACAGAATTATGACCCACCAATTCCTCTTCTGGGCATATACACAAAACAGTTGAAAGCAGAGACTCAAACACACACATTTGTACACTCATGGTCACAGCATCATTATCCACAACTAGAGGCCCAGTGCACAAAATTCGTGCATGGGTGCGGTCCCTGGGCCTGGCTGGCAATCAAAGCGCAAGTGTCTGGCATGGAAGGGCAGGTCCCAGCTGACCTCTGGGCCCTGGGCAGCACCCGGGCCCCTGGGCCTCCGCGCGCCTCCCTCCACCTGAGTCAGGGCGCCTGAGTCCTCACGTAGAGATGCAGTGAGCGCAGCCAGACGCCACGGGCCAGGGCGCAGCATGGGCCTCTGGGCCACCCAGAGGCATGGCACAGAAGCCAGGCCGGCCTCACAGACTGGCTCCTCCATGAACCCACGGGGAGCCCGACGGGCTCCTGCAGTCCCAACAGCGGCTGGGCTCACCCACAAGAGGAAGCCTGGGTGCAGGGCAGGCTCTTCGCGGGCAGCCGGCACCTGAGCGCGGGGGCTTCCCCGGCACGCAAGTGCTGGCATCCTGGGGAGTGTACCAGGCAGAGTGAGAGGGAGCTCGGCAGACACCCTGCATTCTCACCACACCTCCATTCCTGTCACCCCCGCCCCCAGGTATCCGGTGAGAGGTCACAGCCCCCCATCTGGGTGCCATGGGAGGTTGGTCGCCGCCTGCTCACCTGCTCCACCATCATGCCATCATCCCACTCTCATCAGGGCCCATCAGGGCCGGCAGCACCTCCACTGCTGCCCACTGCCAGCGCTGTGTCGCCAACACCTGCCATGTTCCCGTGTCGCCAACGCCTGCCGTGTTCCGCACCGCCCTCTGGTGGTCAGCGCACGTCATAGCGAGCAGTCGAACTCCTGGACTCTCGGTCGAATGACCACCAGAGAGGACAATTTGCATATTAGGCTTTTATATAGGACTAGAGGCCCAGTGCATGAAATTCGTGCATGGGGGCGGGGGGTGTCCATCAGCACAGCCTGCGCCCTCTCACAATCCAGGGCCCCTCGGGTAGGGTCCCTAGGCCTGGCCAGCAATCAGGGCCTATCGGGGCTGTCCTTCCCCTGATTGCCAGCAGCTGGCCCTGCCCTTGCCGCTGCCACTGCTTGCCATTTGTGCAGCACTGCCCCCTCTGCGAGTGACAAGCGTGAGGTGTGATCGCTTGGCTGGCCTGGGCCTCCCTCTGCGGGGCAATCGCTGGCCGGCCCCACACACCCACCACAGCCGCCGGCCGGTTAGCCTAGGCCTCCCTCTGTGGCTGCTGGCCTGGTGGCCTGGGCCTCCCTCTGAGGGGCGATCAATTGTGGAGACCCCGATTGATTGCCCCACAGAGAGTGGCCACAGCCTCTCTCTGCGGGGCGATCATGGAGTGATGGCAGGGCCCCTCCGACCAATCACACCGCACCCACCTTGGCTGGCCTGGCGCCAGTGCATGTCATAGCATGATCGTCCGGAAAGTCATCCGGATGGTTGTTCGGTCGATTTGCATATTACGCTTTTATTATTATAGATATCTATGTAGTATTTTTTGTTTATTCATCTGTTGATGGACATTTTGATTGTTTCTGCCTTTTGGCTATTCTATATAATAAAAGCCTAATATGCAAACTGTCCCTTCGGTCTGTCGTTCGACCAAGAGACCAAGAATTCGACTGCTCGCTATGACGTGTACTGACCACCAGGGGTGGCATGGTACATGGCGGGCGTTGGCAACATGGCACCCAGATGGGGGGCTGCAACCTCTCGCCAGCTACCTGAGGGCGGGGGTGATGGGGACGGAGGTGCAGTGAGAGTGCGGGGTGTCTGCCGAGCTCGCTCTCATTCCCCCTGCTGGCCTCCCCTGGGACTCCAGGGCTCACGCGCCGGGGAAGCCCCTGTGCTCAGGTACCGGGCGCCCACGAGGAGCCCACCCCGCACCCACGCGGCGTCTTCCAGGTGAGCCTGGCCGCAGTCGTTGGACCACAGGGGCCGGTCGGGCTCCCCATGGGTTCATGCAGGAGCCTGTCTTCAAGGCCAGCCAGGAAAGAGCGCGCTGCCCACCCAACTTCCGTGCAGCGCCACTGAGCAGCCCAGAGGCCCACGCTGTGCCCTGGCCCGTGGCATCGGCTGCGCTCACTGCATCTCCACATGGAGACTCAAGCGCCATGACTCAGGTGGAGGGGGCGCGTGAGGGCCCAGTGGCCCAGGTGCTGTCCAGGGCCCAGAGGTCAGCTGGGACCTGCCCTTCCATGCCAGATACTCACGCTTCAATCGCCAGCCAGGGACCGCACCCATGCATGAATTTCATGGACTGGGCCTCTGGTAATGGAATAAAAAGGAAGGAAATTCTGACACATGCCCAAACATGGACGAACTCTTAAAACATTATGTTTAGTGAAATGTCAGTCACAATAATAATAATAATAATCTATATATATATATATATATAAAAGCGTAATAGGCAAATCAACCAGATGGAGGAACGACCGGTTGCTATGATTCACACTGACCACCAGAGGGTAGACGCTCAGTGCAGGAGCTACCCCCAGCCCGCAGGCCCCGATAGCCCGATGGCCAACCTCTTGGTCCCTCCCACTGGGCCGGCAGGCTCTGATCGCCTGATGGGAACGGGGAACCGGGGATGGGTGATGGCAGATGCGGGTGGTACCAGGCTAAGGTGAGTGCGATCGCCCCGCCAGTCGCCCCAGGCACAGAGGGTGACTGGCGTCGGTGGCAGGGGCAGAACCAGCTGCTGGCAGCCTGTGAAGATTGGCCCTGATCACAAGCCAGGCCTAGGGACCCTACCCGCGCATGAATTTCATGCACCGGGCCTCTAGTCTTATATAATAAAGGCCTAATATGCAAACTGTCTCCTCGGACAGTCATTTGACTAGGAGTTCCACTGGGAGACCTGGGAGTTTGACTGCTTGCTATGATGTGCGCTGACCACCAAGAGGCGGCATCAGGGACGCAGCGTTGGCAGCAGGCAGCTGTGGAGGCACTGCTGGCCCAGATGGGCCCCAATGAGAGCAGGATCACGGTGGGATGGTGGAGCAGGTGAGCGGGCGGCGCCAGGCCAAGGCGGGTGCAAGCAGGGGCCCAGGTGCTGCCCAGGGCCCAGAGGTCAGCTGGGACCTGCCCTTCCACACCAGACGCTCGCACTTCAATTGCAGCCAGGCCTAGGGACCTCACCATGCATGATTTTCGTGCACCAGGCCTCTAGTAATAATAGTAATGTATAATTTCACATATGAGTTACCTAGAGCAGACAAATTCATAAAAACAGAAAGTAGAATTGCTGGGGGCTGAAGGAAGAAGAAAAGGGGAAGTTGTTATTTAATAGGTACAAAAGTTTCGGGTTTTCAAGATGATTAAGTTCTGGAGATTGGTTGTATAACAGTATTAATATACTTAACGTGGCTGAAATGTACACTTAAAAATGATCGTAGGCAAATTTAATGTTAGATATATTCTACCACAATTTTTAAAAGTTAACTGTTTTTAAAATATGGATTACTACAAGTGATATTAGATTTGTTTTTTAAAGGGACATGCTTCATCCTCAACTGCTATACTTTTACCAATGGCAGATGCTGAAATAGACAGATGATAAGAAGAAATAAAAGGAGTTAAGTATTTATGCCTGAAAAACCTAGGAGAAGAAAACCAAACAAACATCTATGGACAGGAAGATAAACAAAGCTAATATCTATTCTCATTTCTTAAATGCCAGTTCCCAATTTTGCCTGTCTTTAGCATGTCAAAAGGTACACTGTACCTAAAATGTAAATGGGATTATGCATATATAGTATCAGCTTCCTAGACTATACTCAAAGAGTATATGGGGACAATTCATTGCTACTTAGGATGTGACAGGCATAACAATGTGGTTTCTTGGCAACTGCAGATCTTTCAGAAGAATATTTTCAGCCCTAGCTGGTTTGGCTCAGTGGATAGAGCGTTAGTGTGTGGACTGAAAGGTCCTGGGTTCGATTCTGGTCAAGGGCATCAAACTCTTCCTCTCTTAGAGAGGGAGGAAGGAGAGGGATAGAGAGTTAAAAACATCGATGAGACAGAAAAATCTAATTGCAGGCTCAATCCCCGGTCCCAGTTGGGGTACATGCGGGAGGCAACCAGTTGATGTGCCTCTCTCACATCATGTTTCTCTCTCTGTTTCTCCCTCTCCCTTCCACTCTCTCTCTAAAAATCAATGGAAATATGTCCTTGAGTGAGGATTAACAACAAAAACAAAAGAATATTTTTAGGTATGTTCAAGGAAACAGAAATTTTGTTCTGAAAATTGATAACTTCTTGATCTCCAGTGGGGGCCGTGCAGGAGGCAGCCAATCAATGTTTCTCTCTCATCAATGCTGTTTCTCTCCTCTCTTTCTCTCTCCCTTCCTCTCTGAAATCAATAATGTGTGTGTGTATATATATATATATATATATATATATATATATATTTTTTTTTTTTTTAAATAACTTCTGTTTTACTTTTAAATGTTATATTCTTAAAGAGAACTATATAACACCTTCACATACTAGATTCAACTAAGCAGCTAAAATCTGTCTGATTTGCCTACATTTTATATACATACTAGAGGCCCAATGCACAAAATTTGTGCAAGGAGCTCAGCCCTCACAGCCGCGGCGGCTTGCCTTGGCCCTTGTAGCAGCCCCAGTTTCGTCTGGAAGGACGTCCAGAAGGAAGTCCAGAAAGTCATTCGGTTGTCCGGTCTAATTAGCATATTATGCTTTTATTATTATAGATTATTATAGATAAAATGATGAAATAACATTTACCTCATTTTACTAACGGCTACACAATTGAAATGGCTACAAAAAATAATTTGGAAATAAAACCATTCAAAGCATTATAAGAGAAGTAAGAAATTAACTAAGTGATCTATCTATACAGCCAATACCATTTAACAACCAAATTACTTTTTTTTAGCTGTTTAAACAATATTGTCTTTAAGGCTTTTCATTGGAAAGCTGGCTATCAAAATATTTAACACAATTGATTAGAAACTATTTTCTTTTGTAAGAATTTTATGTTTGCCTGGCCCATGTGGTTCAGTTAATTGAGTGACCTCAGAGGTCATTGGTTCAATTCCCAATCAGGGCACATGCCTGCGTTGCAGGCTTGATCACCAGTTGGGAGCAGGCAGAAGGCAGCCAATCGATGTTTCTGTTTCATCAATGTTTCTAACTCTCTCTTCCCCTCCCTTCCTCTCTCTCTAAAAAATCAATATAAACATATTTATTCTTTTAAAAGAGCTTTATGTTTTACTTGTTAGGTTCTGCTTCACTTAACCTAAGAAAACATACACAACAATCAGGAATAGGCTTTGCAATTCTTGATGCGGTGATGGGCTTGAGTGTCTTTGCTAGTAAAATGGTAGAGTTCGCTGGTTGAATCATTCCACAAAAGTTTACTGTTGGATGCTTACTACAAGACAAGTACTCTACGGGTCATAGAAATACCATGGTAACAAAGATCATCAAATTATTGTGAAAATTAAATGAGACAGTGGCATATATAAACTGAAGATGACACTCAAAACCCAGTTGTTGCAATTGTAGATAAAAAGACAGCTAAAATACTCTAATAACTATATGAAGTCCAATCTAAACATATCATAAAGGTATAGCTATATAACATTAAAGAAAGATATAGTTGTATGGCATTAAAGAAAGGTTCTCTAATTACCATGTTGTTTGTTTCCTCAAGAGAAAATATCTGAGTTAGAAGAATATTAAAGGCAAGAACCAGAGAGAAGTAAAGTAACATTAGGCCATTCCTAACTCCAATTTAGAATAGGTTATAGGTTATAGGAATAATGAAAGTAAAAAGTATTTTTTTTAATTCTCATAATTAAAAATTGAACACTTTCTAAATGAGGCTTTAAAACACCCAGAAGTATTCTTAATATCTCTTAAGAAGAAAATTAAAATAAATAGGGCTTCTTGAAAGGTTCATTGCCCGGTCGGTGTGGCTCAGTGGTTGAGCATCGACCTATGAACCAGGAGGTCACAGTTTGATTCCCAGTCAGGGCAGATGCCCATTAGTGGGCTTGGTCCCCAGTATGGGGCACGCAGGAGGCAGTCGATCAATGATTATCTCTTACCACTGATGTTTCTCTCTCTCTCTCCCTCTCCCTTCCTCTCTGAAATCAAGAAAAATATATATATATTTTAAAAGGCTCATTTTTACTTTCCCTCCTGAGAAAAACGTTTTCTTAAAAGAAAGGATTTCTAAAGTATTAACGATTTTTAATCTTTTCTTATTCTTTATGGAAAACATACAACTAGACCTAAATTTATTGAGAACATAACTTACATTTTAATCAAATTTCTAAAATTGTGACATTATAAACAGATGTGTTAATTTATAATTGATGAAAGAGTATGTTATGAAGTTTTAGATAACTTATTCTTTCCTGTAAAATATTTTAGACATCGCAAAATGTCTCTGTGATACTAGACACTAATGATAGGGGGGAAAAATCCTCTTGAGTAGAGGATTATTCATTGTTCCTATGCTGAGAGGCAGGTAAAAATACCAAGAGCTCAGGCTATGCAGCCAGATTTGAATTTAGCTAGCTGTATCTTCACCTCTCTGTAACTCAGTTTCCTAATATATAAAACAATACTGACATACATTAAACTAAAAAGTTTTGGCACAGCAAAGCAAATCATCAACAAAACAAAAACACAACCTACTGATTGGGAGAAAATATTCAACAATGATATATCTGGTAAGAGGATAATACCTAAAATTTAAAAGAACTCATAAAACTCCATACCAAACAACAAGAACAAAACAATACAATTAAAAATGGACAGAGAACCTGAATAGACACATCTCCAAAGAGGACAGAGAGGACAGAGAGATGGCCAATAGACTTATAAAAAGACTGACTAGTGACCCAGTGCACAGATACGTGCACATTGAAAGGAAATTAATTAGAAGGTGGCCGGCGGGCCGGGACTGGGTGATACTGGCTGGACATGCCCTGGAGCCACCCTCCCACGGTCACTTCCTGGCCAGCCGCACCTGGGGTGGCTCCGTAGATTGAAAGGCCATGGCTCGAAAGGCGTCTGCGGAGTGAGCGGGATCCCTCCGGCAGGTGGGGTCCCTTGGCCTGGCCTGCTGGGATCGGGCCAAAACCGGCTCTCCAACATCCCCCAAGGGGTCCTGGAGTGCAAGAGGGCAGTCTGCAAGCTGCTGTCGTACAAGGTGTGGAAGGCAAACGCAAGTGTGCAGTAAGCCAGATTTGGGGCCGACAGTGCCCCAGCAACAACATAACCCACAGCCGAAGGTGAAATTCTGCGGCCCCATGAGGAATCGGGCTCCCTCCTCTCTGGTTTCAGGATGCGTCACCCGAGAATTGCCGTTGCCAAGTCACTGCAGCTCGGCAGCTCCTGCATTGAGCGCCTGCCCCCTAGTGGTCAGTGTGCATCATAGCTACCAGTCGGACGGAGGGAGGGACACTTAGCATATTAGCCTTTTATATATATACTAGAGGCTCAGTGCACAACATTCGTGCACTTGGGGGGGTGGGGGGGGGAAGGGGGTCCTTCAGCCCAGCCTGTGCCCTCTCACAGGCCGAGAGAAGTAGGCAGTCGGACATCCTTAGCGCTGCCGTGGAGGGGGGAGAGGCTCACCAGCCGTGAGCCTGGCTTCTGGCTGAGGGGCATTCCCCCTGTGGAAGCGCACTGACCACCAGGGGACAGCTCCTGCATTGAGCGTCTGCCCCCTGGTGGTCAGTGCACGTCATAGCAACCGGTTGTTCCCCCATTTGGTTGATTTGCATGTTAGCTTTTTATTATATAGGATATAGATGCTCAACATCACTAATTAGAGGAATGCAAATTAAACCACAATGAGATATCACCTCACACTCAACAAGTGTTGGTGAGGATGCAGAGGAAAAGGAACCCTCGTGCATTGTGGGAATTCAGATTGGTAGAGTCACTAGGGAAAACAGTATGAAAGTTACTCAAAAGATTAAAAATGAAACTGCCTATGACCCAGTGATTCCACTTCTGGGAATTTATCCCCCAAAATTCTGAAACACTAATTCAAAACAACATATGCACCCTATTTTCATTGCTGTGTTACTGACAATAGCCAAGAGAAGGATGCAACCCAAGTGCCCATCAACAGAAGAATGGATAAATTGTAGTACATATATACAATGGAATATTACTCAGCCATAAAAAAAGAAAAAAAGAATGAGGCCTAGTTAATTTGGCTCCGTGGATAGAGTGTCAGCCTATGGAATGAAGGGTCTTGGGTTTGATTCCGGTCAAGGGCACATGCCCGGGTTGTGGGCTCAATCCCCAGTAGGGGGTGTGCAGGAGACAGCCAATCAATAATTCTCTCTCATCATTGACATTTCTCCCTCTCTCTTCCTCTCTGAAATCAATAAAAATATATGGGGGGGGGGGGAGAATAAAATCTTACCATTTGTGACAACATGAATGGACCTAGAGGGTATTCTATTAAGTGAAATAAGTCAGACAGAAAAAGTCAAATACTCTATTACTTCACTTATGTGTAGAATCTAAACAAAAAAACAACAACAAACAAACAAAACAGACTTACAGTCGCATGGAATTAACTGATGGTTGTCAGAGTAGAGGAGTTTGGGGGATGGTTAAAAAGGTGAAGAGATTAGGAAGTGCAAATTGGTAATTATGAAATAGTCATGGGAATAGAGTCAATAATATTGTAATAACTATGTAATAACTAAAATACATGGAATAGAGTCAATAATATTGTAATAACTATGTATGGTGCCAGGTGGGAACTTAAATTATCGAGATCAGTTTGTAAACTACATAATTTTCTAACCACTATGCTGTATGACTGAAACTAATATAAAGTAATATTGAATTTCAACTGAAATTGAAAAATAAAATTAAAAAAAATTTTAAGAACCTTTTTGCAAAAACATAGTGACATTTTTGTTGGGTTTTATGAAAAAGAAATGTATAAATATGTGTACAAAGCACTTAGAATAGCATTGAAACATTAAATGCTATACAAGTATTCAGCAAATACCAAAAAAAGTGCTTGCTCTATGTCAAGCATTGTTCTAGAAGCTAGAAATAAGCAGTATACAAAATAAGCAAAAATCTCGTTCCCCTGTGGAGTTTACATTTTGGTAGGGGGATTATATTCTAGAATTAATAGGCAAAAATTATTCAGTCAATAAATCATCTGATTTGAACACCTAGACAGGCACCCAGGCAGGTTCAGTAACAATCTAATAGGAACTGATGGGAATGAAAGCGTTTCCACAGAATCAAATTCTATGAAGAAATTTAATCTAAACTCCAAAATGTGGGGAACAGTACCTCCTGTCTATATTCAAATGCCACTATTAGGGTTTACTACATTAAGCAGTTGGTCAAAAAACTCAGGGGAGACCATAGTAGTAGAGGGTTAAACAATGGCAGACCAAAGAATAAAAGCTTGTTTCTGCACAGCAAAAGAAACTATAAACAAAACAACGAGAAAGCCCACTGCATAGGAGAACATATTTGCCAATGCTATTTCAGATAAGGGTTTAATCTCCAAAATTTATAGAGAACTCATACAACTTAACAAAAGGAAGATAAACAATCCAATCAAAAAATGGGCAAAGGACCTAAGTAGACACTTTTCAAAAGAGGACATACAGAAGACCAGGAGACATTTGAAAACATGCTCAAAGTCACTAATCATCTGAGAGATGCAGATCAAAACGACAATGCGGTACCATCTCACACCTGTCAGAATGGCTATCATCAACAAATCAACAAATGACAAGTGCTGGCGAGGATGCAGAGAAAAAGGAACCCTCATGCACTAGTGGTGGGAATGCAGACTGGTGCAGCCACTGTGGAGAGCAGTATGGAGTTTCCTCAGAAAACTAAAAATGGAACTCCCATTTGACCCAGTAATCCCACTCCTAGGAATATATCCCAAGAAACCAGAAACACCAATCAGAAAGGATATATGCACCCCTATGTTCATAGCAGCACAATTTACAATAGCTAAGATTTGGAAACAGCCTAAGTGCCCATCAGCAGATGAGTGGATTAAAAAACTATGGTACATCTACACAATGGAATACTACGCTGCTATAAAAAAGGAGTTCTTACCATTTGCAACAGCATGGATGGAACTGGAGAGCATTATGCTAAGCGAAATTACCCAGTCAGAGAAAGATAAATATCACATGATCTCACTCATTTATGGAATATAATGAACAACATAAACTGATGAACAAAAACAGATCCAGAGACAGAGAAGCATCGATCAGACCGTCAAACCTCAGAGGGAAGGTAAGGGAGGGTGGGAGTAAGGGGGAAGAGATCAACCCAAGGACTTGTATGCATGCATATAAGCCTAACCAATGGACACAGACATCAGAGGGGTGAGGGCATGAGTGGGAGGGTGGGGGGTAAGGGGGGGATAAGGACACATATGTAATACCTTAATCAATAAATAAAAATTAAAAAAAGAAGAACCCAGGGAACTCATCTTTGTATTCACTTTCTGAAAATGGGAATTACTTTTTTTTTTAATTATCTTAAGTTGTACATATGTCTCCTTTTTCCCCAATTGACACCCCCACCAACCATTCCCACCCCGGGGCAAGCCCCCACCTCCTCAGTGTCTGTGTCCATTGGTTATAGTAATATGCATGCATACAAGTCCTTTGGTTGCTCTCTAACCCCTCCCCCCACCTCCCCTGCCATTTGTCTCTGGATCTATTTTTCTTTAAATATATTTTATTGATTTTTTTTTTACAGAGAGGAAGGGAAAGGGATAGAGAGTTAGAAACATCGATCAGCTGCCTCCTAGGAATGTGCTTGCAACCAAGGTACATGCCTTGACAGGAATCAAACCTGGGACCCTTCAGTCTACAGGCTGACGCTCTATTCACTGAGCCAAACCGGTTAGGGCTGGATCTATTTTTGTTCATCAAATTATGTTGATCATTATATCCCACAAATGAGTGAAATCATGTGATATTTATCTTTCTCTGACTGGCTTATTTCACTTAGCATAATGCTCTCCAGTTCCATCCATGCTGTTGCAAATGGTAAGAACTCCTTTTTTACAGCAGCGTAGTATTCCTTTGTGTAGATGTGCCACTGTTTTCTTATCCACTCATCTGCTGATGTGCACTTAGGCTGTTTCCAAATCTTAGCTATTGTAAATTGTGCTGCTATGAACATAGGGGTGCATATATGCTTTCTGATTGGCGTTTCTAGTTTCTTGGGATATATTCCTAGGAGTGGGATCCCTGGGTCAAATGGGAGTTCCATTTTTAGTTTTTTGAGGAAACTCCATACTGCTCTCCACAGTGGCTGCACCAGTCTGCATTCCCACCACCAGTGCATGAGGGTTCCTTTTTCTCCGCATCCTTGCCAGCACTTGTCATTTGTTGGTTTGTTGATAATAGCCATTCTGACAGGTGTGAGATGGTACCGCATTGTCGTTTTGATTTGCGTCTCTCAGAAGATTAGTGACTGTGAGCATGTTTTCATATGCCTCTTGGCCTTCCTTATGTCCTCTGTTGAAAAGTATCTATTTAGGGGGGTGAGGGCATGTATGGGTGTGGGGTGGGGGGGGGGGGGTAATGGTAAGATATGTACACATATAATACCTCAATAAAAAAAAAAGTATCTATTTAGGTCTGTTGCCCATTTTTTGATTGAGTTGTTTATCTTGCTTTTGTTAAGTTGTAAGAGTTCCCTGTAAATGTAGGAGATTAAACCATTATCAGTGATAACATTGGCAAATATGTTCTCCCATGCAGTGGCCTTTCTTGTTGTTTTGTTGGTTTCTTTCGCTGTACAGAAGCTTTATATTTTGATATAGTCCCATGTTTATTTTCTCTTTAGTTTCCATTGCCCTAGGTAGAATCAATATCATTAAAATGTCCATACTACCCAAAGCAATCTATAGATTCAATGCACTCCCCATTAAAATACCAACGGCATATTTCACAGACCTAGAACGAACTCTCCAAAAATTCATCTAGAATAAGAAAAAGACCCCAAAATAGCCGCAGTAATCCCGAGAAAGAAGAACAAAGTTGGATCTCAATACCATATATCAAGCTGTATTACAAAGCCACTGTTCTCAAAACTGCCTGGTTCTGGCACAAGAACAGACATATAGACCAATGAGATATAACAGAGAACCCAGAAATAGACCCAAACCACTATGCTCAATTAATATTTGACAAAGGAGGCAAGAACATACAATAAGTCAAGACAGTCTCTTCAACAAATGGTGTTGGGAAAACTGGACAGATACATGCAAAAAAAATGAAACTAGACCACCAACTTACACCATACACAAAAATAAACTAAAAATGGATAAAGGGCTTAAACATAAGATGGGAAATCATAAAAATATTAGAGGAATCCACAGGCAGCAAATCTCAGACACATGCCCTGGGTTCTCCTGAGACTAAAGAGAGTGACACAGAAACTGAAAATTCTGATAAAGAGGCATGAGAAAGTAAAGGCTAAATAGAAAATAGAGACTGGTATTGTTCGGATTATTCTATATCTAAGCCTACCCCTAGATATATGGAAAAGCTTTTAGTAGAACCACCATCTCATCACAATGATGTATCATTGACCCTTGAACAATGGAGGTTTGAACTGTAAGGGTCAACTGAAAAAAGTCTTCATATAAGTAAACTGGCACAACTGTGTCAACCGTGTAGGACACAAATGCTAGTACAGATAGAAAGCAGTACTTGGTCAAAGGTACAGAATATGGGCAGAAATCCTAATTTCTGAACTAAACCAAGTACTATATTTACAGATAACTCAATTATTTTACTCATTTAATTTATATTCACTCAGCTCTAGAGATACCATCTATGTTGCCAGGCTTGGCAAGGGTACAGAATTGAACAAAACATCAAAAGCTACTTGGAAAGGGGGATTCAAAAGGGCGGCAGAGAAAGTGGATGCTATACTCACCTCCTCCCAGAACCAACCTGGAATTACACTAAATTATAGATCAATCATCCTGAATAACCACCTGAAGAGAGAAGTCTTATAACCAAGGGTTTACAGAAGAAACCACATCCAGACCTAGGAAGGGTGGAGACACAAAAAGGGCTGGCCCTGCTCCTACAAGCAGCTGCTGAAGTTCCGGAGGGATACCTCAGCTGCAGGGGTCCTCCTGAGAACCATGAGGTCTAAACCCCAAGCTCAGCTCCCCAGCCCAGAACACCAGAGCTGGGAAGAGGTGCTCACATAATATATGGCTGTGCAAAGCAACGGGATTTCTTTCTGCCAGGAAGAGGCAGGATTCACTGGAGACAAAGGCACCCTCTTTAAAGGGCCATTGCAAAATATCTCATTTGTAGCCACTCATCCTGGGCTCCCACGGAGGGAGGGCAGAGCGGACTAGAGTTGCTTGAGGACAATCTGAGATTTGTGTCTCTGCTGGGGTGGGTGGGGAGGGGCGGCCTGAAGGGAGAGTCACCAGAATCCCTGTGCTGAATCATTCTCCCATACCACAGACGCCATCTCTCTTGGGTGGAGCACTCTCCTCCAGGTGGCATGGGTGGGGGGGCAGGGAGACCTTAAACTGTGAAGTGTAAGCCCTGAGGAGTACAGCCAGAGGCTCTTTCTGTGACTGAGCCTGACAGGCAGCCAGCAGGCAGAGGCAGATAGAGCCAGATCTCATCAGGGTGCCTTGGGACTTTTGCTGACCTGCCCCCAGGTCCAGTGCTGCTAAAAGCCAGCCTTGGTGCACAGTAGAGGCAGCCACAAACTGTGGATCACAGGTAACTCCAAACGGGTTGCCAAGGGCCAGTAACAGGCCAAGTCTGACCTTGGCCTGCACCACAGTCCCTCCCAGGAGGGCAAGAACCAACACACCCAATGACTAGCTTTGGACAACATCAGAGCAAGATCCAGTAAGTTTCACAAGTAGCATATCCAAAGGGAGATCTCAGAAGGCACCAGACCTTGCTGAGGTGAATTCTGACTCCTGTGGTCAGCACCTGCGCAATAGCTCACACACCATGGTCAGGGTTGAACCTCACAGTCAGCCGACCTGAGGGTTGATTCCACACAGGAATGGGCCAATAGCAATAATGACTCAATTACAACAGGAGGACCCACATAACCCACCACATGGGACATGCCTGGAGCATCCAGCTCAGGTGATCACGGAGACTGCACCACTGGACCCTACAGGATACCTATTACGTAAGACCACCCCACCAAGATTGGGAGTCATAGCAGATCTATCTAATACCTGGTACATAGAAACAAACACAAAGAGGCAGCAGAAATTGGGAGACAAAGAAACAGACCCCAAATAAAAAAAAAGCAGAAATCTCCATGCTACTTGATATCAAACTTTACAAGGACACAGTAATCAAAACCATATGGTACTGGCATAAAAAAAGACATATAGATCAATGGAATAGAGAGCCCAGAAATAAAACCACGCCTGATAGTCAATTAATACTTGACAAAAGAGGCAAAAACATACAATGGGGTAAATATAGTCTATTCAATATAAGATGCTGGGAATATTGGACAGATACGTGCAAAAAAAAAAAGAAAGAAAGAAACTAGACTACCCTTTTTTACCATACACAAGAATAAACTCAAAATGGATTAAATACTTAAATATGAGACTCAAAAACCATAAAATTCCTAGAAGAAAACATAGGCAGTAAAATCTCGGACATTTCTTGTAGCAATATTTTTTGTAATATATCTCCTTAGGCAAGTGAAACAAAAGGAAAAATAAACAAATGGGACTACATGAAACTAAAAAGTTTTTTCACAGCAAAGGAAACCATCAATAAAATGAAAAGACATCTCACTGAATGGGAGAAAATATTTGCCAACGATACATCTGATAAGGGAATAAGAACTTATAAAACTCAATACCAAAAACCAAACAATCCAATTTTAAAATGGGCAAAGGACCTGAATAGACACTTTTCCAAAGAGGACATTCAGATGCCCAACAGACATATGAAAAAAATGCTCCATGTCACTAATCATTAGAGAAATGCAAATTGAAAACACAATGAGATATCACCTCACACCTGTCAAAATGGCTATCATCAATAAATCAGCAAACGAGTGTTGGTAAGGATGTGGAGAAAAGGGAAACTTAGTGCACTGTTGGTGGAAAGGTAGATTGGTGCAGCCATTGGAAAGTAGTATGAAGATACCTCAAAAAATTTAAAAATAGAACTACCATATGACCCAGCACTTCCACTTCTGGCAATTTATCCAAAGAAACCTGAAAGAAACACTGATTTCAAAGAATATATGCACCCCTATGTTCACTGCAGTGTTATTTACAACAGCCAAGATTTGGAAGTAGCCCAAATCTTGGAAGTATCCCATCAGCAGATGAGTGGATAAAACAGCTATGGTACATTTACATAATGGAATACCACTTGGCTATAAAAACAGAAGGAAATCTTACCCTTTGAGACAGCATGGATGAACCTTGAGAGCATTATGCTAAGTGAAATAATCCCGTCAGAGAAAGACAAGTACCATATGATTTCACTCATAATGTGGAATCTAATGAACAAAGTGAATTATCAAGCAAAATAGTGGCAGACTCATAGACAGAGAGCAGGCTGACAGCTATCGGGGTGGGAGGGTGAAAGGGTGGAGGGATTGAGCAAAGAATTTAAAAAAGAGAAAAACTAAAAAGTAAAGGTATTTGGAGAGATTTCTGCTCTCGTTAAGATAAGAGTAGCTTTTACGGTTTCTATCGTCCAATCTATTTCTCTTCTAGTATACCACACTGCCACACATTTAAACCAGAAAGACATGATCTGGGGTGGCAGTAGGGAATATAATTTCACATAACAATCTTTACGATAGCACTTAATACCATAATTATTTTTACTAAAAAATAAAATGACACCTATGTATATAGAACTTTTTTTTAACTTAGAAATTTTAGTTAATCTCTGCCATACAAATACAATAAATTTATTAAAGGAATCACTGAGTTCAGTTTTTTATGTCTGCAAACATAAAACACTCTACTAAGTTATCTTAAATCAGTTTATCATCAATCAAAATGGATATGACTCAATTGTGTATAGCTATGTCTTTAAACATAATTAGATGCTTTATTTTCTATTTATTACCATCCTCAAACCACTACCAAAAATCAAGGTAAAATTAAACCAAAGCCATCAAAATAGACAAGTAGATGAGAAGAAAATAAACTGGGAATACCAAAGGCTGAAAAACTTTAATATCTTGTAATACAGGGTGGGGCAAAAGTAGGTTTACAATTGTTTGTGTGGAAAATAATACAAGAATAAATAATAATACAAGAATAAATTCTGAGTTCCCCATACTCACAATTGTAAACCTTTTGCCCCACCTTGTATGTTTAAAATGTAAATGTTTAACATTCTGAATATAGTTATTATTTAAGAGGAAAAATAGCTGCCTACTATGAAAGAAATTGTCCTCTGCATAGTATAAACAGGAGGGAGTTAACCAAAAGAATCTTTTCCATTAAAGAAGAGGAAATAAACAAGGCAAACCTCTTCCCTTTGGACTAAAAAAAAAAAAAAAAAAAGGTGCAAATCACTGACCTAGAGCATCTGTGCATAATAAACTCTACTTTCTCACTGCAAAATTATATTTTTCATTCAATATAATTGCAGATTCTAGCCACCTCTGCTTCAGTGAAGTGGTGCTCAAATATTTTTTTGCAAGTAAATGAAAATTATAATGATTGTTATCAGTCACAAAACAGAGAGAAAGGCAAACAAGTCTGTCATTTGATTAGAGTCCTGTTACTTTGGTAAAAGCTTGGCCATCCTGAAACCCTGAAGCCTGAGTTATTCTGGACAGTTAAATATTCCAGACTGCTGAAATTTTACCTTCTAAATTACCGATTTTTTATTTTATAATTTGTTGTAAGATTCTCTATTGAAGTATGCCACATTCTTTGCTTAAAAACAAATGTTTTAAACTACAAAAATAACACAATTGTTTAAAAGACTTCAATAATTCAAAAGTGTAAATAAAAAAAGTTCCTTCCCTTACCATCCCCCCTCCGATTCCCCAGGGGGTAACTGCTATAAAACAATTTGGGTGTATCCTTCTGTACTTCTTGAGAATACATACAAATTTTATACATAATTTGTATTCAAAAACTAGAGTAAGCAAGCAGATTTGCTATACATTCAGTTCTATAACTTGCTTTTTACACTAATAGATTACTAGTAAATAGCCTTTTAAGTTTAAATATACTAGTATACCTGATTTATTTAAACTGCATATTCCACAGTATTTTTCATCATTCCCTTACTGACAGGTACTTTAGACTGGAAACTCTTTTTAATCTGTTTTTAATATTTTAATCTTTTTTATTGTCATTTCACACTGCCATCACTGTATTGCCTAAAGTATTTCTTCTCCTCACTTACATTGGAAAAGCTGGAATCCAAAGAACTTACTGTGCTAGAATTGAGATCAAATTTAAAATTAAATGAGGAAAAATTTTTGTTGTTCACATGTGAATACAATTTTGATTGCTATTTTAACTTTTCAGAGGTCCTTAATGCTTCTAGATTCTTGAGGGGTAAAGTTCCAAGAGTGTAACTTCTGGACAGGTGAAATATCATCACTATTATTATTAATACTAGAGGCTCGGTGCACAAAATTCGTGCATGGGGGATGTGTCCCTCAGCACAGCCTGCACCCTCTCCAATCTGGGGCCCCTCAAGGGATGTCCAACTGCCCGTTTAGGCCCGATCCCGGTAGGACAGTCAGACATCCCTCTCACAGTCCAGGACTGCTGGCTCCCACTGCTCGCCTGCCTGCCTTCCTGACTGCCCCTAACCGCTTCTGCCTGCCAGCCTGATCACCCCCTAACCAGTCCCCTGCCAGCCTGATTGATGCCTAACTGCTCCCCTGCCAGCCTGATTGCCCCTAACTGCCCTCCCCTGTAGGCCTGGTCACCCCTAACTGCCCTTCTCTGCAGGCCTGGTCCCCCCCAACTGCTCTCCCCTGCAGGCCTGGGTCCCCCACAATTGCCATTTCCTGCAGGCCCGGTCGCCCCCAACTTCCCTCCTCTGCCGGCCTGGTCACCCCTAACTGCCCTCCCCTGCAGGCTTGATCACCCCCAACTGCCCTCCCTTGCAGGCCTGGTCCCTCCCAACTGCCCTCCCCTGCTGGCCTGATCACCCACAACTGCCCTCCCTTGCAGACCTGGTCCCTCTTAACTGCCCTCCCCTGCTGGCCATCTTGTGGTAGCCATCTTGTGTCCACATGGGGTCAGCCATCTTTGACCACATGGGGGCAGCCATCTTGCATGTTGGGGTGATGGTCAATTTGCATATTACTCTTTTATTAGATAGAATAGAGGCCTGGTACACGGGTGGGGGCCAGCTGGTTTGCCCTGAAGGGTGTCCCGGATCAGGATGGGGGTTCCTTTGGGGCATGGGCAGCCTGGGCAAGGGGCCTGTCGTGGTTTGCAGGCTGGCCACACCCCCCGGCAACCCAAGCGGAGGCCCTGGTATCTGGGATTTATTTATCTTCTATAATTGAAACTTTGTAGCCTTGAGCAGAGCCAAGCCTCCTGCTTGCTCCACGGCCACAGCCATTTTTGTTGGGATTTATTTATCTTCTATAATTGAAACTTTGTAGCCTTGAGTAGAAGCCTGGGCCTGCCAGGCTGTGCGGAAAGCTTGGCTTCCTCCATTGCCGGGGAAACCCAAGCCTCCTGCTCACTCCGTGGCTGCAGTCATCTTGGTTGGGTTTATTTGCATACTCGCTCCTGACTGGCTGGTGGGTGTGGCTTGTGGGTGTAGCAGGGTGATGGTTAATTTGCATATTACTCTTTTATTAGATAGGATACTAATAGGCTGTCTGTTAATATTCTCAAATGGGAAATACCTGCTTTAAAAAAAAAAACAGGAAGCCAATGGATGAAGAAATTAACATGATGCCATTCTTTCAGTAAATGTCCTAATAGTATGTGCATCATTATAAAAACATCTACATATATAAAAGGCTAATATGCTAATTGTCCCTCCTACCATCCAACCAGTCTCTATGACGCACACTGACCACCAGGGGGAAGACGCAGGAGCTGCTGAGCTGCAGTGACTTGGCAGCAGCAGTCCTCGGGTGACGCACCCCGAAACCAGAGAGGAGGGAGCCCAATTCCTCACTGGGCCGCACAATTCCACATTCGGCTGTGGGTTATGTTGTTGCTGGGACACTGCCGGCCCCAAATCTGGTTTACTGCACACTCGCTTTTGTGTTCACCACCATGTATAACAGCAACTTTGCAGAGTGCCCTCTCGCACTCCAGGACCCCTCAGGGGATGTCGGAGAGACAGTTTTGGCCCAATCCCCACAGGCCAGGCTGAGGGACTCCACCTGCCAGAAGGACCCCACAGACGCCCTTCGAGCCACGGCACCACCTGAGGTGCGGCTGGCTCCAGGGCATGTCCGGTCAGTTTCGCCCAGTCCTGCCCCCCCCCGGCCACCTCCTAAATAATTTCCTTTCAATATGCACAAATCTATGCACCGGGTCACTAGTTATTAATAATCTATTCATCATACTTGTCTAATTTCATCCCCAAAATAAGTCAGTTGATTGTATAAACCACTACTATGGTAGTTTATCATGTGGTTTCTCATGCAACTATCAACCCCTTCCTTCTGCTATCCACTACCTTAAATTTCTCTTGGGTAACTAGCCCTCCCCCATCATTAGCTACAAATCATTCTAATTATTCTCACCCCAGTGAATTGTTCAGGATAAGCATATAACCTAAACAGGGTTAGCATGACAAAAGGAGAAACCTTTGCTGGGACTTCTGGAAAAAAGAAACTAATACAAGCTTGCACTCTGCTTTCCTTCTATCACCCTCTTCTCCCTTCCTTCACTTTTTTCCTTCCCCTTCCCTATCCTCTCTCCTTCCCCAAATGCACAATAAAGAAAAAAAATCATTCCTCACCAGGATGTAAGGATATATACGAGTGGACCAGTGCACGAAATTCGTGCACGGGAGGGGGGGGGATGTCCCTCAGCCCAGCCTGCTCCCCGGCCAGCCCGATTGCCCCTAACTGCCCTCCCCTGCTGGCCCGATCACCCCTAACTGCCCTCCCCTGCAGGTCTGGTCCCCCCCCCCAACTGCGCTCCCCTGCAGGCCTGGGTCCCCCCAAACTGCCCTACCCTGCTGGCCCGGTCACCCCTAACTGCCCTCCCCTGCAAGCCTGGTCCCCCCAAACTGCCCTCCCCTGCTGGCCCGGTCACCCCTAACTGCCCTCCCCTGCAGGTCTGGCCCTCTCCAACTGCCCTCCCCTGCTGGCCTGGTCTCTTCCAACTGCCCTCCTCTGCTGGCCCGGTCACCCCTAACTACCCTCCCTGCTGGCCTGATTGCCCACAATTGCCCTCCCCTGCAGACCTGGTCTCCCCCAACTGCCCTCCTCTGCCAGCCCGGTCACCCCTAACTGCCCTCCCTGCTGGCCTGATCGCCTACAACTGCCCTCCCCTGTAGGCCTGGTCCTCCCCCCCCCCAACTGTCCTCCCCTGCAGGCCTGCCCCCCCCAACTGCCCTCCCCTGCAGGCCTGGGTCCCCCACAACTGCCCTCCTCTGCCGGCCTGGTCACCCCCAACTGCCCTCCTCTGCCGGCCTGGTCACCCCCAACTGCCCACAACTGCCCTCCCCTGCCAGCCATCTTGTGGTGGCTATCTTGTGTCCACATGGGGGCAGCCATCTTTGACCACATGGAGGTGGCCATCTTGTGTCTTGGAGTGATGGTCAATTTGCATATTACTCTTTTATTAGATAGGATGAAATCTAGAGCTAAGAGGGCAAAAGGGATGGTACTACTGAATGGAACCTGAGGATAAAGGCAGCAAAAGGGAGGTAGAATCCAAAACTAGAACCTGGACACATTTGACCCCAGAATCAAAATATGCCTGGAATTTTTAGTCATGTGGGTCAGTTTAGGTTGGATTCTCTGTCAGTTGAAATATAAAGAATCCTAACGCCCTATCCCTAGAACCTTATACTGATTTGTGTCTAGTCTTCAGACTTCAAGTACCATTTCTATTAAATAAGTTCCAGCAAAACTACTTGTCAAATTGTGGTCCAACAATGATCTTCTGCTATAACAAAATCTTGAAATTAATTCCATTTGTTTTAAGACTAAAATTTTCCCTTTAAAACTTTTATCTTCTGGCACATATTCCAAAATCAGTAACATATATGATTTTTGACAGAAAGAAACTCAGCTAAGCACATTCAATTTCCAAGTCATAGAAACTTTAAAAAAATCAGAAAGTGAAGAAATCTTCAATGCTTTAGAAAGATTACTAAAGCAAAAAACTATGAAAGAATAAAACTGTAAAGGATAGAATTTATACCCAGAATTTTTCTTTTTACTAGCATTTTGCTTCCTGACTCTAGGATTTTAAGTATCTTTTGAAAAGAAGCTACTTATGATTTAATTAAATTGGTAATTAAAACAAGCCAGTTACCTAATGCAATCTACTTCAATGAAAAACAGAATTTAACATCTAGTATATCACATTTACCTAATATCTAACTATTTTTATTTTGTTTGTTTATTTTTTGTTAATCCTCACCTGAGGATATTTTTTCCATTGATTTTTAGAGAGAGTGGAAGGAAGGGAGGGAGTGGGGTTGGGGGAGAGAGAGAGAGAGAAACATGAATATGAGAGAAACATCAATTGGTTGCCTCCAACACATGCCCCAACTGAGACCGAATCTACAACCCAGAGACGTGTCCTTGACTGGGAATCAAATCCGTGACACTTTGGTGAGTGAGCCAACACTCTAACCACTTGAATCACATCGGCCAGGGCACACCCAACTATTTTCACATGTAATTGCACTTCTGAGAAATGAAAAAAAATTTAACTTACCTCAATTGTTTCGCATAGTTCTGTTCAATTTCTATCCTCTCTTTAACAAATTTGGCATATCTTTCCAAGAAGTCAATTCCCCATTGTGTATGCTTGTCTAAGCTGTCGAACTGATCCTAGAAAAGGAAGGTAACAGCACAGTAAAAAATCTAATTTTATCCACAAATGCTTTAACTAGCTTCTAACATTCATCCAGAGAAGCAATGAAGTAAAAGAAGGAAAACCTAGGCTCTTCTGTGGGTCCCCATCCACTGCATCCTTTAAGACCTACACAGAAATAGGTTCCTCAGCATGAATCATGCTACTTTATGGCTGAAGGCCTTTACACATGTGGTTCTCCCCAGCTGAAACCCCCTCCCCTAGTCACCTTTTTGCACTCTTATTCCTCTGTTGAGATTCAGTTCAGATACTCTATCCTCCAGAAAATGGCCCTAAACTCATGGACTGGGATAAGGGGCCCTTGTCTGGGTCCCAAGGCTCACAAAAAATTCCTATCTTTTTCACTTGACATACTATATTGAGGGCAAGAACCACGTATTACTCAACTCTGAGTTACCAAGATATTAGCACCATGGCTTGCCTGGTACCACAGCAGGCACTCAATGAAAATTAGCTGAACAGAATCAAATTATTATCTGGGTTCATATTCTGGGCTCTGTACTTATCAGATGTCTGACCTTGGCCAAGTTACCAAGGCTGTTTGAACTTTTTCCATCTTAATATGGGAGTCCCATCACCAACCTCAATAGGATTATAGTGATGTCATTAAATGTTCTGAAATGCAGTACACACAATACTAATACTGTACTAATAAATCTTACAAGGCTCTTTCAATTCTCAAAAAAAAATTCCCTTCTACCTGTTGCCTAAGAAACCATCATTTCCTATCCCTTAAGAATAATCTCCAAATTAATAACTTGGTGCTGTCTCCCTCACCCACAACGCAAGTCTACAATGCTGATAAAAGATTCAAATATTTCTTTATATTCAAATATTTCTCCCTCACCCACAACGCAAGTCTACAATGCTGATAAAAGATTCAAATATGTTCTAGTTTTTCTTTCCTAAATCACCCATGGTTTAATCACACTTGTTATTTACCCATGAATTTCCAAGTCTTTTCTTTTTATCTTTTTCCCTATCCTTATTTCCTTAAATAATTTTAAAATTCCACTGGTAAAAGTAAATACTCTCTAAACAGCAGCGATACAATTTATCTGCTTATTACAGTTTGGTATTACCACTCTAATTCTATTCTTTCATACAATTTTTTCAATGTCACTTGCTTCCTAAGTAGACTTGAAAATAGCAAGAGGGTGCACTGCTCAGTAAACTTAATATGGAATTCTCTTTCAAATTTAAAAACCCCCAGCAAAAAACAGTGCAAAAAAAAAAGAATAGTCTGAAGTTGAAATAATCATCCTTCATTTTTCTGAAATGTTCAGTTTCTTGATAATCATCTTCCTCATCAAATTTTATATTATACTTCTCTATCTTCTAGATGGAATCTCCAAATTTATTATAACACTCTCCCCTATCAGTAAAAAATATGAATACTTCTATTTGTATACTAGAGGCCGGTGCGTGACATTTGTGTACTGGGGAGAGGTGGGAGGTCTCTCAGCCTGGCTTGTGCCCTCTGGCAGTCCGGGACCCCTCGGGGGATGTCCGCCTGCCGGGTTAGGCGGACATCCCCCGAGGGGTCCTTAGCGCTGCCACGGAGGCAAGGCCACCACTACTGCACTCGCCAGCTGTGAGCCCAGCTTTTGGCTGAGCGGCACTCCCTCCTGTGGGAGCACACTGACCACCAGGGGACAGCTCCTGTGTTGAGCGTCTGCCCCCTGGTGGTCAGTGCGTGTCATGGCAACCAGTCATTCCGAAGTTCGGTTGATTTGCATATTAGCGTTTTATTATATAGGATTTCTAAATTATATACACTACACTATTAAATTATGAATAATGAAATCCACAAAAAATGAAGTAAACATTATTTTTAAACTTCATTTTAAACATTATTTTTACTTATTTAACAAACAAAAGCCTCCCGGCCATGACTTTTTAAAATACTAACAACAATTTAGTGAGAGCAATGACTTGACTATGACTCATTATTTCTAAAATCTTGGTTTAATACTTAAAGGCAAAGCAATCCGAAGGCCTTGGCTTTAAATGGTGATATTTAGTTTCTAGTGGTTGTCACAGGCTGGGGAACAAATGACACCTCACAAAAACATAAAGAGCTAAGTGGGAAAAGTTCACTGTTGACTGCATTTTCCAATTCCGTTATCAACCTTATCCACCAAAGTGGAAAGGTTTATGTTAAAATTTGTTAAAATATGCTAGTAAATGTCCGTGATGTCAGTCTGTGATTTTCACAAACTAATCAGAAAACACTGCATCTTTACATTTTTAATAAATAGGTTCAAACTCCACTAAAACTGACTTTGATATACTTTTATGTGTCAATTTGGCTAGGCCACTCTGCCCAGATACCTGGTCAAATTATTATCCTGGGCCCAGTGGCATGGCTCAGTGGTTAAGCATCAAAACCTAGGAACCAGGGGGTCATGGTCCGATTCCCGGTCAGGGCACATGCCGGGGTTCTGGCTCAATCCCCAGTGTGGAGCTTGCAGGAGGCAGCCAATTGATGATTCCCTCTCATCATAGATGTTTCTCTCTCTCTATCTCTCTCGCTCTCTCTCCTTTCCTCTCTGAAATAAATAAAAATATGTTTAAAACATATGTGTATTATCCTGAATGTTTCTGTGGAGGTATTTTTTAGATGAGATTAATATTTAAACTGGTGGGTTTGGAATAAAGCAGATTACCCTCCATGATGCAGGTGGGTCACATCCAATCAGCTGAAGGCCTTACTAGAACAAAGACCTTTCCCCTGCAGAAGCACTACTGCCAGGTGACTGCCTTTAGGCTGGAACTGCAACTCCGCCCTGCACCTACACTGCAGAGTCTGGATTTGCCTTGTAACAGGGGGCAACCCAAACTTTATAAATCAGTATCTCTCTATCTATTCATTTACACACACTCATACACACACACACTCTGTTGGTTCTGTTTCTCTGGAAAACTCTAATACATGAACTTTAAAACAAGTAAAAAAATTTGTTTACAAGTGTTTTAAGTGTGCAATATTTGTAGGTGACACATCATTTTCAGCAACAAAATTATATAATGCTGGATGCATTTCCAAACATTCATCATCAAAATCCTTTCTGCATAGCTCAAATTTCTTTGGAAAAGCAGCTATCCGCTCACTATTAAAAGTTCCCTTTTATCTTGAAGGAACAAATTTAATTTTCTCAAAAATACCTGCTAGGAAAGCATATTACTAACTATCACTTATTAAAGAAAAGGTCAACAAATTTGAAACAGCCAGGAGATAAAGAGCAAACTGTGTGAAACAAAGATTTTCAATGGTCCGTCCCCATTTCATTTGGGAATACTGTAAAAAGTCTATTTACTGAGAGGGTTAACTTGAAATGCAGGCAAACAGGGCAGGAGTCCAGTGGGGAAAAAGGGCAGGTGGAACATAGGCAGGGGCAGACATGGCAGTTTGAGCAGCCTAACCACAGGAACCAGCCAAGCAGAAATAATAAAATGTTTTTGGATACAGAGCGGGAGGCATGGGAAAACAAGGGAGGGCCTGCAGCAACAAGGTGAACGAATGCATAGAAACAGAGAAAGTTTAGCACAGGAACAGAGAAAGAGCACATAGAAACAGGGAAAGTTCAGGTCCGTTACTGGGCAAAAACAATTGAGGGAATCAATCAGGTGGCAACACAGGTAGACGTAGAGCAGGCTTGTAGCAAATATATACCCCTAGACTACAAGGCTTTAACGGGCAGCCCATTATTGGGTCCTCCTCCCCTTGCAGGGAGTCTGAATCTGCTTGTAATAAATTTTCCACACTTTTGATTAAATCTTCTGGTCTTCGGAGCTCATTCTTTGGTATTGCGAGACACGACCCCGGGAAAACACCTTGGCTCACCATTCCAGTTATCACTACTATATCTTAAAGATTATTTTTATAAAAATAAACATAATAAAAATATGCTGTAATAGTCTCTGGACTTCTGGCTTTAATTTTCTTTGATTATCTATAAGTAAGTAAGTGAATAAATTGCAACCATATCCCCATTTCCTTTTTAAAATTCCAGTCAACATATGCTTTCTTCATGGTTTTTTTTTCATAAAACACTGTCATTTACTGTTGAGAATAAATATTCTTTTTTTTAAATACATATATCTTTATTGATTTCAGAGAAGAAGGGAGAGGGAGACAGAGATAAATACATCAATGATGAGAGAGAATCATTGATTGGTTGCCTTCTGCACACCCCACACTGGGGACCTAGCCTGCAACCCAGGCATGTGCCCTGACCGGGAATTGAACCATAACCTCCTGGTTGATAGGTTGAAGCTCAACCAGCCAGCAATTCCGGCCAGGTGAGAATAAATATTCTTCAACACAACTTTCCTTTAGTGGTTGCCAGGAAAGTTCTAAATATACTTCATTAATGAAACAGAATCTAGCAATTATTATAAGGTGAGATGTTAGAAACATCTGTACTTTAATCAAACTGTATAGCAACTTTCCAACATAATTTTCCCTAAAAGAAATTTCTTTAGGGGTGTTATCAATGAGACTTCTAACAATATTTGTTGAGAACATTAGTTTGTCACCATGTTGTTTTACATGTATCATTATTTTTACAACAAAAAAGCAAGTGTATTTCTTTTTCTTTCTTTTTTAATTCTTTATTGCTTAAAGTATTACATAAGTCTCCTTTTTCCCCCATTGACCTCTCCCCAGCCACCCCCACCCCCAGCACATGCCCTCACCCCCCCATACTGTCTGTGTCCATTGGTTATGCTCATATGCATGCATACACGTCCTTTGGTTGATCTTCTTATCCCCTCCCGCCCCCCCCCCCCACGACCTTCCCTCATAGGTTGGACAGTCTGTTCGATGCTTCTATGACTCTGGTTCTACTTTTGTTCATCAGTTTATGTTGTTCATTTATATTCCACAAATGAGTGAGATCATGTGATATTTATTTTTCTCTAATTGACTTATTTTGCTTAGCATAATGCTCCAGTTCCATCCATGCTGTTACAAATGGTAATAATGCCTTCTCTTTTTTTTTTTAATATATTTTATTGTTTTTTTACAGAGAGGAAAGGAGAGGGATAGAGAGTGAGAAACATCAATTCAGCTGCCTCTTGCACACTCCCCACTGGGGATGTGCCCGCAACCAAGGTACATGCCCTTGACCGGAATCGAACCTGGGACCCTTCAGTCCGCAGGCCGATGCTCTATCCACTGAGCCAAACAGGTTAGGGCAATAATTCCTTCTCTTTTACAGCAGCGTAGTATTCCATTGTGTAGATGTACCACTGTTTTCTTATCCACTCATCTGCTGATGGGCACTTAGGCTGTTTCCAAATCTTAGCTACTGTAAATTGTGCTGCTATGAACATAGGGGTGCATATATCCTTTCTGATTGGTGTTTCTGTTTTCTTGGGATATATTCCTAGAAGTGGGATCACTGGGTCAAATGGGAGTTCCATTTTTAGTTTTTTGAGGAAACACCATACTGTTCTCCACAGTGGCTGCACCAGTGGAACCCAGCAGTGCAAGAGGGTTCCTTTTTCTCTGCATCCTTGAAAGCACTTGTTGTTTGTTGATTTGTTGACAAACAAACTTGTCGTTTGTTGATTTCTGACAGGTGTGAGATGGTACCGCATTGTCATTTTGATGTGCATCTCTTGGATGATTAGTGACTTTGAGCATGTTTTCATGTGTCTCTTGGCCTTCTGTATGTCCCTCTTTCTAAAAGTGTCTACTTAGGTCCTTTGCCCATTTTTTGATTGGATTGTTTATCTTCCTTTGAGCAAGTGTATTTCTAACAACATGCTGTCTTTCACCAAGCTGGACATTTCAAGAGGATTACAGCACACTCGTGTTCATAGCAGCATTATTCACAATAAACAAAAGGTGAAAGCAGCTGATGTGTTCATCAACAGATGAATGAACAAAATATGGTATATAGATAACAATAAACTATTACTCAACCTTAAAAAGAATATTCTGACACATGCTGCAAAATGAATGAACTTTGAAGACATTATGCTAAGTGAAATAATCCAATCATAGAGGACAAATACTGTATGATTCCATTCATATGAACTACCTAAAGTAGTCAAAAGCAGCTAGAGACAGAAAGTAAAAAGTTGGGAATCTAAGAGGGAAGGCAGGGAGAGTGGGTGGGTGGAAGGTAATCAACCAAAGACCTTGTATGCATATATGCATAGTCCATGTACACAGACAAAAGGATGGCGCTAGAGGGGGTCAATGGAGGGAAAAGGGGGACATATGTAATACTTTCAACAATAAAGAATTATTTTTTTTTTAAAGAAGAAGTGAAAAGCTGGTCCCAAGGGCTGAGGAGAGAATGAGTTACTGTTTAATACAGTGGTCGCCAACCATTCGGACCTCACAGACCACCAGTGGTCCATAGACCACCGGTTGGCGACCGCTGGTTTAATGGGTAGAATTTCCATTTGTTAAGATGAAAAAAGTTCTGGAGATGCATGGTGATGATGACTGCCCAACACCATGAGTATACTTAATGCCACTGAACGGTACACTTAAAATGGTTTTATGTTATCTATATTTACCACAATAAGGGGGGACGCTCACAAACATTAATAAAATCGGTGAAATTTAATATATTATTGATTATCACATGATTTTAAACATCACTAAAAAACTGCAGATGCATGATCTAAATTTTATTTTTCAAACTCTTGCCAACTATGATGGCTTCATATTACTATTATCAGATATCATAGGACACAAAATATATTCAGGGCAAACTTCATTACCAATAGTAACAGATCAGTGGCCATATTTTAAATTACTTCTCAATTTCCTGAGGGAAGTCCACCTCTAAATGATTATATAGCCACTGTATTTCTTTTCTTTATTAACAAACATTGTTTATATTTTCTCAAACATATTAAGATGAGAAGCATCAGGCTTGCCATTTCCTATTATTTGCCTAGGAGGTGCACATTATATGTAATCAGTGGTATCTTTACAGGAAAATTTAAGTCAAAGACAAGAGGCCAGTGTCAATTCATATGTAAAATACTAGTAAAGTGGCACATTTCTTATATTTAGATAACATATATAAATCAAAGTTCTAAGCTCTTTTCTCCTCTGACTTCAGAGGCTCACCTTATGTGCTCTCCTTTTAAGATGCCTGCTAGGCCGGTGTGGCTCAGTAGTTGAGCATCTACCTATGAACCAGGAGGTCACAGTTCATTTCCCAGTCAGGGCACATACCCGCGTTGCAGGCTCGATCCCCAGTGTGGGATGTGTGGGAGGCAGCCGATTGATGATTCTCTCTCATGGATATTTCTATCTCTATTTCCCTTCCACTCTGAAATCAATAAAAATATATTTTAAAAAATAAAAAACAAAAACAAATTAAAAAAGAAATGTAAGGCTGAGCCCTAACCGGTTTGGCTCAATGGATAGAGTGTCAGCCTGCGGACTGAAAGGTCCCAGGTTCGGTTCCGGTCAAGGGCATGTACCTTGGTTGCAGGCACATCCCCAGAAGGAGGTGTGCAGGAGGCAGCTGATCGATGTTTCTAACTGTCTATCCTTCTCCCTTCCTCTCTGTAAAAAAAAATTAATAAAATATATTTTTTTTAAAAAAGAAATGTAAGGCTGAAAAAAATGGATGGTTACTGGGGAACTTTGATAAAAGAAACAAATTAAAAATATCAAAGCTAGAAATTATCTAATACAAACACACCCTTAGTTCTTAAACTCCCAGCCTTTCTTTAGTGGGCATACCATTAGTGATCAAAATAACATCTCCAGTAGAATGAGAGAAGATGCCTGGAGACTGAGGAATTATTTTTACCATCATAAAATAAAGCAGAAAGCTCTTAAATAAAAAATGAGAATCACAATCATTAAAACCTTACGTCTTCAAAGGTAATAGCCTCCAATCCCTTTAGTTTCAAAGCCTGAAATCATTATTTCTCCCTACTCCGTGCCAGCCAATACTTTGGACTGTGAAAAATGTCAGGGAAGACTCAAGACAAACTAAAGTGAAACGAAGCAATATTCTGAAAAGATCTATGGATTAGAAATAAGTAAGAACGTTAGGTCGTCAAAATAGGCAACTTATCCTTACCCTATTCTCTCTGCCTTTCGCACTGCTCTTATTTCTAGGGAATGATTCTAGATTACTGTCTAGGTCCAACTTCTTCCATTTCATTGCCTTAATTATTCCCTCAGCTCCTTTTCCAACGCATTCATTCTAACCACAGTTTCTGTGAAATATAGCTCCCATTTTATCGTCTCATATTTCAATTTAAGAAAGTTCTTATTTTCAGTTTTTTTTAGAATTATTTTTTAAATTTGTAAAGTGTTTAAAGTTATTTTACCTTATTCATTTGGGGACACAAGAAAAACATTTTAAATTAAAGCTGGCATTTTTACAAAACAACAAAAAATTAAAGCTGGCATAAAAATAACTATGTATTTAAAATGTGATAATTTTTTTAGAAGTCACTATTTAATATTCAATCCTTGTGTTTCTAAATACTTTGACACAGCCTTGCATCCAAATAAAGTCCCAATAAGGTATTTTTGGTATAACACCAAAGGTCACAACTGTTTAAAAAAATACTTTCTTCACTAAAAAGCAGAATAATGACTTTGCTGTCCTAGTTTGGTCTTACTCTATGTCTCTGCTTTGCTGCCAAAGTTTCTCCAACACTTCTGAATACTGAAGTGCTGCCAAAGACATTTTAAGATCTAACACAAATGACTTTTCTCAGTCTTTGATTCATATGGGACTGTAGAAACTTTCTTTGTGTTTAAGTTTCATGGAACCAAGAAATCAATTTACAACTCAGGATCAACAACATCTACCTCCAAAGTAAATTGAGGAATATTTTAAGTTTTAAAAAGTCAACTTTTTATTTGCATGTTTCCTCATGGTTTTGCTTTTTTTAAAAGACAGATGCAAACTTGTATATTTAAGAAACTCACTTGCTATCTTAACTTTTCATTAAAATTTTAATTAAATTCTAAATTAAGCTCTTAGTTACTTCAAAATCTAGCCAGGTGCTCCTTCCAATATCCTACTGCATATTTTTTTACTTCTCTTCCCATGACTTTCTCCTCTACTCTACCACCATTGTCATTAGCAATAACTACAAGGAGGTGTTAGAGGCTTAAAGGGGGAAGGGAGGGGGGGGGGGTGGGAGTTCCCTTCCCTCTTTTGCATTTATAATTTAAATCAATAAGCACCAAATATATGACAAGACAAAAATAACACAATTCTTCAACTTCTCCAAGTACGGTTATAAATGAATACACACAAGGTCTTCCTCAACAGAGCCACGTCTCTCAAAGGCCATGACTTAGCAGGTCAGAATAGAGTCCACATACAGAATGAAAAATAGCGTGAGAAGATGATGGTGAAACTATGAGAATGAGCCTCTCAAATGTCTAACCACAGGAAGCAGAGCTGACAGGGCTGCAGTTGCTCCCACATAATGACTGAGAAAGGCAAGGATACAAAGACAGATCTGGTTCAGGGAGTCCAAGGACTCTTCTGACAAGTGAATTTGGCTCAAGGTCTCCCCAAAAAAAGCCTTGCCAAACTCTCCTTAAACTTTCCCTGCAACCTAAGATACTCCTACTCAATCTTCCTTCCCTCCTCCCTCTCTTCCTCCATCAAGGTCAGACTTGGCTTGTGGTCTTACAGCTTTTTCTGCCTCTGGCTCCCTCTCCTTTTCCTCTCCCAGGTATTACCTCTAATGAGTTCTTGGTTTAATCCCATTTGGGCGGCTATTTCTCAGAGAACCCAAATTAGCACAGCTGAAATTTCTTTAAATGCAACAAATTTAACTTAAATCTTTGGGAACAAAACCCCATCTCTGCAAATCAAAGGGGTTCTTTTATACCATGTTTCTAATGAGGCTAACAAACATAATGTCACTGAATAAAGCAAGAGGGAGGATATACAAATTTGAATACAATGTAACTGCTTCCGGTCCTCTACCTTGCTCTTGTTCTCAAAACAGCAACAAGCTACAAGTCCTTCAGAGAGTAAGATAGGAAATGAACCAACACAAACAAGATCATTTGGGACCTTCTCTCTTCAGTTAAGTGTCACTCACTTAGGTACAATTCTTCACCATCTCTACTTTTGTGCTTTTTTCTGATAGTACAACAAACTAAATAACATTTTCACAAACCTTACACTGTATTTTATGTTATTAAAATTTTGGATCTCACTTGTCACACTATGGCAGGGTTTTAATGAATGTGCTAAAAAAAAGAATTTGAAGTCAAGGTTAGAGATCTACTGTAGGTGTGTAAAGTTACCTTTTAATTCATTAAAAATCAAAAATCAAAAAATTAAATTTGCTATTATTCAAAGTCATGTGCTCTTTTGTAAAGTAGAAATTAAATGGACAGATAATTCCAAATATGAAGCTGCAATAAAACAAAGATATTTCTAAACACGACGTTTACTGAAGTTGATTAGTTAGGTCAACAGATGTCCATGATTTTTTTCCCTTTTTTAAAAATTTTTAACCTGTAGAGTTTTTACTAATCCTTACAATGTCATTTTTTAAATTGTAATGAAATACACATAACATAAAATTTACCATCTTAACCATTTTCAAGCGTACAGTTCAGTAACAAGTACATTCACACTGCTGTGTAACCATAACAACTATCCATCTCCATAATTCTTTTCATCTTGTAAAACTGAAACTTTGTACCCATTAAAAAATAACTCCTGGTGCTCTCCTCCCTTCAGCCCCTGGCAAACACCATTCTACTTTCTGTCTGTAATTTTCACTACAATCATGTATTGTTTAAAGATAGAGATACATTCTGAGAAATGTGTCATTAGGTGACTTCATCACTGTGCAAACATAGAGTGCACTTACACAAACTTAGATGATGCAGCCTACTCTACACCTACGCTCTATGGTACAGCCTATTGTTCAAAGGCTACAAACCTGTACAGCAGTTACTATACTGAATACTTCCAGCAATTATAACACAATGGTAAGCATTATGTATCTAAACATATCTTAAAGTAGAAAATGTATAATAAAAATACAGTGTGAAAGATAAAAAATGGTACACCTGTATAGGGAACTTACCATGAATGGAGCCTGCAGAATTGGGAGTTACTCTGGGTAAGTATATGAGTGGTAAGCAAATACGAAGGCCTAGGACAGTGGTCAGCAAACCGCAGCTCACGAGCCACATACGGCTCTTTGGCCCCTTGAGTATTCTAACGACACTTCTTCAAAATAGACTCGCCCAGGCTGAAAACCAACTTCTGCGCATGAGCCACGAAGTTTCAATCGCACTGTACGTGCACACGTGGTATTTTGGGAAGAGCCACACTCAAGGGGCCAAAGAGCCGCATGTGGCTCACGAGCCGCGATTTGCCGACCACTGGCCTAGGGCATCCTATATAATCCTATATAATAAAAGTCTAATATGCTAAGTGTCCAGTCATCTGGTCAGCCATTCAACCAATCAAAGCGCAATATGCTAATGATATGCTAAGGCCGCTCAACTGCTCACTATGACATGCACTGACCACCATGGGGCAGACAGTTGACCGGTTGACCAATCACTATGATGTGCACTGACCACCAGGGGGAAGACGCTCCGACCGGTAGGTGAGCTTGCTGCTGGGGTCCGGCCAATCGGGACTGAGCGAGACGGGCCAGAAACACCCTGGAGCCCTCCCGCAGTCCCTCCCCAGCTGGCCAACCTCCCACATCCCTTCCCAGCCTCAATCATGCACCCGTGGGGTCCCTCAGCCTGGCCTGCGCCCTCTCACAATCTGGAACCCCTTGGGGGATGTCGGAGAGCCGGTTTCAGCCCAATCCCGCAGATCAGGCCAAGGGACCTCACTGGTGCACGAATTTGTGCACTGGGCCTCTAGTTACTTTATAAACACTGTTCCACAAGCCCTGTCCCTCCTTCCCTCCAACAGGCTCAGAAACAGAACATTGGAGCTGTCAACACTGCTCCATGAATAGGGATGTGGGCTGGAGTGAATGGAAATATCGAGGAGAAACTGGCTGGGCAAGGTTTAGATCACACTGTAATAGTGACTGTCAAAGGAGGGGGGGAAAGTTGACCTGAGGATCAGTAGGAATAAGAAATCAAGATGGAGACATAAAGGGATATAGGGGATTGTCATGGCAGTGTGGTTTTGGCTACTGCATTTTGGAGCAGTGGTCAGGTTAAGGAACTTATGTGGTATTCATTTTACAAAAGGGATGGGTATTTAACATGAAGAAGATATAGAACTGGGGACTCAATTATTTTGACTTTGGAAAGTTGTTTTTGGTTCCACTGATCCTATGTGGCAGAAAAATCTCTCTATGCTTCATATCATTCTAAGCACAGAGACAGACAGGCTCCACACCGTCAGGGAAAGCTTTTGCTACAGTGGCAGTGGCCCTTAATACTTGTTACGGTGGCTCCTGGGGACCTGTGCCCTTGTCCAGGATCCTAGGTCCTCAACCAAGTTTACAGCAGTGTACTCTGAAGACCATCACGCTAGATCTGGGATGGCTGTAGCACCCTCTGAATATGTAGTGCTGGTGGGACAGGCTCCTCTGTGCTGAAACAGGTCAGTGGCTGACTGGAATGTAACCTGTGCACTCAAAATTGAGGTGCTCTGAGAGGAAAGCTATTCCCAAACCCCACAAATATTGCTACAGTCAGAGAAAAACAAGAAATTCCTCCTGAACCACATAACCTCCTATTTCTTATAGAAAACTCAGCCCAGCCGGTGTGGATCAGTGGTTAAACATCGACCTATGAACCAGGAGGTCATGGTTCGATTCCCAGTCAGTGTACAGGCCTGGGTTTTTATCTCAGTCTCCAGTAGGAGGCATGCAGGAGACAGGTGGATCAATTACTCTCATCACTGATACTCCTATCTTTCTTTCCCTCTCCCTTCCTCTCTCTGAAAAAAAATGTTTTTAAAAATCAGCTCCATCATAATCTTATGGGGAAATCGTTTAAAATATGCTCCATCATTATGTGGCACATGACTACTCTGAGTGCCTCATATATAAATGGAATCATACAGTATTTTCTTTCTTTTTGTGACTGGGTTAACTTAGCATAATGTCCTCAAGTTTCTTCCATATTATAGCATCTGTCAGAATTTTCTTCCTTTTTAAGGCTGAATAGTATTCCGTTGTATGTGTATACCAGTGTGCATCTGTCAATGGACATAAGTTGCTTTTACCTCCTGGCTATCTATACTAATAAAAGGGTAATATGCTAATTAGACTGGATAGACCAGACGTCCTTCCGGACAAAGCCGTGGCAGCTGCAAGGACCAAGGACAGGCAGCCACAGCGGCTGCACAGCGGCCGGCAGTGGCAGCAGCAGCGGGGTGATGGGGGCAGCGCCTTCCCCTGATCAGCCCAGTCGCCTCCCGCAGAGGGAGGCCAGACCATTGGTAGGACATCCCCAAGAGGGGGCAGGCCAGGCTGAGGGACCCCCGTCCCAGTGCACGAATTTTTGTGCACCGGGCCTCTAGTCCTATATAATAAAGGGTAATATGCAAATTGACCCTAACAGCTGAATGACTGGGAACAACCGGTCGCTATGATGCACACTGACCCCCAGGGGGCAGATGCTCAACCAGGAGCTGCCCCCTAGTGGTCAGTGCGCTTCCACAGGGGGAGCGCCGCTCAGCCAGAAGCCGGCTCATGGCCGGCCAGCACAGCGGTGTCGGGAGCCTCCCCCACCTCCGCAGCAGCACTAAGGACGTCCGACTAATCGCTTAGGCCCACTCCTCACGGGCCTAAGCGATTAGTCGGACATCCCCTGAGGCCTCCCGGGTTGCCAGAGGGATGTCTGACTGCCAGCTTAGGGCCTATCTCCCAGGAAGCCATCAGTCGGACATCCCCTGAGGGGTCCCAGACTGCAAGAGGGCATAGGCCGGGCTGAGGGACCCCTCCAGAGTGCACGAATTTTCGTGCACCGGGCCTCTAATTGTGAATAATGCTATGGACACAGATGTATAAATATCTCTTCAAAACCCTGCTTTGAATTCTTTTGTTTATATATCAGAAGTTGTCAGATCATACATAATAATTCTATGGTTAATTTTTGAGGAACTTCCATACTGTTTTTTGCAGTGTCTGTGCCATTTTATATTCCCACCAACTATGCATAAGGGTTCCAATTTCTCCACATCCTTGTCAACACTTATTACTTTCTGTTTTTCTTACAGCCACCACAATGGTCTGTCATTTTGATTTGCATTTCTGTAATGAGTAGCAATCTTGGACATCTTTTCATGTATTATTGGCCATTTGTATATCTTCTTTGAAGAAATGTCTATGCAAGTCCCTTGCCCACTTCTTAATGGGTTGGTATTTTTGTTTGTTGAGTTGTGGGAATTATTTATATATTCTGGATGCTACTCCCTATTCAGATATGTGACTTGCAAATATTTTCTCCCATTCTGTTGGTTGCATTTTCAATATGCTAGTATTATAGTGTACTTTAATGCATAAAAGTTTAAATTTGTTTATTTAAAGTTTATTTTCTTTTGTGGCCTATGCTTTTAGTATCAAATATAAGAAATCACTGCCATGAAACTTTTCCCTTATATTTTCTTCTAAGAGTTTTATAACTTTAGCTATGACATTTAGATCTTTGATTTATTGCTCATTTCGAGTTAATTTTTGTGCATGTTGAAGGTAAAGGTTCATCTTCATTCTTTTACATGTGGATATACAATTTTCCCAACACCGTTAGTTGAGAAGATTCCATTAAATGGTCTTGATACTTTGTTCAAAATCATTTGATCACATATGTGAGGGTTTATTCAAGGCTTTCTGTTGTGCACCATACTATAACTTTGTAATAAGTTTGACATCAGAAAGAGTGAGTTCTCCAACTATGTGCTTCTTTTTTCAAGATTATTTTTGCTATTCAGTGTCCCTTGGGGAACCATATGAATTTTAGAACTGATTTTTTCTATTCTGCAAAAAATTTCATTGGGATTTTAAATTACATTGAATCTGTAGATCACTTTGGGTAGTATTAAGATCTTAACAATATTAAGTCTTTTTCAATCCGTGAACATGGATATCTTTTCCATTTACTTGTGTCCTTTTTCTTTCAACAGTGTTTTGCAGTTTATGATAGATAAGTCTTTCACCTTCTTGGTCATTTATTCAAATATTTTATTAATTTTGATGTAATTATAAATGGTACTGTTTTCTTAATTTCCTTTCAGATTGATTTTTACATGCTGATTTTGTACCCTACAGTTTTACTGAATTTATTAGTTCTAAGTTTTGTGTGTTTCTTACCTTAAGATTGCATGATCTGCAAACAGAGATAATTTTACTTCTACTTGAGGAAAGACTGAAGAAATAAAATTGAGTCATTACGGTCAAGCTGCTAAATTATTAAAATTAAGTAGTCTGAGCCATGAGAAAACAATTCCATTCTTGCTTTAACTAGCCTGGGAATTTAAACTCTTTAACTCTTCAGTTGTGCCTGTAGATACACAGATATGTAAATCCTACAGATAAACTTCTGATAACCCGTTGAACAACTTAAAAAGAATGTTCATGTAGCCAGACCACCTGACATCCATCATCCAGATCGCCTGACATATGACTGTTTACCATTTTGAACTAATCCAAGGGCTAAGAATGCAGTGCTAATTTCTCAAGAATGTGACTTTTACTATAAAAACTTTCAGCTTTTCTTTTTTCTTTGGAACACTCAGGATATTGCCTAGTTGCCTTCCCAATTTGCAAATTCAAAGACCCTTAAATAAATCTTTATAATTTATTTCTAGCCAAAGCCTCCTGAATTTTTTGTGCTCAGTAGACACTTTCAGATTTGGATATCTTTTATCTCTTTTCTTGCATAATTGCTCTGGCTAAATATCCTCGTTCTATTCCAGGAGATACAGTAGCTCTACCTAATACACAGAAACAAATGGAAGCAGCCAAAATGCAGAGAAAAAGAAATGTGTCACAAATGAAAAAACAGAAGAAATCTCCAGAGAAAGAACTAAATGAAATGAAAGCAAGCAAACTACTAGACAGAGTTAAAAACCATGGTTATAAGGTTGCTCAAGGATCTTAATGAGAGCTTCAAGGGACTTAGTGAGAATTTCAAAGATATTAGTTAGAATTTCAAAGAAATTAGTGAGAACATCAAAAACATGAAAAAGAACCAGTCAGAAATGAAGGATACACTAACAAAAATGAAGAATAATTTACTGGGAATCAACAGTAAAGGATGCTGAGAATCAAATCAGCTATTTGAAATATGAGGCAGTAAAAATCACCCAATCAGAAGAGCAAAAAAGAAAAAAGAATCCAAAAATTTTAAGATAGTATAAGGAGTCTCTGGGACAACTTCAAGCGTACCAATATTTGCATCATGGGGGTGCCAGAAGGAGAAGAGAGAACAAGATATTAAAAACCTATTTGAAGAAATAATGACAGAAAAATTCCCCACGTGGTGAAAGAAATAGACATAAGTCCAAGAAGCACAAGGAGTCTCAAACAAGAGGAACCCAAAGAGGTCCATACCAAGACACATCATAATTAAAATGCCAAAGATTAAAGACAAGAGAGAATCTTAAAGGCAGCAAGAGAAAAACAGTTAGTTACCTACAAGGGAGTGCCCATATGACTGTCAGCTGATTTCTCACAGAAAATTTGCAGGCCAGAAGGGAGTGGCAAGAAATATTCAAAGTGATGAACAGCAAGGATCTACAACCAATAGCACTCTACCCAGCAAAGCTATCATTTAAAATTGAAGGTCAGATAAAAAGCTTCACAGACAAGAAAAACCTAAAGGAGTTCATCACCACCAAACCAGTACTACATGAAATGTTGAAGGGTATTCGTTAAGAAGAGAAAGAAAAAAAAAAGATAAAAAATATGAACAATAAAATGGCAATAAATACATATTTATCAACTGAATCTAAAAATTAAAATAAACAAAGAATCTAATGAACAAAATAAACTAATGAATAAAATAGAACCAGAAACATGGAGCAGACTGACAAATCTCAGGGGGTGAGGGGCGGGGGGGGGGGAATTAACTAAAGAACTTATATGCATATATGCATTACCCATGGATATAACAATAGGGTGGTGAAGGCCTGGGGTGGGGTGGGAACCAGGTGTAGGGGGACAATGGGGAGAAAAAGGGGGACATCTGTAATACTCTCAATAAAGATTTTAAAATAAATAAAAAAATATCCTCGGATGAGGATTAACAAAAAAAATTTAAAAATCAGTAAAACTAAAGCATTTAAAATATATATTATATTATAAATATAAAATTAGATATATTAAATGGCAAATACAAATTTATAAAATATGAATATGACCATACATGGTTATTTTAACATAATCTAGCATATGTAATAAAATATTCTAAAATAAAACTAAATTGATGGCCATTTAATTACAAAACCTAAAAATAAAATAGATTCATTTGACCTTTTCTTGAAAAGTAATAGTCCACTGAAAGACCTAATAGCATCTTTTTTATTGTGCATATTCTTAGGCAAAATTCTCCAGTACATGCTAACACACTCTCTGTTGGAAGGCACAGTTAGGAGATAACTACAAACTAGGACCACATATTTTCCTCTGATGCTTTACCCTTCAAGTAATCTCATCTCTTGCAAACTTCAGAGGAAATCTTTTGAACAGTCTTCTGTTTTCTTAACAGAGACTAAAATCTTTTTTACTGATAGAGATCTATAGCTTTTAGTTCAAACCAGCATTTTTGGTTTGGTCTTTATCTCCTTTAATTTCAGCATGGATAGATGCAGGTTCCAACACAATGACCTGTATCATTTTTAGTGCTTTTCATGTTCATATTCTACTTATTCAGAAAGTCTATGAATTAAATTATAATTATTCTTGCTATAGAGCTATGCTTTATCAATTTTTCTCCTTTCTCTTGAAAGTTATGAAGTTACAGAAGAGTGAACTTTGTTTAGTTTGAAATTCTAATGTAGAATATATAACTTGCTGGGCACATCTCAAGATGCAAATGATTAAGATTTTTTTAATTCCAAAATAAATGCATTATATTAACAAAAATAGTAGTATATCAATACATTAAAATAGCACATGGTACAGCAGATCAAAGATCAATACTGCAATAACAATGCATGAAGAGCATGTTCACTTAAAGCATCTATTCAGCTTTTAGTAGACAATAAGCTCTTAGTATCTATTTATAATTCTTTGTATCTCCCATCTACCTCAGTATCATTTACTAGCTCTTGATCTCTGAGCTTCAGTTTCCACAGCTGTAAAACTGAACTCTAAAGAATATTACATGAAATTTAAATAAGTATTCAACGCAGTGCTTAACACTGGTGGCTATTATTCATTCATTTAATTAAGCAAGTGAATACATGTTGAGCTTGGCACTTGGGATACAATAGGAGTAAAAATATACTTAGTGGGAAGGAGAGTTATTAATCAAATAAAACACAATTTCTCTTTAATTTTATTGGCTAGTACTCCCAGAATAATATTAAATACAGTAATGGTAGTTAAGTTTTTAGTGGTCAGATTTGTATATCTGAACCTGGATCAACATACAGGTGTTATGTCTTCAAGGCAACATCAATATATGAATGCTGTATATCAAGAAAATTAAAGAATAATTGTTCTCAGTAGCAGTCCTTTAAAATAATGTGCTCTGAGAACAATTAAAGTGATTTTATTGATCCAAGATAAATTTGCATACTATCAGAACATATCTGTTGTGTGAAATAAGATACGTTATGTATGCTATCTAACATCTTCCTTGTTTAATTCTACAATTTCATGATAGCATGATAGCATCCATATTGATGTTCCCATCATCCCACCTGTCCCTCTCATTTCCCAGTTCTTTGTAATTTTGGGATCCTACTGATTTTTATGTTTGCCTCACGTTAGCCTCTCTATTCAGCACTGCTCTGCTTCCCAAATCTCAAACTTGAGCTCACGGTCATTCAGAGGTTACTTAAGGATAAAGCTAGGACTACTACTTTAAGTCTAGTTTTCTTTATACTGTACTCTTTTGCCCTGGCTCAGAATCCCTGGTCATCTTTCCTTGTAGTCCTTGCTACCTACTATCCTGGACCCCTGGACCACTTCCTGACACTGTTCCTCTGCCCTCATACCAATAACACAGTATCATTTTCCTGGAGCTGACATTTTTTTATCCTTTGTCCTGAGAACAGAGAACATGAGTAGCAAAAAGGAGACTCAAGAACAGAGACAGTCTTTATGTATGTAAATTCACATTTTAACATAAAAATTACCTAGAACAGTGTTAATAAGCATTGTTTTGCACAGTCTCTCTTTGATTACTTAACTTTCTAACCCCCCTGAGCTCATTTTTCTTTTTACTCTAGTCTCTTTCCCTTTCCCGTGTTTTAGACTCTTGATCAACTCCATGATCACAATTTTAAATATGAAATCTAATCATAGGGCTTTATAGCTAGAAAGGACTTCAAAGATTAGCTTCTCTATTTACAGATGAGAAAACTGAAGCCTAGAGATTATTTGCCCACGGTAACAGAGCTGAACCAAGTATCCAGATGTCTTAGTTTTTCCTGTTTTGCTCCTTCAAATCAGTACTCTTAGTTACGTAAGTGCTCTCAGACTGTACTTATTATTTAGAGAGCAAATGGGCTTCCTGGCTCTAATCTAATCTGAAAAGATACTTAGTTGTTGGTGTATTCATGGGAATAACTCCAAAGAGTGACCTCATACTATTCTTAGCATATAATTATGGTTTAAATACTGAGGTAATTTAGCTATATCTGTATATGCTCTATTATATTTTGGAAGAAGCAGAACTGACGCAGACAGAACTTTTGTGGTTCATTTTCAGAAGCACTATTGGAAAACCTTAATATTTAGGATTAAGAAATTATAATTAATGTTGGTATTAAAGTAAACTTTTATATGACATACTGAAGTATTATATATTAATCAGAAGAGTCTCTAGGATTCAAAGCAGGAATACTCAGCAAATGTGTACATGACTTAGCTCTTCTTTGTTCTTTCTTGTATGCAATATAGTATTGGTGGGATGCACTGGGTAAAAGGGAAATGGTCAAGTAAATGAATTATCTTGTACATTAACATAAACAAGGCACTATTAATAATACATTTTAAATTTACATTGCCTCTCTGTCCTTTCATATTTGGTCTATGTGATTCTTATTTCAACCTTAGAAACTACCTTGTGAGCAGGTAGAATAGCTGCTACTAGCTGCCATTTCCATATACCATTACTATGCATAGTATTCTGAATGAATACACAATTTCAGACTTTTTGAAAGAACTTCACATTAAGACTGATTCTTTTTTACTCCTAAAACACTGGAGTAAATCTTATAGTATACATGAAGATGTACTTACAAGTATTATATCTATGAAATGAAAGGAAGACTATTAAAATTCTTACCTAGACATTTAATGTCTATAGCAAAATAATTTTAAAAAATAATGGTTTGCTAATGTGAAATAAATCATATTAGGATAGTAAAAGGGCCTTTCTTTTTCTTTGTTGTGGCCTTCCACAATTTATGAGAAGCAGCTGGTAATTAAACCCAAGATTGTTAACTCCTCTGTTTCAAACAGCCCCTGTTCAAACTGCAAGAGAAGATAAGTTACTCTCAAGGCTACATTCTTGCATACATACTCCTCCTCCCTGCTATTTTTATAATTCAGGGATAATTTGCACCAAGAAGTCTCTAGTTAGTAGAAAGTTCCCTTCCCCCCTCCTCTTCAAACAAGACTCTTTTGAACTCTTCTTAACTTTTACTATAAGCATGTTTTAGAGACTTTGGAAAAATACTAATAAGACACCTCCCTAAGACATCTGCCTGGATTGTCTCCTGAAGAACTAACAAAGACAAGCCCCTGATGTCTCCTCAATTTCAGCCAAAAAATCCTCCTCCCTTCCTTGTCACCTAGCAATAGCAGCCAAGGCTTAAAAAGGGGGCCCAGCTTTTGTTTTTTGCCTTTGTATTGATTAGCAATGCACTGGCCCTTTCCCTTTGAGGAACATAAAGTAAACTTACTCTTTCCATCTATCTCTTCTTTTAGTTGTGAACTAGAGGCCCAGTGAACAAAATCCGTGCACGGGGGGGGGGGGGGGGGGGCTCAGCCCAGCCTGCATCCTCTCCAATCCGGGACCCCAGCAGTTGGGCATCCCTCTCACAATCCGGGACCACTGTTTCCTAACTGCTCACCTGCCTGCCTGCCTGATCACCCCTAACTGCCCCCCCCCATGGCCTGGTCACCCCCAACTGCCCCCCCTGTCAGCCTGATCACCCCCAACTGCCCCCCCAGCCGGCCTGGTCGCCCCTTACTGCCCCCCCCTCCACCAACCTGGTCGCCCCCAACAGCCCCCCCGCCAGCCTGGTCGCCCCTCACTGCCCCCCCCCCCTGCTAGCCTGGTCACCCATAATGGCCCCCCCTGCCAGCCTGGTCACCCCACGCAGCCTGCTATTTGGTCGCCCCTCACTGCCCCCCCTGCCAGCCTGGTCACGCCATGCAGCCCGCTGCTCAGTCGTTTAGTAGTCCCTCACTAACCCCCCTGCCGGCCTGGTCGCCCCACACAGCCTGTTGCTCAGTCATTTGGTCGGCCCTCACTAAGCCCCCCCCGCTGGCCTAGTCGCCCCACACAGCCTGTTCAGTCATCCATTCGGTTGTTTTGGTTGCGACAGTCGCTTAGGCTTTTATAGAGAGAGAGAGAGAGAGATTCTTTCACAGCCCATGTCATGGGCCAAAACCCTAACACATCATATATTTGGAATAACAATAAAAAGATATACTAGGACCGTGGTCGGCAAACTGCGGCTCGCGAGCCACATGCAGCTCTTTGGCCGCTTGAGTGTGGCTCTTCCACAAAATACCAGGGCCTGGGCGAGTCTATTTTGAAGAAGTGGTGTTAGAAGAAGTTTAAGTTTAAAAAATTTGGCTCTCAAAAGAAATTTCAATCGTTGTACTGTTGATATTTGGCTCTGTTGACTAATGAGTTTGCCGACCACTGTACTAAGAGAAAAGTATACACATGGAAGAATTTTAGCAGCTAAGAAGAGATGGAAATAAGGCAAACAAAAATATTTCAGTGTAACAATGTGTTTTTCTGGTAGATTTATATGCAAATGAAATAGACTGAAATTTTACATATAGACTAATACTTTCCCTTTTTTTTTTCTTTTTTCAATGTATTTTCCTGTCTATTTCCAAAAAGGATTGAGGAGAATTACTAACAATTATGTCAAATTAGACCATTTATTCATAGCTAGCAAGGAAATATAGTAAGGCACTTAAAAAGTATTATAAGTGGACATCAGTCTGTAACTTTTTGTTGTATTCCCAGCTCAGAAGAAAAATGTTTTGAACCTCAATTTATCTTGATTTTTTACTATGCCTTCATCTTAGCACAGGAATATAATTACAAGTTTGTAAGTGTGACTTAATAAACTGGTTAAAAATTTTTGACTGCTGTTCTTTCATCCCACAATTAATGGGCCATTAGTTTCCTTAATTTTTCCTCTTAAACATTCTTAAATATTTCAAGTATCCATACTGTTCCTTTCTAATGATGTTAAAACCAAATGAGTATTGATAAGGCCAATAGTGGTAATAAACATTAGGTTTGTGGTATACCTTCACTAAAATATCCAGGGAGTGTATCCAACAAAAGAATGTCTGAGATTTTTAGCAAAAAAAAAAATAATAATAATAATAATAATAATAATAATTAACACACATGGACCTCTGAGGCATATCTAATTGCTTTTATGAAATTAAGAAGTGCCCCAGCCTGTTCGATACCCAGGTTGCAGGAGGCAACCGATCAATGTTTCTCTCTCTCCCTCTTCCTTCCTCTCGCTTTAAAAAAATCAATGAAAACATAGAAAGTAGAAAGAAATTAAGAAGTATTTTCTACAATATGGAGGGGCACTTACAAAAGGGGCAGTTTCAAGCTGCTTATTGGTTATGCACTTCCATTGCAGCATGTATGTGGAGAGTTTCCATGGTAACAAAAGTAAGAATAACATCATACATACATTGGAGGAAGTGATCAGGATTATGAATTTTTTTTCACAATTCTACCTTAACCATTATTTCCATTTGTGCCAACTGGAAATAGAGTCTGGAAATTTTATTATGTGTAAATGCTGAAGAAATTTAATAAGTTGCTCCCTTAAGTTAGGCTTTGAAATTAGAAGGCCATTAAAGACCCAACTTGCAGGACCCTCAAGGTTATCAGTAAGAAAATATAAAGTATGGAGAAACTTTATATGTATTATCTCATTTAATCTTCAACCACAACCCTATTATATACAGAGAAATGGGTTCTCAAAGGTTAAGTGAATTGAAAGGTACAGAATTAGAAGTCTTTCCAGTTGACAATGCAGGAAAAAGACAAAAGCTACTATTGATTTGTCAAGGTATTCAGACTTAGGTTGGCAAATGCATGAAGCAAGTGGCTACTAGACGTTTATTCATTTCTCCTTGTGAATTGTCCTGAGTTCAGTAAAACCATAACTGTGAAAAACTGCAGTGCTTTGGAGGGAAAATAAAAAGATTTAAAAGAGTTACAAATTTTGACGAATGATTCACTGGCAATGGCAGTCTTTGGAAAGCAAACCTCAGGATATATCTGAATCATCAAGTGTCTTTCCTGTCAGTGTGACTGTATGAATCAAAGAAAACCTGAGTCAAAATTAAACTTCCCATAAGAAACAGGACTTCTGAGATTTTTGGAAAAGCTATATAAATCTCAGAACTCACCAGGAATTTCTGAATGGCTAAATTCTGTGTAATTTTTGCATCCACCTTGCTTGAAAGTACATTTCTCTTTCATAAAATTGCTGAAATAAAAGCTGAAAGTTGCACTATCTAAATCTTAGCATGGATTTGGGCCCTAATATAATGCTATAGTTCTTGATGATAGTTAAACCTATGAAAAGTATTGACTCTCTCACTTTTCTATGAATAGAGTTGATTGTATTTTACTGCTTTTAAAATTACTAAAAATTCCTTTATTTGACAGTCTAAATGAAATTAATAACCTATACACATTACTTTTTTTAACATGAGGTGGGGGAGCTTGAATGCCCCTGCAATAGTGTCAAAGTTATAAAGCATAGGACACAGGATGAAATTATCTGCGATGGAAAGCAAGACGTGTGAACAGCCAAGTAAAACTGGCCCCTTGGATTTGTTACTTGACCTGGCCATTAAGTGGCTAGTCTAAGGCAAGGAGCTCCTGGGCTTTTGAATTTCACAGACCAGTACAATTTCAAATTAAATTTTGGAGACTGACAAAAAACTGTCAACCTTGTGTTTGTTTTAACCCTTTGCACTCGCTTGCTTTTTTCTCGATTCCTTTATTCTACTAGGGATTTAATTTTTTAAATACCCCAGATTTTACAAAGCGCGGCAGTAGAATAAAAAACTGGAGTTTCTTTTCATACAAACTTATTTATTTGGATTTTTTATATTTCAAATTATTGATACATTCAAAGAGTAATTTTAATCTCTATAATTTTTCATGGTGTGATATTTTTTGAAACATTCACCCACATGAAGACCTGGTTTACATTCATATGTTTCGCAAATATAAATCGTCTCTCTTCTTCCTCCTTTGATTTTTCTGTTAGAACAAACAACACAATCTTTGTGTTTTTTGTTAGCGTGAGGTGTGATTATATGGAGCTTTCCATCTAAACGTTGCTCTAAGTTAGTGGATAATTATCTACCCCTGGAAGTTAGTGTACCATCTCTGAATTCTCCAACAAGATCATGTACTAGTTTCCTAATAAATTTCACATGCGTTATTGGTTTTTCATTTTTTCTTTTTTGGCATCAGTTGAGACAGCATTTACATTTTACTTGTCCTTTCATGCTAATGAAAACAAAAGATACTGGAAAAATAGACAAAAATCCCCCTTCCCCCCGCGGTGAAACTACGTGTCGAGTGTGGCTCGACATACGAGCTGCTACCGATGCTAACCGTGTCGAGTCACACTCAACATCCGAGTGCAAAAGGTTAAAAAATAAAGTACATCAATTACTGCCTCCACTCACCATCATTTTATAAAACAAGCAATTTAACACAACACCCCCCCCCAAGAGAAGATAAAATCTCAGACAATATAGGACAGTTCTTTCAATTACCATAATTAGTATCTTATTTTTAAAAAACAACCACATATTTATTTTATGCAATATTAGTGGAATATTTGTTGTAGGACCTGCATCTGAGAATCAACAGTCCAAAGCAAAGATTCCAAACACTGATCCTTAGATAAGAAACACCTTAGGAGCTTTAAAAACAATGAATCCTGGGCTTCCTTCCAGATCTATGGAATCAATCTCGGGGGTTAGATGCCCAGGAATTTTGATGTAGAGTTGAGTCTGGGGACAATGATCCATAGTATATATAAACTTAAGAATGATTTAGGCAGTTCTTGGTAAGTGATGTTAAATCTAGTCCACCTGGGCAAAAGAAGTTCCAGGTAGAGTGCTTTTAGGAAATCAAGTAGAGTTGTGCTTGGGTTCAGATGTCTATTTATTTGCAGATGTACTAAGAACAGTAGATCTCACCTCAAAGGATAAGGTGTACTAAGAACAATGGTTATGTCAGGATCTGGAGTGTTGGTAGGAACTAGGAAGGTAGTAAGGCCACAGTTCTCCAGGGGGATTAAGATACTAAACTGGCAAGATAACCAGTAAGAAACTAAAGCAACACATAGGTTTTTACCTGGGACCACGATGGCATATTGAGTATTGTTACTTAGAGTTACTACGGTAACTCTCATAGCACAGGTTTGGAGAATATGATTTATTCTAAACCCTGTGATTTTAAATATCTGTAAGAATAAGCTAAGAAAGTGCTTGGCACAGTATTTATGCATAATAAATGCTCAATAAATATGTTGGATAAAGTCAATTTTACTTCAGAAGTATTTTTTAAAATGTACTTTTCTTCTCTTGGAAAAGGTTTTAAAATTCAGAGAAATGTACACAGTTAAACATAGGATAGAGTAATAGGTTTAATGTCACACTCATGATTTCAGCACAGGAACCTTTTCCTTGCAGAAAAAAATTCAAAACAAAAGCAAATAATACACATCTCTTTGTCAGTCATCAAGAGCTATAAAAGAGAACAATATTGTGTATGACTTTTTTAAGTCCCCAACATTTGAATACAGTTGACATTAAGTTTTCAATAGCAGATTTACTTTCCAAATGTTTTTCTTAGTTGATTTATATATTAACTAGAGGCCTGGTGCACGAAATTCGTGAACTCGGGGGTGGAGGGGTCGGGGGGAGGAGGGCCCTCAGCCTGGCCTGCGCCCTCTGGCAGTCTGGGAGCCCTGGGGGATGTCCGACTGCTGCAGAGGCAGGAGAGGCTCCCACCACCACCGTTGCACCCAGCTCAGGGCTTCTGGCTGAGCGGCGCTCCCCCTGTGGGAGCACACTGACTACCAGGGGGCAGTTCCTGCATTGAGCATCTGCCCCCTGATGGTCAGTGTGTGTCATAGTGACCAGTCGTTCCACCATTCGGTCAATTTGCATATTAGCCTTGTATTATATAGGAAGTATACTTTTTTTTTTTTCCAGTTTACATGTGTTCATTTTGAGAGACCTCACTGGCAGATTAAGGTTAATCAAAGACTGAACATTTGGGCAGGGCTGGACTGGAAGGGGTCATGGGGGGAAAGGGGGACATCTGTAACACTTTCAACAATAAAAATAATTTTTTTTAATTAAATAAATAAAAGTCAGGCCAGAGAAAGAAAAAAACAAACCAAGATTGAACATTTGCCACCAGTGACACCTATAAGAGATAGACTACCACAGTAGTCTAGAGCTCAGATCCTATAGCCAGACTATCCGGGTTTGAATCCCACTCCCACCTCTTACTGGCTCTTCAACCTTGTCCATACTACTTAGTCTGTGTGTCTCACTTTCATCATCTGTCAAGTAGAGGATAATAATACCTACATAGTACAGTTTTTATTAAAAGTAAATGAACATGTGTAAAGCAAACATAGTAAATGTCTGATATGTTATTTACTTTTACTAATTTGGAACAATCAAGTACTAACATACAATGAACAAGCAAGCTGTATCACACATTGAATATATCAAAAATCCTGATCTTATCCTACATAATAAAAGGCTAATATGTAAATAGCCCCCTCGACCAGGAGTTTGACAGGGAGTTCAACCAGTGGGCAGGGCCAGCCAGCCAACCACCCGTGGCCCTTCCCCCCGGCCAGCCCAGCACAATCAGCCCCGATCAGCCCTATTGGGGTAGGCCAGCCAGATCCCACCCATGCATGAATTTGTGCACCAGGCCTCTAGTTTTAAATAAAGTTTGAAAGATTTTAAGGTGGCATGTACCCCAACTCTTAATTTAAAAATGCTACCAGGTGAGGTTAATAGTGGAAAAAGCAAGCTATCATGGCCTGAACATCTATATATGTTCTTAGTGGATATGCCAAAAATGAAAGGCCTCGACTGCTCTTCACCAGAGGATCTTTTGATTTTTAACTTTTCCATGGAGTTTTGTGTTGCCTAGCCAGTGCGGCTTAGAGGTTAAGCATCGACCTATGAACCGGGAGGTCAAGGTTCCATTCCTGGTCTAGGGCACACGGTTGTGGGCTTGATCCCCATTGGGAGGGAGAAGGGTGACGGGAGAGGGGCAGGAAGCAGCTGATCGATGATTCTCTCTCATCATTGATATTTCTCTCTCTCTTCCCCCTTCCTTTCTAAAATCAATAAAAATGTATTTTTAAAAAGAAAGAAAAGAAGGAGTTTTGCGTTGTCATCTATGATATAAATTTCTGAGGAGGAATGATTGTCGTTCCTTAAAACTATAGATACAGATTATAGATTAGATGCTGCTAACCCACTTACAAGGCATAGGTCTGCTCCCTATCTGCTTCAACAAAGAATTTTCCAGCCCAAATGCCAAATGTTAATACAGCCAAGGTTAAGAAACCCTGGTCTATGCTTCTTCTGAAAAGTACATTGGTAATACAGAGACTAGAAGCCCAGAAACTATTTGAAAACTACTTAGAACAGGAATGCTCTGAAGAACTGAACTGGGTGGGAAGAGAAGGTGAAAGAAGCAAGGTGTGTCCTTTATGAGCCCTCACAGACTTAAAAGACACATACATAATCAAGATGAAGCCAAGAGTGTTTTAAGTTAAACTTTAAAGGATGAAAAAATGGGGGTGATGAGATTCTGGGTAGCATGCTAAAAAGATGACAGCTAATTACAGCGGGAAGGTTAGGGAGAGGTGGGGGAGATAAGAGATCAACCAAAGGACTTGTATGCATGCATATAAGCATAACCAATGGACGCAAAACACTGGGGGGCAATGGTAAGATATGTACACATATAATACCTTAATAAAAAATGGGGAAAAAATAAAAATAAATAAATAAATAAAAAGATGACAGCTGCCAAAACCTGAAACAGGAATGAGCACTGAATGTTTAGAAACACTAGTAAGGGAGACTCTTGACCCCCATGATGAACATTTTTGGTACGAGGAAAAAGAATCTGAGCATTTTAACAGTTTTAAAATTGTAATATATCCAGGTAATAGTTAATGTTTCTGCCTCAGATAAAGCTTATGGGGACTGGAGGGAAATGTTATTTATAAACAAGACAACAGGCCCAAAATGGAGTCATTTATGCGAAATCCCACATCACCAAACCAAGACTTTTAGCTCTACCAGAAATGGAATCTTAAACCAGTCAATCTGGAATCGCCTGATCAGCACTAGTCAGGTAACCTGCCTGAAAGACCCTAGCCATCTCCTAAAAGAGAGTAACCTTGCAATAACCAGTCAGCTTTCTGTCTAGCGTAACTTATTTGTTCCTGCTCGCCTTCTGCCTATGGAAGTCTCATACTGTACAGCTCACTGGAACTCCTTTCTATCTGCTAGATTGGATGCTGCCTGGTTGAAGAATCACTGAATAAAGATCTTTAAAGTTTACTCCGTTTTTAAAAGGGAAAAGAACTCTTTGGTTTCTCTGGCATTCTTTAATGTACCGAATAAAAGTAATCTTAGTACAGTTAGCACTCTGTAGGAAGTCGGATTACTTAGTTGCTACTGAGGAGCCAAAGCAGATACTTCTTTTCATGAAAGTCTTAGAAATAAAAATAACCAATAAGAAATAAGTCCCCGTTTCTAATATAACATCAAAGTTGAAAGGGTCAGTGTTGAGTAGTTTACTCAATCTATAATATCACTTTCTTGCCAGCATGATCAACTCCTTTGCCCTTCTCTCATTTTGCTGTACTTCTAATAAAATCCCAACCCTGGTTATTTCCAGTTGTCTACTTCCTCTATGTGCCCATAATCCAGTTAGCTGAAGGTAGTTAGAGAAAAAATAGCCATCCATACTGCTGGGTCTTACTTTTTAATTTTTGAGTGCAAACTCATGAGAGCTTTTAGGGTTGTCCTTCAATCCTATTACGTTTTCCTGGTCTGTTCACTGTCCCACTCTTCACAATGACTATTTGCCACTTCCATCTTTCCTTTCCTCATTCTTAGCTGTTGATTTAAATTTTATTTTGACAGGGAAAATTAAAGCAATCTATAAATAACTGCCATATCTTCACATCATTAAACCACCAGCCTGTATTCTGCCTCCCCTGTTCCATTGGTCCCTGCTCCTAGGATCAATTCCTTCATATATGCACTTCTGAATTATACCTTCTTCTGTGTTATAGTTTTCCCTTTCCTCTAGATCTTTTTCCTTCATAAACATCATCCTGTAACATCATTGATGCCAAAAAAAAAAAAAAAAGACAAAACCAAGAAAGTTACGCCCTAGCCAGTTTGGCTCAGTGAATAGAGCATCAGCTTGCAGACTGAAGCGTCCTGGGTTCGATTCCGGTCAAGGGTACATGCTCAAGTTGCAGACTCGATCCCCAATAGGAGGTATGCAGGAGGCAGCCAGTGATTCCCTCTCATCATTGATCTATCTTTCTCTCCCTTTCCCTTCGTCTCTGAAATAAAAATGTATTTTATATATATATATATATATATATATGGGGGTTCCTCACCCCCAAATGCTCTAGTGCATATTTTCTACAAAGACATTCTCCTACATAACAAAAACATAACCATCAAAATAAGTAAATTAGCATGATACAATAATATAATTCTCAGACCCCAATCAAGTTTTCTCAATTGGTCGGTCCAACAATGTCCTTTACAACAACAGGACTAGGTCTAGAATGATATATTACAATTATTGTCATGTTTCTTTATTCTCCTTCAATCTGTAAAATTTCCTCAGTCTTTCCTTATCTTTCATGAGTTAGACCCGTTTGCAGGTTTCAAGCCAGTTATTTTATAGAATGACCATCAATTTGAGTTTGTCTGATCTTTCCCCCAAATCATTTTTGACAGGAAATGATTCGGTGTCCTTCTCTTTGCATCCAACCAGGTGGCACATAACTTCAAGTAGTCCCATTACTGCTGATGCTAACTGATCACTTACTTGACTAAAGTGGTAACTGGCAGGCTTCTCCAGTGTAAAGTTACTACTTCCCCTTTGTGATTAACTATGAAGCTATGAAATATCTTCTTCCCCATCAAACTTTCAACTTATTCATTTATTTTTTTATATCAGTATGGACTCATGGGTTCCTATTTCATCCATGGATTATCATTCATAATCATTACTATATATTTTTATGCTCAAATTGTCCCACATTTGGCCAGTGGGAGCCCCGTTAAGCTTGTATCTGTTTTTCACATGTCCTCATCATTCTTTGAGCACTTCCTTACTTTCTGACACAAGATATTTCAGGCTCATCTTATACTTTTCTTGCCCTAGAATCAGCTATTGTCTTCAAGTAACTCTGGTTCCTTTTACTGGAGAAAAATATTCAGAAGCCAAAATTTGATCACAAACTGCTATTAGTGATCACTACTCCAAGGCCCTCTAGAATATATGTATACACACATACACTTGATAGGTAGGTAGGTAGACAGATATGTTTTATACACACACACTAGAGGCCTGGTGCATGAAAATTCATGCACTGGAGGGGGGTCCCTCAGCCCGACCTGCCCCCTCTCACCGTCCGGGAGCCCTCAGGGGCGGGAGACGACCCGGTGATCAGGGGAAGGCGACGCCCCCACCACACCTCTGCTGCTGCCACTGCCGGCAGCACAAGCCTTGGCTGGCCCTGCTCGCCTGAGCCTCAGTCAGTGGGGGTGCAGGAGTACCCGAGGCCCCGGGCAGGGCTGACGGGACTCCAGCGGCAGGCACGCAGAGCAGCCGGCCCTGCCCCATTGCAGGCGCAGCCTTCTTGTGACGGCATGGTGGTCAATTTGCATATTACCTCTTTACAATATAGGATACACACACACACACACACACACACACACACACACACACAATATTTCACACCAATATCTCTAATTCTAATCTAACACCACCTGTTGATATTTGTATTCCTTTCTCCAAAGTGAAAAACCTGGCTCCCTTTACCCTTAACATATTTATTTACTCATTTAAATGATTCCCACTATGCAACCAATCCCACATTGCTGCTGCTGCTGCTGCTACTCCCAATGTTCCTGGCTGTACTTAGTCATAGTGACTTTTTAGACTGCTGCTGCCACCCGCTTCTCTGACACACTGCATTGGGCAGATACCACTATGCCCATCTGTATGACTCTCCCCCTCACTCCACCTGGGCTGCGCTACCCTGAATCTGGCTGCTCTCCTGCATGATGCCCTCATCATTCCACTTGGGCACTCAATATATTACCACGGGTTATTATTGCCACTGTCCCCACCCTCCCACATAGTCATCCTCCTCATCCTATTCATGTTCTAACACGCCACACTGAGCATGCCATCCCCTCAAATGGAGATTCCTAACCCCACACAGACTCTGACTTAATATTACAGGTCACCTTTCTGCACACAAGCCCTCCTCAAGACTCAGGTTCTAATGCTCTGCTCTAAACCATCACAGCTTCCAACCCAGTGAGGAAACAAACCTTGTTCAGCCTCACTTGATATTGTTCAGAAGTTAGAAGGAGAAGGAAAAGCTCCTGACATTCGCCTTAGATTCTATTTTATAATCCCCAACTATCACTTCCCCACTTACCCCTAACTGGAAGAATTCTTAATTCATACAGTTCCCTTATTCTAGAACCAAATTAAATTTGTGTGTGATCTAGACATCTTCAAAAATAAAGTTTCACCCAACTGGTGTGGGTCAGTGGTTAAGCATAGACCTATGAACCAGGTCACAGTTCAATTTCGGGTCGGGGCACATGCCCAGGCTACGGACTCGATCTCCAGTAGGGGGCATGCGATAGGCAGCTGATCAATGATTTTCTCTCACCATTGATATTTCTATCTCTCTCTCCCTTCCCCTTCCTCTCTGAAATCAAAAAATATATTTTTAGCCCTGACCGGTTTGGCTCAGTGGATGGAGCGTCGGCCTGCGGACTGAAGGGTCCCAGGTTCGATTCTGGTCAAGGGCATGTGCCTTGGTTGCGGGCACATCTCCAGTGGGAGGTGTGCAGGAGGTGGCTGGTCGATGTTTCTCTCTCATCGATGTTTCTGACTCTCTATCCCTCTCCCTTCCTCTCTGTAAGAAATCAATAAAATATATTTTTTTAAAAAATATATATGTATATATATATATTTTTAAATAATAATAAAGTTTCTCACAATTAAATAATTAGGTTATCTGTGTCTATCAATGGTACTTAGAATTATAAAAAGCATTTAATCTGATTATAGAAACAAAAGGTAGGATGTTAAAAACATGTTATTAACTTAATACACCTTTAGCTTTCTAGGATAAAAATGCTTTAACCACAAAATGCACTAATGTAGGATACGGTTACAGTAAGATGTCTGAAATAGAAATATGAATTTTTCAAATTAGAGCAAAGTATTTCTTTTCTGTCCATCTACCTTTATTGCTCAGGAAGAGTATGATTCTCAATTTTACAGTGCATGATCTCTTCCTTTAAATTCACTTCTATTTCTATTTAGAGCATTTTCCCTTTGCTCTACTCTCATGTCTGAGAAGCAATAATAGCTCTGTACTATAATTTATTTTTGTATTAAATAGTATTTAAAAATCTGATAAGAGCTAGAAAAGCTTTATAGCATCAAGTGCCCAGAGAAGTTTGTAGAATGAACATATGCAGCCTATTATTTTGTAGATTAACATCTTTTTCTATCATGTATTTAAGATAAAAATCTTAGTTGGTGGTAACATAAATAAACTTAACATAAATCTTAGTTGGTGGTAACATAAACGGGTTTACATTTGCCTCAGAATTTTTATTCCAACAGATGAATTCAACAGTTGTTGCTTATAAATAATTTGAAGTGAGACCGCATATTCTCATATTTATACATGTGTTTCAGACTCATTCATTCATTCTTCATTTATTCACCAAGGATACACTCATCCTATATAATAAAAGCCTAATATGCTAATTAATTGTCCAACCGTTCATCTGACCATTCAACCAGTCGCTATGACGTGCACTGACCACCAGGGGACAGACGCTCAAACCAGCTTGCTGCTGGGGTCCGCGATCGGGACTGGGCCAGACGGGCCGGACATGCCCTAGAGCCCTCCCACGGTCCCTCCCCAGCCCCAATCGTGCACCAATGGGGTCACCGGTGCATGAATCCATGCACCAGGCCTCTACTCTTATATAACAGTAAACCATCTACTTCTTTTCATCTTCCCTGGTATCACTCTATTCCAAGCTACCTTTCTTAGGAGACTGTAGTAGCCTTTTAACTGGTCTCTCCCTGTCCTTTCTAGTTGTCCTCTAATCTGTTTTTCACACTGTAGCTTGAGTGAGCTTTTCAAAATGCAAGTGATCATGTTGGGCAATACAGTGCAATTGTTAAGAGCAATAATTCTGGAGCCAGGCTGCCAGGGTTCAAATCTAGACTGCCATTTATCAGCTGTATCACCTTGGACAAGACACTTAACCTCTCAACCTCAGTTTCCTCATCTATAAAGTGGAGATGTCAATATGTATCTTAAGTGGGTGTAAGGATTTAAATGAACTAATAAATTAAGTGCTCTGCGAATTAGAGCCTGCCTCATCAACCAACATGTCTTTATCTGTATTTGTTTTGTTTCATTCATACTGGCGGGGTTTTTGTTGTATTTGGTTTTTCCCATTTGAAAAAGGACCTCACACCGTGATGTTTGAGGGCCTTTGCACATGCTACACCCCAAACTCACTCTTCTGTCCTCTCACACACACCTGTTGCCTATTAGCTCCTAATCCTTTTTCAGATCTCTGTTAACATCCTTTCCACAGGGAAACCCTCCCTGAACCTAGTGGTGGGTTAGGTTTTTAGGCTGATATCATCTTAAAGAACTTTGCTCCTGTCTTTCATTTCTTTGTGCGACTATTTGATTAATAGAGCTCCTTACTATCGTGCCTGTTTTTTGATCACATTATATCCTTAGTGCTTAGCTCAACACTCAGTCACTTACTGAATTAAATGAATGAATAATAACTATCATCTGTGCCAGGTATAGTGTTGAGTTTTTTATATATTATCTCATTTTGTCTTACCTGATGGTAGGTATAATAACTACTATTTTACAAATGTGCAAAGTAAAGTTCAGGGTTTAAGAGCTACTAAATGACACGAGGCCAGGTGGGAGACTTACAGTCTACTAAGAAATAAATAAATGCTTTAAGTGAACCCTGAGTCAATTACATACTATTTGTGCATTAGTATTACAACATTGGTGTTTGATCTGATATGTCACATGATGTTTTAATGTACTAACATATTAACACAATTAAACAAGAAAAAGAATGTAGAGGTATAAACATTGCAAAAAGAGAAGGCAGAGTATCACTACTTGCAGATCTGATACCCACAGTACCTGGAAAATTCAAGAAAATGACTGAAAAACTACTACACACCAAAAAAGAATAATTCAGTGGGGTAGGAAGATAGAGAATTAATATGGAAAAATTAGTCACTTTAACATATTTAACTACCACCCAGCTGGTGTAGCTCAGTGGCTAAGCATTGACCCATGCACCAAGAGCTCACCAGCTGGATTCCTGGAGAGCACATGCCCGGGTTATGGGCTCAATCCTCAGTGGGGATCAGCCCCGCCTCTCTCTTTCTCCGAGAGTTCAGCCCCCACCCACCCGAGCCTGCTGCGCGCACAGCCTGGCGTTCGGTCGTCTCTTCGGTCATTTTGGACATTACAGACCCTGGCTCTTATATATAGAGATATCTTTATTGAACTCTCCCCATTTAACCCTTTTGAGTACGCTATTTCCTACCAGGGCACTGACTAATCCAATGTCCACTGCGCAAAACTGAAGACAAGACATTCTGATAAGTGGGGCAATTTCTACAAGGCAGCACCAGATATAGTGCTTCCTACAAAGTAAGTCATTCACTAATATCTGTTGAATATATGAATGACCCCAATGAAGGGTTTAGAAATTGTTGGGTAAATCAGATACCATTACAGCCACTTAAAAAAAGAGGAGGAGGGTTTGAAGTCACGAAAACCTGGATTCAAGTTTAGCTTTGTGTGACTAAAGTTAACCTTTCTTATTAGTTTCATCTTCTGTAAAATAGGACTATCACCACTTACTTCATTGAATTGGCATGAAAATAAAATAACATCTACCAAAGTGCCATGCACACAGACACATTCCAAATTCTAAGTTCCTCTCTTTCACAAATTCAACTCTTTCAAAAAGACATTTGGCCAGAATTATATAAAATGCCTCAAAATTACTTGTTAACTTACTTCTTAAGACTTTTGTTTAAAATGACATAACACAGTAAGATAAAATAATTTTAAAGAGATGAGGAAAATGATAAAGAGATACAAATCTATAAACAAAATGCAGAAAAAAATACGAAATACTTGCTAACAGTTTACCAGAAATCTGACTGTAAATTTCTTAACAGCAAGTTCAAACTAGGAAATGCAAATACTGTAATCATAGCAAACAGTTTCTACACAATAAAAAAACTTAAGAGAAAGTTCTCCCAGGAGCCTCATAGAGAACAAAGTCCTCATCCACTTGTTAGGACCTTCAAAAATATAACTTCTGCACATACACTGAGGGCTAGGTTCTCAACAAAAGCAATTCGATAAAGGTAGTCTAACATCCACAGTCAGAATGAAGGCTCTGAATACAGAAAGACCTGGGTTTATATCCTCATTCTACCACCTACTACAAAGTAGTTTCGGACAAGACACGACCTTTCTGAGCCCTCCAAAGTAAGATACACTGACTCAAATATAGTAAGTATTCAGCGAGCATTGGATTATTCCTAGTAGTATACTAAAAGCAATTCAATGGGAATAGAAAAAGGATATGATGCACTCCAAGTACAAGGCATTTTCTAATGTCCTGATTTAACCTAAGTATAGATTGTAGAACATGAAAGCAATGGTTCTCAAACCTTGGTATTATCAGAATCATCTGTGGGTCTTTTTCAAAAATACAAATTCCTGGGCCTCATTCCCAGAGAGAGCCTCATTCAAGAGGTTAGAGTAGGCTTGGGAGAGTTTGTTTGGTTCTTACTGCTTTTTAATTCCTGAGATGATTCTAATTATCATCCAGATTTGAGGATTGCTAATTAACAGTATTTCTCAGCCAGTGTTAACCACAGTCACCAAGGAAATCTTATAAAATTCCAAATGGCTGACCACCCAACAGCCCCAGAACTTAATGAATCAGAATCTGCAAACCACGCTGGCCAAATGACCAAAAGCTAACTGAAATAAGAGAGGAGTTACTGTTGTTGTTCAATTAAAGGGTATAAAAATCTACAAAATAGCCCTGGTCAGGTGGCCCAGTTGGTTGGAGCATCGTCCCATACACCAAAAAGGCTGTGTGTTCAATTTCAGATCAGGGTGCATACCTATGTTGTGAGTTCAATCCCCAGCCTGGTTGGGAATGGGAGGCAATTGATCGATGTTTCTCCCTCTCTCTAAAATCAATAAACATATGCTCAGTGAGGATTTAAAAATATCTACAAAATAAATCAATAACCTCTGGACTATCAGAAGTTGAATGTAGGGATGATCAACATTTTACCTAACAAAGAAACAATTAGGATAGATAAAAAAGAACTAGGTTATCAATCTGGGTAATAAAGTCAAACAACTAAGAAAGAGAAGAAAAAATGCAACTTCTATTAACATAACTAACATTCTATCTATATATGAGTAAATAAGTACCACTGCAACATTTGTAATCTTGCATCACTAAAAAAGAATATTGCTATTTATTCTTCTTAGAATAAAACTGAAGAACCAAAATATCTTTATTACAAGCATTAACTAAATTCTGCAATAAAATTTAGAATTCAAAAGGTCATATATCAATTATGCAGAAGGCTTTCATTATTTTTAAATATCTCCTAAACCTCAACTCTCCTGGCCTTTCATAGCTGAAATACTTTAGCAACATAAGAAAGCCTTCTATCTAGATAATGAAAAGCGCTGCCATCAGCCCTAGCCAGTTTGGGTCAGTGGACAGAGCGTCAGCCCTCGACTGAAGGGTCCTGGTTCGATTCCCTTCAAGGCATGTACCTCGGTTGCAGGCTTGATCTCCAGCCCTGATCAGAGCCCATGTGGGAGGCAACCAATCGATGTATCTCTCTCACATCGATGTTTCTCTGTATCCCCCCCTCCCTTCCACTCTCTCTAAAATTCAATGGAAAAATATCCTCGGGTGAGGATTAACAAAAAAACAAACAAACAAACAAAAAACACAATGAAGTACCACTTTATAACCACTATGATAGCTATAATCAAAGTCAGATGATACCAAGTTCTGGAAAGGATGTAAAGAAATCAGAACCATACACTGCTGGTGGGTATATAAAATGCAGAACAGTCTGGAGTTCCTCAAACAGTTAAATATAGTTACCATATGACCCAGCAATTACACTCCTAAGTATATGCCCAAGAGAAATAAAAACATATGTCCACACAAAAACTTATCCACAAATGTTCACAGCAGTATTATTCACAATAGTCAATAGCAGAAACAACCCAAATGTCAATCAACTGATGAATGAGTTAATAAAATGCAGCCCTAACCAGTTTGGCTCAGTGGATAGAGTGTCGGCCTGCGGACTCAAGGGTCCCAGGTTCGATTCTGGTCAAGGGCATGTACCTTGGTTGCGGGCACATCCCCAGGAGGGGGTGTGCAGGAGGCAGCTGATCAATGTTTCTCTCTCATCAATGTTTCTAACTCTCTATCCCTCTACCTTCCTCTCTGTAAAAAATCAATAAAATGTATTTAAAAAAATAAAAATTAAAAATAAAATGCAGTATATGCATAAAAGGAAGCAGTACAAAAAAAGAATTACTGATATACTGTATGCTACAACATGGATGAATCTTGAAAACATCATGCTTATTGAAAATTGCCAGCCCTGGCTGGCATGCGCAGTGGTTAGAGCACTGAAGGGTCATGAGTTCAATTCCCAGTCAAGGACATGTACCAGGATTGCAGGTTCGATCCCTGGCTCATGTGGGAGGCAACCAATCGATGTCTCTCTCTCACATCGATGTTTCTCTCTCCCCCCATTCCTTCCCTCTCTTCCTCTCTCTCTAAAAAGCAGTGGAAAAAATATCCTCAGATGAGGATTTTTTAAAAAGAAAGAAAAATGCCAATCACAGCTCTCTGCTCCTCCTGTTCAAGAGACAGCCACGTCTTCCTGCACAGGGCCAGCCGTAACGCTGAGACAGGATGGTGAAGGCCAGAGTGAATAGATATGGCCCTATTGAGTGCCTGGTCACCAGGGCTGCTTTTAACTCTGGCAAAGTGGGTACTGTCACCATCAATGAACTCTTCATTGACCTCAACTACATGGTCTACAGGTTCCAGTATGATTCTACTCCTGGCAAGTTCAAAGGCACAATTGAGGCTGAGAATGGGAAGCTTGTCATCAATATAAAGTCCGTCTCCATCTTCCAGGAGCGAGATCCCACAAATAGCAAATGGGGTGATGTTGGTGCTAAGTGTGCTGTGGAGTCCCCTGGTGTCTTCACCACCATGGAGAAGGCTGGAGCTCACTTGAAGGGGGGATCCAAGAGGATCATCATCTCTGCCCATTCTGCAGATGCCCCCATGTTTGTGATGGGTGTGAACCTTGAAAAGTATGATAACTGCCTCAAGACTGTCAACAATGAGTGCTTCCTGCATCACCAACTGCTTGTCCCCTCCTGGCCAAGGTCATCCATGACAACTTTGGCATTGTAGAGGGGCTCATGGCCACAATCCATGTCACACTGCCACCCAGAAGACCATGGATGGCCCCTCTGGGATGCTATGGCATGATGACTGAGGGGCTGCCTAGAACATCATCCCTATTTCTACTAGTGCTGCCAAGGCTGTGAGCAAGGTCATCCCTGAGTTGAATGGGAAACTCACTGGCATGGTCCTCCGTGTCACCACCACCAATGTGTTGGTTGTGGATCTGACCTGCCACCTGGAGAAAGTTGCCAAATATGATGACATCAAGAAGGTAGCAGCTATCAGAAGGCCCCCTCAAATGCATCTTGGGCTATAGTGAGAACTAAGTTGTCTCCTGCGACTTTAACAGTGACACCCACTCCTCCATCTTCGATGCTGGGGCTGGCATTGCCCTCAATGACCACTTTGTCAAGCTCATTTCCTGGTATGACAATGAATTTGGCTACAGCAACAGGGTGGTGGACCTTATGGTCCACACGGTCTCCAAGGAGTAAGAGCCCCCTGGACCACCAGCCCCAGCGAGAGGAAGAGAGGCCCTCAGCTGCTGGAGAGTGCTTGCCCCAGATCAATCCCCCAACACATGGAGAATCTCCTGACCTCCAGTGTCCATGCCAGATCTGCTGAATAAGGGGAGGGGCTTAGGGAGTCCTACCTTGTCGTGCACCATCAATAAAGTTCACTGTACCAAAAAAGAAAAATGCCAGTCACACATACTGTATGATTCCATTTATATGAAATGTCCAGAATAAGCACATATTTTGAGGAAGACTAGTAGTTTCCTAAAGCTGGTGTTGGAGGAGAAAGGGAAATAGAGTGTGACTCCTAATAGGTACTGGCTATCTTTTTAGGGGAATAAAAAGTCACAGAAAAAAGACCAGTGGTCAGGGTTAGGAAGGAGGGAGGAATGAGTAGGTAGAGCACAGAGGACATTTAGGGCAGTGAAAAATTACTCTGTATGATATTGTAATGGTGACTATATGTCATTATACATTTGTCTAAACCCATAGGAAGTATAACGCCAAGAGAGAACCCTAATGTAAATTATGGACGTGGGGTGATAATGATGTATCAATGTAGGTTAATCAATTATAACTGGTGTAGGATGTAGATAATGGGGGCAGGGGACATATGGGAAATCTCTGCCTTCTGCTCAATTTGACTGTGAACTTCAAACTGCTCTTTAAAAAGTAAATGAAAACAAATCAATGGTTGGAGTGGTGAGAGATGAGCAGGTATAGGCAAAAGGGAGTGAATTTTTTTTTATTGTAGCAAAATCATCAACACAAAATTTACCATCTTAATCATTTTAAGTTTACAATTCAATGATATTAAGTACATTCATATTGCTGTACAACGATCAACCATCATCCATGAGCAGAATTCTTTTCATCTTCAAAACTGAAACACTATACCCATTCATCAGTAACTCATTCCCCCTTCTCCCTGCCCCCAGCAACTGCCATTCTACTTTCTATGAATTTGACTACTCTAGGTACCTTCTATAGATGGAATCATCCAGAATTTGTCTTTTCGTGACTAGTTTAATTTCATAATTTAGCATAATGTCTTCAAGGTTCATCCATATTTGCAGCATATGCCAGTATTTCCCTCCTAATTTTTTAAGGCTTAATAATATTCCATTGTATCTACACACCATTTTGATTATCCATTTATATGTTGACAAATTCCTGGGTTACTTTTACCTTCTGGCTACTGTGAATAATGCTATGGACACAGATGTACAAATATCTCTTTAAATCTCTGCTTTCAGGCCACAGAGGATTTTTAAGAGATGAAGCTATTCTATATGATCTTGGAATGGTAGACACATGGCATTATACATATCAAAACCTACAAAATTTCACAGCTCAAAGAATAAACCTTAAGGTATGCAACTTTTTAAAAAATCATTGAGAAAGTAAAAGGATCCCAAGAAAGAATACAGATTATGTTAAGAAAATATAACTATATTACAAAAATGCATGGAACAACCTCACTTAGGAGGATGAGGGAAATGTTGCTGACCTAAGTAACTTTGAAAATGAGGATTATGTAAGACTAAAAGAAAAAGGAGCTACAATTAATTACTGTACTCTAGTTGATAATGTTGGTTCCCAGGGACTATAAGTTAATAACTTTGATATTGCTATAAATATATACTGAAAAGGAACAAGTAAGCAACTGGATATCAGTTGAAGGGAATTAAGAATGGGACTTTGCCCAGCCGGTGTGGCTCAATGGTTGACCGTTGACCTACAAACCAGGAGGTCATGATTCAATTCCCAGTCAGGGCACATGCCCGGATTGCAGGCTCCATTCCCTTTGGGTGTTGTGCTGGAAGCAGCCAATCAAAGATTCTCTCTCATCATTGATGTTTCTATCTCTCTCCTCCTCTCCCTTCCTCTCTGAGGTCAATAAAATATACATACAGGCAGTCCTTGTAAATACCATTACGTCGGACTCAACTTATGTCGTTTCGTGGTTACGTTGCCATCTCCATTTATAAAAAAAAGTTCCGTCATTTCGAAACATGCAAGATGAGACTGGACCATCTTGTAGTCCCAAAAAGTAAGGGACTTTTAAAAATCATTTTTATGGAGATAATGTTACAGGCACAGGAGCCACCTAAAAAAGCTCCCAATGGGTAAAGCTGAAACAATCTGAGCAATAAAATAAATGAAATAGTAGTGGATTATAAACCAAAGTACAAAATAAATATCCCTGAGTCCTTATTGATATAAATAAATGATTGGATAAGTAAATGTGAGAGACAAATATCCCATTCAGAAGAATTCCAAATAAATTATGTAGATACTCCACCCTAAAAGAGAGAAGCATAACTTCTAAATATGAGCTGTACATAGTGACTTCCTTCTAGAGAATACAGTCTAGATAGAGTGGGAAAAATAACGTGACAGCCTGGCCAGGTAGCTCAGCTGGATGGAATGTAGTCCCAATACGCCAAAGTTATAGGTTCAATCCCCAGTCAGGGCACATACAATAATCAGCCAATGGGTGCATGACTGGGAGGAACAAGTCAATGTCTCTCTGACTCTCTCTCAAATCAATAGATTAAAATAATGTTATAGTGGAATAACCTGACAAACACTATTTCAGCCAGATGATCAACATCAGTATCTGCTAATAAATCATAATATGGTACCTTTGAAATTATGTGATGAAAATGACATATTTTTCCCAAAAAACCATAACTTCAGTCTGATCATGAGAAAAACATCAGACAAATTCCAATAAAGGGGCGTCATATACCTGACCAGTACTTCTCTCAACTCTCAAGGTCATCAAACACAAGGAAAGTCAAGAGAAAATGGCACAGGCAAGATGTGCCTAAAAGACATAAATGGAATGTGGAACAGAAAACGACATTAGATAAAAACTAAGGAAATCTTGCCTGGCCACTGTGGACAATGATTGAGCGCTGACCCATGTACCAAGAGATCATTGGTTCGATTCCCCGTCAGGGCACATGCTTAGGTTGTGGGCCCTATCCCCCACAGGGGGCATTCAGGAGGCAGCTGATCAATGTCTCTCTCTCTCATAAATGTTCTCTCTCTCTCTCTCTCTCATTCAGGAGGCAGCTGATCAATGTCTCTCTCTCTCATAAATGTTCTCTCTCTCTCTCTCTCTCTCTCTCTCCCTCCCTCCCTCCCTCCCTCCCTCTCCTCCTTTCCTCTCTCTCGAAAATATATAAAAACTAATTTTTTTAAAAAAGAAAACTACAGACATCTAAGTAAACTGTGGACTTTCATTAATAACTAGTAGCCCATTTGCAGGAAGAATCCTGCAAGCGGCCGCTGTGGCCGCGTGCGCTGTGCGCTGCTGCTGCCGTTGCGTCCGCCGCACCTGCACCCACGTGCTCTGCCGCCTGCCCCTCTCAGCCCCGCTCCGCCCCGCCCGGGCTTTCCCTCTGGCAGCCACCTTGCTTTCTGCTTTTCCTCCCTCTTCCTTCTAAGTTGTCTTCAGTCTTCACTCCTCCCTCCCTCAGCGTATGCAAATTAACCGCCATCTTTGTTGGGTAATTTGCATACTCGCCCTGATTGGCTGGCGGGCGTGGCTTTGGTTGGTGGGCGTGGTTTGGGCATAGCGAAGGTGCGGTTGATTTGCATATTATTATTTTATTAGGTAGGATAATGTATCACTATTGGTTCATTAATTGTAATAAATTGTAACCGTTCTAATGTATCAATTTAACCTTTTGCACTCGGATGTCGAGTGTGACTCGACATAGTTAGCATCGGTAGCAGGAATCGAGAAAAAAGCAAGCGAGTACAAAGGGTTAAAGAGGGAAAGGAGAGAAAAGTAAGTGCTCTTAACTCTCTGGAGGCAATTTTATAGCTTGGTATTTGTTATATTTAGGTGACTAAGAGACCTGGGTAATTATAGGATATCTTTATTGTTTCCAACATTCAGCAAATCTTTCCACTTGCAAAATAAACTTCTGGACTTATTTTAGGACCCTTTCATCAGTCCCTGCAGTGCCTTCACTCAGTCTGGGGTCAGGTCAACTTCACCACATCCTGTCCAACTGGACACTTGCTCAAAACTCTCATCTGTTCTGGCAGGTGACATCAGCATGGTATGGTGTACCAAGCAAGCAGGAGCCCACAGATTCCAGCTAAGACACATAAGCCCTTCACTTCCAGGCCTCTTGAAATGATGATAGACTGTGTTAGACCCCTCAAGGCCTCATCTCTAAAATATCTGCTCTGTCCCTTATATTATGGCCTTTTCTTAACTCCTATGCTATCATTCACATATACAGAGAAGATATATCCGTATCTTCCACAAAGCCATCCTTAACTCATTGGGGACAGAGACCATAAATGCTATGTTTTGGGGTGCATTCTTCCTTTCTGATAGAATCCTGATTTTGTGCAAGTGGCAAAGTGCCCAACTTTGAACAGTGAGACCTAAGGAGAAGTTTGTTGTGGAGAGTCTAGGAAAGCTTTAGCCTTCCCAATAAACACACAGATATAGCTGATGTTGTTCCTCTCCCCTTCTCCTCGCCCTCCCCCCACCCCCACCCCCGCCCCGGCCCCGTAAATACAGATATAATGGTTGGAGCTGCACCACCTGGCAACCCTGAGGGAAAGTCCAAAACAGCTGCACAGATGCTGAACCTGTTAGTATTGAGTTCATAAACCCATGCCAGTGACTGCCAACTTCCAAATTTCTTGTTATATAAGACAAATAAGTTATTTTTTTAAGTACCTGTTTTTTAAAAAAAATCAAGTGCGGCTCCCAACACCATAAACAGCCATGATAAATGTGACTTCAAAAGAAAGACTTCAAAAGAAAGACTATAGTACACCTCAGAAAGAATAGTACATCTCCCTTCACAACAGGATGGGAAAGAGGTAGGGGATCTGAACAATTCCAGGGTAAAAATCACACAAAATTCTTTAAAAGGACTAAAAATTTTATGCAGGTAGACCTTAATCCTGGTAAACATCTTTTCAGGGTCCTGGGGTCACTAAATATGTAAGGAAAGTCTCTAACATGAAAGACAGGAACCAAAACTCACAAAGGGGGGGGGGGGGGGGGGGAGGTAAGCACCTTGGAGACTATAGGTATTATTTAAGAATAAAAAAACTAAACACAAAAAAATAAAAACTATATTTGAGACCTAAACAGACACTTCTCCAAAGTGGACATACAATCCTACCCTGGGATCCTGAGTCATGGCTTAACTAATAATAAGTACTCATCGGAAAAGTTTTTTAAAAAAATCTTTAAGCTATGTATCACAGCGGTTTCAATTACCTTGATTTTTATCATTTATACTAGAGAAAAATCTCAACTAACCATCATTAACATTTGTCAAAAATCTCCTTAACACTGTATTCTCTGAAATCAATCTTTTGTTTTCCCAATTCATTCTCAATTTACATTATTCTTACATATAACGATCAATTAATACTCAAAGCATATAACAGAACATTCACTGTTCTCACTTTTAGAATCCTTAGGGCTGTATCAGTGATCATTTGCACTTAAATTAAGGAAATGGGAATTCTAGGTCTAAATAATTGAGATAAATTTCATATGATACAACTAGTTATATGTCCAGATTATCAAACGGATCTCAAACCTATTAGAAATACACATGCTGAGGGAGGAAAAACTTAGTACCCAAAACATAATTTGATGATAGTTACAGTAATCTACTGATTCCTTCATTCAACCAACATTTCAGTGCTTATAATATCCCTATTCCTTTTCTACAAATTAAGTATACAGCAGGGATATAGCAGGAACAAACAGATGATTTTTACTCTCTGGAAACAACAAAAATAATGAAGTGCCAAAAATAGGAAAATCTGCCCTGGCCAGATACTCAGTCAAGGTTGCAGGTTTGATTCCCAGTCAGGGCATATACAAGAATCAACCAATGAATGCATAAATAAGTGGAACAACAAATTGGTTTCTCTCCACCCCCTCCCTTTCCTCTCTCTAAAATCAATATTTTTAACTAGAGGCCTGGTGCACAAAATTTGTGCACGGGGGGAGGGGGGGCGGAAGGAGGGTGTTCTTCAGCCCAGCCTGCACCCTCTCCAATCTGAGACCCCTCGAGGGATGTCCGACTGCCCATTTAGGCCCGATCCCACCTAAATGGGCAGTCAGACATCCCTCTCACAATCCAGGACTGCTGGCTCCCAACTGCTCACCTACCTACCTGCCTGCCTGCCTGCCTGCCTGATTGCCCCTAACTGCTTCTGCCTGCCAGCCTGATCACCCCCTAGCCACTCCCCCTGCCAGCATGATCAACACCTAACTGCTCCCCTGCCGGCCCTATTGCCCCCAAATGCCCTCCCCTGCCCACCTGGTCACCCCTAACTGCCCTCCCTTGCAGGCCTGGTCCCTCCCAACTGCCCTCCCCTGCTGGCCATCTTGTGGTAGCCATCTTGTATCCACATGGGGGCGGCCATCTTGTGTGTTGGAGTGATGGTCAATATGCATATTACCTCTTTATTATATAGGATTGTTCTTATTTAAAGAAAAAAAAAGGGAAAAATCTGACCCTATACATTTATGCTTTTTCAAACCATAACAAATACTATATTTCACATATATCATGAGGTATTGTTAAATTCTGATGATTAAGCTCTCTATCAAGACCGTAAGAAAAAAATTGCTCCTAAGCCCCAATTATTAATGACTCATTTGGATTCTATAGGAACATTTTACAAAAACTTTTATTATTCTAGACTTCCTTCTCTTGGACTCCATACAAATTCTAAATGCTGAATCCCACATACAAAAAGCAGTCAGATGTCATCTTACAAAGAGGTGGTTTCAAAGAACTATGATAAATGTGACTTCAAAAGAAAGACTGCCTGGCCAGTGTTGCTCAGTGGTTGAGCAGGAGGTTATCTGTTGATTCCTGGTCAGGGTACATGCCCAGGTTCTGGACTCAATCCCCAGTAGGAGGAGGCAGCCAACCAATGATTCTCTTTCATCATTGACTAGAGGCCCAGTGCACAAATTCATGCACGGGTGGGGTCCCTCGGCCTGGCCAGTGATCAAGGCCTTCTCAGGGGGGCCAGCCAGCCGGAGGGCGGGACCCTGGGAGGTTGGCCAGCCAGCCCCCCAATCAGGGCCCTGGGTGGGGGGGGGCCACAGGAGGTTGGCTGTGGGAGCACACTGATCACCAGTGGGCAGCTCCTGCATTGAGCGTCTGTCCCGTGGTGGTCAGTGCCCGTCATAGCCACTGATCAACCGGTCGTTCTGGTCATTCTGTCATAAGGGTCACTTGGGCTTTTATATATATAGATATATATATATAGAGATGTTTCTATCTCTCCCTTCCTCTCTGCAATCAATAAAAACATATTTTTAAAAGATTATAATACAGAATGAAAATTCTGTGAAAGTAATCTAACGCAACTTATTGTAGGAAAGAAATGCTGAAAAGCACAGAAACAATATTAAAAATAACTGTAACCCCAACAGATTCTTTTAAGCACAATTTGCAATTTTAAAGCATCTATCATTCTGTCATCAATTAAAAATGGTATCTCAAAATATTCTAACCTATTTTTATTCCATGAGAAACTTAGTCCATAAATCAGCTAATAATACTAGTAATTAAAGCAACACTGGGGGAGTCAAAACTGCATTTTTGCAATGAACACCTCTCAACCTCAGAAAAAAACACTGAAACTAAACTGATATAAAAATATTAAGTCACAGATAAGAGGCAAAGGGGGGGAAATGGTATAAAACAAATTGCAGGAATAACATGTTAAAAATAAAAATGATTTCAGAACCAATAACATATTATTAAAGGAACCAACATACTTCTAATATTCTTGCAGAGGTAATCAAATCAATACAACTTTCATCTCCTAAAACCCAGAGATTCCACCTAGTACTACCAAAGGATTCAGAAGAGATAATCCCTCCAGCTTAACAAAGATTCCCTTCTGTGGATTTTTAAAGGTCTAAAAGTTGAGTTCATTATATGCTAATGCATAACTATGCATTCTCATTCTCTCTCTCTCTCTCTCTCTCTCTCTCTCACACACACACACACACACACACACACACACACACACACTTCATGAATTTGAATAAAGCATTCCCCCAGATGAATCTCTTAGCCTGGTCCCATTGTACACTCCATCCCTACTTTCTTTCAGGTATCCTACACTCAAATTCAAGCCAAACCTAGCCACTATACTTAATCAGTCCAGCAAACATTTACTAAAGATCCTGGTAGTGTTAGGCTCTATGCCATGTAGTGTGCTGAGCTGAGGATACAACAATGATTCAGACAATGAATAAGTAATGAGTAAGACATGATCACTGCCCTCTAGGAACTTCTCAGGAATCCCCATATACAAACCCTCCCTATTCCAAATATCTTTTTGGTATGTCTGATATACTGTACATAGCCTGAACTAATATGTAGAACAGTTTTTGCTTTCTAGAAAACAAAACCTTTATATAACCTTTTCTTATTAGTTTTTAAATGCTGTAGGGATGAGTATTTCCTCCAAAACAGCATTTTTCATTTTTGCTATTGAGCCGAAAATGTGTAAGGACTATAGATTATTAAATAAGACACCAGTCCCAGACAGTTTGGCTCAGTGGATAGAGCCTTAGCCCACAGACTGAATGGTTCCGGGTTCAGTTCCGGTCAAGGGCATGTACCTCAGTTGCAGGCTTGAGGCAACCAATCTATGTTTCTGTCTCTCCCCTCCATTCTCTCTAAAAATCCATGGAAAAATAAAAATTATTTTTTAAATAAATAAATAAGATACCACTTGTAGGTACACATAGAAGATGCTCATAATTATAAACTATTACTATTCTCTTGTCCTGTGTTCTGCCTGCAAACATGAGTTAAAATATAGGAAAAAGTAGGTAGAGTAGGTTTTAAGTTTCCAGCCAAACCCACATTTTATAGACTGGGGGAAGGAAAAAGAGTAAATGTTTTAAGATAAAGGCAGGGAAGGGGAATGGAAGTAGCAATGCAGATGAGATACTGGTTAGTGGCAGCTCTCCAGCTCCCACCTTATTATAGTCAGAAGAGAATGGTGTCATAAAAAGGTTTCTTGAAACTCTCACCCTCCTTAATAAATAACAACATCTGTAATACATTTGTAATGTTGAACATGGCAATTTCTACCAACAAAAGGAATGTATACCATGACCATTTTCCAAAGATTTGAATGTGTAAGAAATAACAATAATATAAGGTGGTAGTCCCCTAAGAAAGGTAGCATCCAGAGTGTCTGGAGGGAGTGGGTTGATAGGAACTGGTTAACAGAGACATTCTGTACAATAATATCACTGAAGCGAAGAATTTGGAGTTAAAAGAGTAATATCATCTCAAAATAACTCTAGGGCTATTATAAGCCTTCATAAATCTCACCATGCATTGCACAATGCTTCCCTATAAAAACACAAAACTTTTATTTTTTAAATTAAACTGAATTCCTACAGCAGTTTCATAGTCTTCAAAAAAGCAATACAGCCCTAACAGGTTTGGTTCAGTGGATAGAGCATTGGTCTGTGGACTGAAGGGTCCCAGGTTCGATTCCGGTCAAGGGCATGTACCTTGGTTGCAGGCACAACCCAATAGGGAGTGTGCAGGGGGCAGCTGATCGATGTTTCTCTCTCATCGCTGTTTCTAACTCTTTATCCCTCTCCCTTCCTCTCTGTAAAAAAATCAATAAAATATATTTAAATATATATATATATATAAAAGCAATACAGTTCACACTGATTTAGTTTTTTTTTTCAACCTTCTTTAGATAAGTGCATTCTAAAAAATTTGAAGTAAAATTAAGTCAATATTACAGACGTGGTCTAACCATTGTAGAATACAATGGGACCCAATTCCTTTGTTCTAGACAAATCTATTAATGTGGCCTAACATTCCACCAGTTATTTTGGCAGACAAATCCCCAAAGTATCAGTCAGATACATTCACAAGAAGAACTACTTTTATGTCAGTTCATCCTTCTCCAAACAGTAAAAATTTTTAACCCAAGTACTAAAACTTAGCTTTATCATTCTGCTTTCAGCTCATTTAGACCTTCATGAACTGTTATCTAGACCACCTATTATATCATCACCTGCAAAGCTTTGGTACCACAAAGACTTCTTCCAGGATGTACTTTTAATCAGCAACCAATATTGTGCGTAATGCAAGGAGCTGTTAATTCAATTGGGCAAACATGCACGCTTGTCCTACAAGCATTGTTTTAGCCAGTGAAAACAAAGAAAACTAACTGTGCCTACACTCAAAAACTCAGAAGTCTAGCCCGGCTGGTGTGGCTCAGTGGTTGAACGTCAACCTATGAACCAGGAAGTCATGGTTTGATTCCCAGTGCAGGCTGGATCCCCAGTGTGGGGCATGCAAGAGGCAGCCAATCAATGATTTTCTCTCATCACTGATGTTTCTATCTCTTCCTCTCCCTTCCTATCTGAAATCAATAAAAATATATATATTTTTAAAAACCTCAAAAGTCTAGTACACTTACAATATAAGTGTTAAAATAGAAGTGCTATATAAAGTGCTATGAGGACAAAGATAAGAAATAATTCAAGGGTTAAGACTGGGGTGTTAAATAATCCACTGAATCTACGATCCAATCTACATTTTCAATTTTTTCCGAAAAGTCATGAGCATTCTTAAAATACACTTCCCTAACAATACAACAAAAATAATGATGGTATTTAAATAAAATCTCAGACCAGGAAACTAAGGCATTAAAAAAAAGGTTTATTAAGCCCCTATATATTTAGTTGGATATTTAAACCTACCCTCTAACTTCCAGGCTAGTCACCTCCTTTCCCTTGGGGGGCAAATTTTCAATTAAATCATGATATGAATACGATGTGTTCCGCCACATTTTTTCTTATCTATATATACACTCATAACTGTACATGGACTTTTTTTGTTGTTGAACTTTAACTGGCTTCTCAAAAACAATCAAAAAGCCATTTCCTAATAAGTCAACTTTCTGACTAAACACAGGACTTCTCCAATTTCTAATTTTCTTATTTGTAAGCAGAGCTAATAATTACATCTGTGCTTTGTGGAGTCATTAATACATATTTGGATTATTTTTAATTCAATCATTCTTCCTGTGATAATAAAGAAATCAACACAATAAACCATGCTTAAGATGCTTAATCTAATAATTACACTGCATCCTGAAGAAAGGAAGACACTGCCCACTCTCTGTTTGCTATTACGCAGAACACAGAACAGTGTCCACCTTATTTAAAGACTCATTCAGGACACTAGAAATTCCTTAAAACACAGCTCAAACTTATTATCAGTGCATTCATATCCCTTCACAACTACACTTCCAAAGTCTGCCACAACCCACTGGGCCTATCACTATTAGTTCTGTCCCACAGAATCAGTATTAGAGTGGCTAATGTATTACTTTTTTGTTTTGTTTTTCATTTTAATTTACTACTTTATTCTCAATTTTAACATAAGATTTAAGAAGCATTAAGACAGCAATACAACTACAATGAATATTATAAGAAACTTAGCCCAGCTGGTGTTGCTCAGTGGTTGTAGACCTATGAACCAGGAGGTCACAGTTTAATTCCTATCAGGGCACATGCCCGGATTGCAGGCTCAATGCCTGTTGGGGGTGTGCAGGAGGTAGCCAATCAAAGATTCTCTCTCATCTTTGATGTTTCTCTTTGTCTCCCTCTCCATTCCTCTCTGAAATCAATAAAAATATATTTTTAAAAGAAAGAAACTTAAGTTTGAGTGCATAACTACATATCATTTTTTTGTAACATGGTCTCTCAACAATTAAACCTTCCTGACAGTAATGTAATCCTAAACATGAAAACTGGTTTTTAAATTTGAAATTTCAAGAGAAATTTCCCAACCTCAAATTCCTCAATGGCAAGAGCACAGTATAGTTGTTTGTTACAATCCACTGGAAGCACAATATCCTTTTTTCAAAACTGAGAACAATAAAAACAGGAAGTCTAGTCAAATTTTTCTAAGGTCTCTTCTGGTCCCAATAGTCCTCTACACCAACTTCTACTTATGTAAGGTTTAAGCATCCAGTTGATTCCACATTATTTAGTTCCTAATAAATGTTTCCCTCAAATCCTCAAACCACTAAAAAGATTTAAAACATGGAGATTAAAGTTTAAGAGAAATTTTTTAAATATTTTTTAAATTTCCGAAAAAGATACTAGAACAGAAATTCCCATCTCTTATACAGTTTACCTTTTCAGATTGATATTAAAATGCTGAAAATAAATAACTAAATGATAGGAGAAAGTGGGGGGGGGAGTTGGTAACTGCTTCTGAATTGTATATTCTTAAATTTTAAAAATGTTTTAACTTTATTTTTTAAAGAGATGGAGAGGAAAGAAGAGGAGGGTGGGGAGACAAGACAGACAGAGAGAGATAACCTACAGGGGATCGAACCCACAATCTTAAGTATGTGCCCTCACTGGGAATCAAACCCGCCCCCTTTATGGTGTAAGGGACAACGCTTTAACCAACTTAGCCACACTGACAAGGGCTAAAAAAAGTTTAAAACTGCATAGTGTTCACTAAAATATTACATTGTGTCTCCTTAAAACTGTTTTTCTATAAATGTGATACAAAGTGATTTTTTAAACAAATTAAGAGTTAAGTCTACATGATATCCCTCCACTGTTTTCCTTTGTGTACTTTTAAAAATCTGAAACTTGGTCAATTATATAAAAATAGAAGTATTTTCTAATTATAAAAATGGAAAATAAAACTATACCCCTCTCCCGTAATTGATGGCATGCTATAATATCGAAGGTACCAAACCACACACTATCATCAATTATAGAATGTACACCGCCAAAGGGAAAAGACCAGGAACACCTGAGAATCTAACCGGAGTAAAGGTAATTCCTGTAGCCTACAAGTTTCCCCAATATAGGAAAAATGAATGCTATCTAAGAAACGAAATGAAGAGGCTCCCGAGGTGTTTTCTCTTGGGTGGTGTTTACAGGCTAAGCACTTATCCACAAGGTAACAGGAGCTTCCCGGGCTATAGCTCAGCAGGTGTTCAACCAGATGCTTCTAAAGTCTCTTCCAGTGCTAAGATTCCTAATCTGCAAAATGTAAAATAATAATAATAATAATGTAAAACATCTGTCCCTTCAATTTACCAATCTGCCCTCATTTCACTCCTAAATGCACGTACGGATACTAAAAAGTCCTTTCTCCCCTTTCTCTGCAGGGATTTCACCAGATCCCCGTTAACAAAAGGCACGGAAAACAGCACAGGTGGGCTCCCAGGGGCGGGGCTGGGGCGGGCGGCTCCCGGGCGGCGCCCACGCCCCGTTCCTCGCCGCACCTGAGCAATCACGGCCCTCCACACCGCCACCCTCTCGCGGGGGCGTCGCGAGCGAAACCTGCGACCCATTACGGTCCTCTCGCACCTTGGCCCGACACTGGGCATTGTCTGGAGGCTACAGCGCCCGAGAAAGGCGAGGAAGAAAGAGACAAAAAAAAAAAAAAAGAGGGAAAACCTGCAAGAATACAGAACAACGTTAGGGGAAGTAAAGCCCTCGGGCAGCGCGCGCTCCTTTGGGAAGCACTGGCTTCCCGGGCCATCCCTCCATTGAATTCGGATCCCCAAAGCCACCCCCGGGCCCCAGGTGGCAGGCGAGGTGGCCCGGCGGCAGTCCCCGGGGCTACGGGGTGCGGAGCGCGCAGACGGGCCGGGGAGCCGGGCTGCGGGCCGGGCCTGCCTGGCCGGAGGCCGGGCTCCGAACAAAGCCGCGCGCCTCCCCTACCTGGGCGCGAGCGGCGGGCGGCTCCCCGCGCGGCCCGGCCCGGCGACGCCCTCGCCCCGGGGACGCCCGCCCGGGCGAGGGGCAGCAGCGCGGGCCCCCTCCGCGCCCGCGACCAGCGCCCCTTCGGGACAATGGGGCCCCCTCCCCCGCCGCCGGGCGGGGAGATACAAAGGCTGAGCAGCGCGGCCGGCGCGCGGCCAGGCGCCCGGAAAGTGAAGGCGGAGGAGGGCGAGGGCGAGGGCGCGGGAGGGGATGGCAGCGGGCGCGGGAGCCCACGGGCCGCTGCCCCGCCGTCCAGGGCGCTGCCCCGGCCCACCGGGCGGCGGGGGCTCGGCGGGAGCGCGGACGCGCAGCCCCTCCGACCCCGGCCGAGAGGGCTGCACACAAAGGGGAGCGAACCCCCAACTCCCGCGCCTGGGGCGGCGCCGCCCGCCGGGCTCCGGCCGCCGACAGCCCGCGGCACCCACCCCGCCCGCGCCCTCGGGCCGGGGCCGCGCGCCCCTGTCCACTCACCCACAGCTCCGTGCCCCAGCTCATGGTGGAACCTGCTGCGCCCCGGCCGCCTGCCGCCCGCTCTCCGTCCGTCGGCTCCGCCGTCAGGCTGCACGCCCCCCACTAGCTGGCCGGCGGGCTCGCGGCTGCCGCTCTGCCTCCGAAGGTGCCGCCACCGCAGGCTCCCCAGTGAGTGAGAGCGAGTGGACGGGACCAGCCGCCGCCGCCGCGTCCCCGCCTCCCGGAGCCGGCGGGGAGGGGGCCGAGCCGGGGGAGGCGGGACGCGAGAGGGGAGGGGGCGGGGAGAGGGGAGGGGGCGGGGAGAGGGGAGGGGGCGGGGAGAGGGGAGGGGGCGGGGAGAGGGGAGGGGGCGGGCGCGGTGCACCCTGGGATCGGGGCGGGCCCGCGCTCTCCGGCCGCCGCGGCGGGGTCCTGCGGGTCAGCCACCTGCCCGGCGCCGTGTGGGGTCCCTTCCCGCCCGCACCTCGGGTCGCGGACAGTCTCCCCGCCGATGCCGCTCCGATCGCCGTGCCCAGGACGGAAAGGGAGAGAGGGAAACGACACCCACCGCCCTTCTCTGCCCCGAGCTCCGGGCACCCGCCCTTCCTGCCTCTTCTCCACTCGGGAGAAACCCCGACCAGGAAACCTCTCCCAAATCCCTGGGTTTAGGCCGGGGAGAGCTGGGTTGACTGTATAAGAAAAACGTCTTTGTGGTTAAGGTGATCTTGGGAATCACTAAGATGTGTAGCGGTTGAGTATCAGCTGTGAATGCAATGCCCCCTGATTCTATTTTTAATAAGACATTTTAATTTTATAAGCTCTGTCGGGAAATCATACAAAGAGGCGGATCTTTCAGCATTCTTCTTTGGATGTTGCCATGACCCGAGAGGGAAGACGGGGACAATTGTGTCAAGCTCTCACCTGCAGAAATGAGAACGGAGCTTTTGCCCGTTTTCTGAAATGGGCACCTTGTGGTTGGGGATGGATGGCAAGGGCGCCAGATTCCTCCCCAGTGGTGCAAAGAACCTATCCAGACTTCACATATCTCCCCTTCAGCATGTCAGAGCCTTGGAGGAAGGGCCACCGTTTCCTTCTTCCTTTGTGGAGTTGCTTCCCAGCCTTTCTGAGCAATCATTAACCGCAGTCAGCAAGTTTGGGTGTGCTGTTAGATGTCTAACCTTAACAACTCCCTAACATGCCTTAGCATTAATTGCTCCTCTTCTAGACACACACACTTTCAATCCAGTCACTAGTAGAATACTCCTCAGTGTGTCATGATAGCGGAGTGTCTTGAGTTCTTCCTAAAGAGGAACCCTCATACACTGCTGGTGGGAATGTAAATTGGTACAGCCACTATGGAAATCAGTGTGAATGAAGGATCCTCCCATAATGAAGAATAGAGCTACTGTATGGTCCAGCACTTCCCCTTCTGAGTGTCTGCCCCCCCCCCCCCAATTTTTTTTAATATATTTTATTGATTTTTTACAGAGAGGAAGAGAGAGGGATAGAGAGTTAGAAACATCGATGAGAGAGAAACATCGATCAGCTGCCTCTTGCACACCCCCCACTGGGGATGTGCCCGCAACCAAGGTACATGCCCTTGACCGGAATCGAACCTGGGACCCTTGAGTCCGCAGGCCGACGCTCTATCCACTGAGCCAAACCGGTTTTGACATGCCTCCCAAATTTTTTTAACACATCTATAATATAAAAGGGTAATATGCTAATTAGACCAGACTTCATTCCGGAGGAAGCCTGCTGCGGGGACAAAGCCCGGTCCTGGGTGCCAGAGGGAAACCAGTGCCGGCAGCAAGGGAAGGAAGGCCTACTCTTGCACGAATTTCATGCATCAGGCCTCTAGTTTATTCATAAAGACCTATGGACCCCTATGTTGATGGTAGTCAAGTGTCCTTCGATGGATGATTAGATAAAAAAGATGTGGTAGGGTGGAATACTACTCAGCCATAAGAAAGGATGAAACACTGCCATTTGTGACAACCTGGATCTTGAGAGTATCATGCTAAGTGAAATAAGTCAGACAGAAGAGGCCAAGAACCATATGCTTTCACATGTGGGATATAAAACAGCAACAAACCAACTAACAAAACAAACAAACTCATAGACACACACAACAACTTGGTGTTTACCGGAAGGAAAGGTGGGTGGGCAGAGAATGAAGAGGGCAAAGGGGGTCAAATACAAGGTGAGGAGGGAGACTATATTTTGGGTGGTGAGCACACAGTACAATATACAGATGATGTATGATAGAATTGACCCTTGAAACTTCTGTTAGTTAACCAATGTCACCCCAATAAATTTTTAAAATAAAAAAGTAACATAAATATGAAAAAGACAATCTCCCTGCCAGCATGTCTGCATTTGAAACTCCTCCCCTAGGGCCTGCTCAGGTGCCCCAATGTCTTCACTTCAACCTTTGTCCCTGCATAGCTGTGCTCCCTCTTGGGGTTGAGGCAAACAGCCTGAGCCCTCCTGACAGTCCAGCTAACACGCTTGCTCAGTTCTTTGTTGCCCTTCTCTGAGATGAGCTTGAGCATACAAATACCCTCTTCCAGATGGGTTATGGCCAAATTTTAAATGATTCAATATGCCAATATTTTTCTGCATTTCTTCTATTTCACATAGAATTTCTTTACGGTTATTTGTATCACCTGACACTGCTGCCCACCTCTGCTCTCCCTTCCTATCACTCCTAGACGTCATGAAAGTAATTAGCAATTACAAGGAAAATATACCTATTCAATGGATGTATCATTATTTTTTTTTTGGATGTATCATTATTTAGAACCATTCCAAAGCTAATGTTAAAGCAAAACCTTAGAGACCAAAGGTTTTCCTGAAAGTGTTTGTTGAGCCATATGCTAGCCAGAGAAAGAACCAGGTCCTGCGGCATGCACGCTAAGCCACTAGCATCAGGGCCAGATGGAGAAGACAAACTGTCCACAGTCCTGCGGTTGACCGGGACTTTTTTATACTATGGTTTGAGGAAGAACAATGTACGTTGTTTGAAAGAATTTATATTGGCCATATATTAACGCGGGAGGGCAAGGCGAAGCTGGGAAAGTCCTGGGATAGTGATTAGTGGCATTTGTTGCTTCTGGATTGGGCGTGGGCAACAGTCTGGGAAGTTCCAGGGTAAGCAGAACGCCACGGCATCTAGTAGTCCCCTGTTCTTTCCAGAAAACTGCTGAGATAACTGCTTGAGAGTTGATTCAAAGTTTCAACATACATCCAGGAATGTGTGCAGTCTTTTGTTAGTTTTGGCCTGCAGGCTGCAGATTAACTCTTCTGACTCACCCATCCTCTGGTTTTTGTTTTTCTTTCTTGTGTCTAAAATTTATTGAACCTAAATATTGTCATAAAAGTTAAGACATATGAAGTATAATTTAAACCTAAATTACATACTTTCCCTTCAAAAAGTAAAATAGTGTACTATACATATTAAAGATTATCCTCAACCATACACAATTTACAGAATACCCAAATGGAACAGAAAGTCTTATCTCCTAGATGATCATTCTTTTTTTAAAATATTTTTATTGGTTTCAAAGAAGAAGGGAGAGGGAGAGAGAGATAGTAACATCAATAATGAGAATTGTTGATCAGCTGCCTCCTGCACACCTCCCACTGGGGATTGAGCCCGAAACCTGGGCATGTGCCCTTGACCAGAATCGAACCCAGCGCTCCATCCACTGAGCCAAACCAGCCAGGGCTAGATGAACATTCTTCTTCCAAAGTTTCTAAACAGAACTCCACACTTAGAACAGTTAATTTCTCTGTAAAAAGTTAGGTCTTGGGACACCAAACTCAGATAAAAATTTCTGTTATCCTACATAACTAAGATTTAAGTATAAATCATATAATCAACTTAAATTAATATCTTTTAAATATTTGTATATTAAAATACGCTATTTACTTCACTAAAGTCTTTAAGCAAATTGATTAGAAAGTGAAAGCTAGCACAACAAAAGAATAAATATGTTTTATAGTATATTTTGTCACAACAATCAAATTAATCAGATTTCAAAGTATTCCTTTTTATAACAAACCCCTAAAATAGTATAGGGGCATCCAGAAGGGTTTTATACACACATACATACACATATATAGTCACATACACAAATATATATAATCAGTATGGCAGTTTATAAGGCTGTTGATTTTTGACATAATCAGAATCTACTGGGTATGAAATTATATTTATTTATATATATATATATATGACTTATTCTTTACAGACCCATGACAAGGCATTATGGGAGCAGTGCAAACACATCATTTTTATCTCTAAAAAATGTAAAACAGCACTTCCTGTTCCGTCCTGGGATCCACCTTGAGAGCTGGGGACAAAAGGAACCATTTATCCAACTTGGATTCTGGAACTTATCCCTGCCAGGAATACAGAAGATGAAGAGCAAAGCAGGAAGTGAAGAGAGGCCAACAACTGCAGTGACAGCAGAGTGATGCTATCAGGGTAGCAAGAGGACTCTAGAGTGTCTCCTCCCCCCCTATCCGCCCCCCTCCCCAAAAGCAGGCAAAGGGTGTGACCTGTTCCCAATGGCATGGCAGTCATCTTACAGCCAATGAGAAAAAGATGGCTTTTGTTTTTTCAACAAAGCAAATATTTGCCCCACATCAGACTGAAATGCACCTCCCCGGAATGTGCCTAGAATTCGTATACGGAAGAGTGACCTAAAAAAGTGACTAAATTCATTTCAGCCTGTCAATCAAAGATTGTCATCTTGACCTCAGGAGCCACTCAGTGAGAGCCATTTCCTAGAATTCTCGTGATTCTGAAAAGTCTCCCCTTAGGTTACTTGGAAAATTAGTTCAAAAACCTTCCTGTCTACAATGATTCCAAATGAGTGGGGTCATTTTCCAAGTATTTATTTGCCTGATTGTGTATGGCTAGTTTTCATACTTGTTTGCTTCCTTTTAACACAATTTTCTGAATGCCCATCAAATGCCAAATGCCCAATGCCAAATATTATTATTGCAAGGCCCTGGGGATACTACAGTGTCCCAAAAGTATATTCACAGCTTCCTGAAATTCCTGATCTAGTGGGGGATAAAGAAAAGTCTACAGGGAACTATAATATACTGCAAGCAGCTATGTGATGGGATACAAACGCCCATATGGGCTTGCTTTTTGCTTTCTGATCCTTTACCCATTAAGAGCCAACAAGTACATGGAGAATACAAAATCATTTCATGATTATCTACAACCAATTTATAAGAATAGCAAGGTGAAATTGCTATTCTAATTTGTATAACACATCGAAAGCCAATCATCAAATATGTTTAAACTTTCTGCTTCCTAGGATGATCTGCTCATTGTTCTCTACACATATAGATGGTATGAAATTGCCCACACTTAAAATATTTTAAAAGTATCATTTGCGTGGTTCACCTCCCTGACTTATAAAAAAAAAAAAGAACGAAAGGAAGAAAAGAAATATTTAAAAACCACAATCCGCCGAAACCGGTTTGGCTCAGTGGATAGAGCGTCGGCTTGCGGACTCAAGGGTCCCGGGTTCGATTCCGGTCAGGGGCATGTACCTTGGTTGCGGGCACGTCCCCAGTGGGGAGTGTGCAGGAGGCAGCTGATCGATGTTTCTCTCTCATCGATGTTTCTGGCTCTCTGTCCCTCTCTCTTCCTCTCTGTGGAAAATCAATAGAATATATTTAAATAAAAACCACAACCCAATTTTCTTTTCTTTTTTTAGTAAATCTTTATTGTTCAGATTATTACAATTGTTCCTCTTTTTTTCCCCCAATAGCTCACCTCCACCCGGTTCCCACCCCACCCTCTGCCCTTACTACCCCCCACTGTCCTCATCCATAGGTGTACGATTTTTGTCCAGTCTCTTCCCGCACCCCCACACCCCTTACCCTCGAGAATTGTCAGTCCACTCCCTTTCTATGCCCCTGATTCTATTATATTCACCAGTTTATTCTGTTCATCAGATTTTTAATTCACTTGATTTTTAGATTCACTTGTTGATAGATATGTATTTGTTGTTCATAATTTTTATCTTTACCTTTTTCTTTTTTTTCCTCTTCTTAAAGAATACCTTTCAGCATTTCATATAATACTGGTTTGGCGGTGATGAACTCCTTTAGCTTTTTCTTATCTGTGAAGCTCTGTATCTGCCCTTCAATTCTGAATGATAGCTTTGCTGGGTAGAGTAATCTTGGTTGTAGGTTCTTGCTGTTCATCACTTTGAATATTTCTTGCCACTCCCGTCTGGCCTGCATAGTTTCTATTGAGAAATCAGCTGACAATCGTATGGGTGCTCCCTTGTAGGTAACTAACTGTTTTTCTCTTGCTGCTTTTAAGATTCTCTCTTTGCCTTTTGCTCTTGCATTTTAATTATGATGTGTCTTGGTGTGGTCCTCTTTGGATTCCTCTTGTTTGGGGTTCTCTGCACTTCCTAGACTTATAAGTCTATTTCTTTCAGCAGGTGGGGGAAGTTTTCTGTCATTATTTCTTCAAATAGGTTTTCAGTAACTTGCTCTCTCTCTTCTTCTGGCACCCCATAATTTGGATGTTGGTATGCTTTAAGTTGTCCCAGAGGCTCCTTACACTATCTTCATATTTTTGGATTCTTTTTTTTTTTTTTTTTTTGCTTTTCCGGTTGAGTGTTTTTTGCTTCTTTGTATTTCAAATCTTTGACTTGATTCTTGCGATTCTCTAGTCTGCTGTTGGGTCTCTCTGTATATTATTTTTTATTTCAATCAGTGTATGCTTAATTTCTAGTTGGTCCTTTTTCATATCTTCAAGGGTCTCACTAAATTTATCGGCCTTTTCTAGAAAATTCTTGAAAAGCCTTATAACCGTGGTTTTGAACTCTATATCCAGTCATTTGCTTTCTTTCATTGCTTTCATTTGTGATCTGTTTCTTTGTCTCGGCATTTTGGCTGCTTCCCTGAGTTGATAGAGTGGCTTTGTGTGCTAGGTATCCTATAGGGCCCAGTGGCTCAGCCTCCCCAGTTACCTGAGGTGGACACTCTTGGTGCACCCCTTTGTGGGCTGTGTGCACAGTCTTGTTGTAGTTAAGCCTTGATTGTTGTTGGTATCACTGGGAGGAATTGACCTCCAAGCCAATTGGCTATGAGGATCAGCTGTGTCTATGATAGGAGAACTTCTGTGCTGGAGACACCCTTATGAGACAAGACTTGCTTCAGTGGGACTTTGGTGCTCACTGAGTCTTCCCCCTGAGTGTGTCCCTTATGGATCTGAGGAGTTGTAATCTGGATGGTCCCACTTTGTCCCTGGGTATACTGGCTCTTGGGTCTCCAAGGAGGTGCTAATTTAGCCTCTGCCTAAGGCCACCCAGCAGGAGCTACAGAGAGATCTGCAGATTCCTCTTCTTTGTTTGGGTTTTGGAGGTGCCCAGATGAGGCCCAACTGTGAAGCAATGCAAGCTGCTGTGGGGCCTTGGGCCTTCTTTTGGATGTTCTGGGTCTCACTGACTCAGTTGCAATTTGTTAGGAAATTTTAGAATTCAAAGGACCAGGCTATTCATATGCAAAAGCCTCTGCACTCAGCTTGGATGGGCCAGAGTCTCAGGGCAGAGCAAACAGCAATGGCTTCATAGGGTGGGATCTCAGGGCGGAGCAAACAGCAATGGCTTCCCGTCAGCCCTGCCCTAAAAGGTCCCTGGGTCTCAGTGTCCCTCGGTAATTGCTGCAAGCACCTCTGAGAGAAAGTCACCGTCGAGTTCCGCCTGCTGCCAGACAGTCCAGTTTCTCCCCGAATGAGTCTGGGTCCCCAGAGTCTCGCCCAGAACTGGAGTTCAGAGCAGTCGGGAGTTTGTGTCTCCCTGTAGATTGAAAAAGCCAGCCGCGTACTCAGTTGCCAGCCATCTCCGCGCACGTGCCTCTGTACCTCTGCACTTCCGCAGCTCCTATAAGTCTCAGTGTGCTTTTCGCTTTCCTTCTAGTTGTAGAATTTCCACTCAGCCAGCCTTCCTGTGGTTCTGGATGATGTCCATTTTGTCTTTTAGTTGTAGTTTTGAAATTGTTGTGCAAGGCAGCAGTTCAGGTGTTTACCTATGCCGCCATCTTGGTTTCTCCCAAAACCCAATTTTCAAAATCAGTCCACACAAATATCACGCTTAAAGATGTCCCTTATGATGGTACTTATAATACAAGAAATTGGAAAGTCCAATAATAGGAGAATGGTTAAGTAACAATTAAAGAAATATAAAAAACTTTCACTGACTTGCAAAAGAAATGCTTCTGATGCTAGGAAAAGGCAGAGCACACAATAAAATTTTATTTTATTTATTTACTAGTAGCCCATTTGCAGGAAAATCCTGCAAGCGGCTGTTGCGGCCATGTGCGCTGCCGCCGCCTTGCGGCCACCGCGCCTGCACCCACTCGCCACTGCCACCCGCCCCGCTCCGCCCCGTTCCACCCCGCTCCGCCCCGCCCGGGCTTTCCCTCTGGCAGCCACCTTGCTTTCCGCTTTTCCTCCCTCTTCCTTCTAAGTTGTCTTTAGTCTTCACTCCTCCCTCTCTCAGTGTATGCAAATTAACCGCCATCTTTGTTGGGTAATTTGCATACTCGCCCTGATTGGCTGGTGGGTGTGGCTTTGGCTGGTGGGCGTGGCTTGGGCGTAGCGAAGGTGCGGTCAATTTGCATATTACTATTTTATTAGGTAGGATTTATTTATTTATTTATTTATTTATTTATTTATTTATTTTATGGAAGTATTTTGTTTTTTTTTTTTAATCTTCACCCAAGGATATTTTTCCATTGATTTTTAGAGAGAGTGGAAGAGAGAGGGAAAGACAGAGAGAAATAACAACATGACAGAAACACGTTGATTGGTTGCCTCCTGCAAGCACACCAGGGCCCGGCCCGGGGAGGAGCCTGCAGCCAAGATACCTGCCCTTGACCAGAATCGAACTCAGGACCCTTTGGTCCGCAGGCCAGCTCTCTATTCACTGAGCCAAACTGGCTAAGGCTAAAATTTTATTTTAAATTTTTTATTTTAAAAAATAAAGTATAACAAAGACACCAGAATGCGAACAAAGGTCCCTCTGCGACATTGAGGTAGCAATGATTCAACAAGTGAGCGTAGGTGTCAGAGACTTTCAGATCAAATCCTGGCTTCACCACTCTCTGCTTGACTCGCTTTGAGAAAATTAGTATTCTCTCTGAACCTTGCTTTCCTTTTCTGAAAAATTAGGGCTCATAGCAATAAATGCCTCATAGGACTGTTGTAAGAAACTTTTTTAAAATACCGTATTTTCCGGCGTATAAGACGACTTTTTAACCCAGGAAAGTCTTCTATACGCCCAGTCATCTTATACGCCGGAAAATACGTATATTTTTATTGATTTCAGAGAGGAAGGAAGAGGGAGAGACAGATAGAAACATCAATGATGTGACAAAATCATTTATTGGCAGCCACCTGCACACTCCCCACTGGGGATCAAGCCCACAACCTGGGCATGTGTCCTTGACCAGAATTGAACCTGGGACCCTTCAGTCCACAGGCTGAAGCTAGGGCGTAAGAGGTTTTTTTAAATAACCCAAGTAAAGAATACATAATAAATGTTTAACAACGAAAAGGGGAAAAAAGGTAAAACAATAACAGCATCTTGAAAGCAAAATCTCTTTAGTATAACAGCAATCTATTATTAATTTATTCCAGGTGCTATGACCAATCATATTTTGCATCATTAAGTGATACAAAGTTCTGCCAAACCAATTATTTCATACCTTTTTGCTACTTTACCTATTTTGACAACCTATTACTACATAGTTTCTATTTCATATTATATATTTTATAAGGTACTCAACACTGAGAGAGAATCGAGGAAATAATATTATTTTAGCTTTCTCCACATATTTTGACAATGGAGCCATCTACTGAGTAAAATTGAAAGAGTTCAAATTGCACAGGCTCATTAGCGATTTTTAAAATTATTAGAATGTATCCTTTTATTAATTATGGAAAATAAACTTTTACTTAAACTCTCCAGACATATGTTTGAACTCTATGATATGCCATCGAAATGCTACATTTTCTTGATATTTTATCATGTACTAATTCAAATGTAAGTCTCTTATAATTTCTTTGTTATAAACATTTAGCTGATGAGCCTTCCAGTTTCATTGTTTTCCTGCATACTAGTAAGTTCCCTTATTAAGTCAGACTGTGAAACATAGTTGTTCACTGCTGCCTTCTGGAATATAGAATAATTTACTAGTCCAAATACATCTACTTCCAACCACAAATCGAACTCTTAAAATTAAATTTTTGCAAAAGTTTATTCTATATATAAAGTTAGTAATGTCTGCAGCACTTTTTTGAAAAGTATTTCCAAAGAAAAAAATAAAGCTCTACATAAACTTATTTGAAGTGTAGAAAGCTTTTTTAAACATATGTATCAATGTCTCATCTATAAATGGTTACCAATCATACAGAATTTCCACTATTGAGAGGAAAACAATCTCTAGCATAAATAATAGCAACTTCTTTTTTTTTTTTCGATCCAACATCTGCCGTCCAAAATGCAGATTTTTGAGAAAACCCTTACGGGGAAAACCATCATGGTTGAACCCTAAGATACAATAGAAAATGTAAAGGCCAAGACCCAGGATAAGAAAGGAATTCCTCTTGATCAGCAAAGCCTGATCTGTTGCTGGCAAGCAACTGAAAGACAGAAGTACTTGGTCTGACTACAACATTCAGAAGGAGTCCACTCCATCTTGTGTTGAGACTTCGTGGTGGTGCTAAGAAAAGGAAGAAGTCTTACACCACATATGGATGCTATGAGATTGCCCACATAAGAATAAGTGTAAGAGAAAGAAGGTTGAAATACCACAAAGTGGGTGAGAATGGCAGTCAGTCACCTTCGTCAGGAGTGGCCTTCACATGAATGTGGTGCTGAAGTTTTCATGGCCAGCCACTTTGGCAGACGTTATTATGGCAAATGTTGTCTGACCTATTGCTTCAACAAACCAGAAGACAAGTAATTGTATATGGATTAATAAAAGACATGATGCCCTAACCAGTTTGGCTCAGTGGATAGAGCGTCGGCCTGCGGACTGAAGGGTCGCAGGTTTGATTCTGGTAAAGGGCATGTACCTCTGTTGCGGGCACATCCCCAGTAGGGAGTGTGCAGAAGGCAGCTGATTCAATGTTTCTCTCTCATCAGTGTTTCTACCTCTCTATCCCTCTCCCTTCCTCTCTGTAAAAAAAAATCAATAAAATATATTAAAAACAACCATAATTTAAAAATAAAAAATAAAAAAATAAAAGACATGAACTAAAAACAACAAAAAGCAATAGCAATTCCTTTTTTGTCATTCAAATATCTTAGGCTATTAAAATTCAAACTATACTATCAGTGTCCACAGATAGAATTATCTCCATAGATAGGCCAGAATCAAGCGAAAACTATTTTAAGAAGAATATCAAAGAAATGCACCTGGCACCTTAATTTTAATGCTTCAAATGGAGCACCTTAACGGACACAGGATCATACTAGATTCCTGATCCATGGCAGCCAAGTCAAGAATGCACTGGCTAGTTAACAGACATCACTACTTTCTGCACTGCCAGTTTTCCTAACCAAGAATCGAAAGAAATTCAAGACTTTAAGAGCATAGTTAAAGGTGGTTCACTGAAGAAAAATAAAGAAAACCACCTACTATTATGTCTTTGTGGATTCTACTCTCTGTTATTGAATCCAGTTAAAGCATTTCTATAATTGCTCTAATGAAACTTGGCAAAAAGTAAAGGAAAATTCCATATAAATTAAATGGAATAGATCTGTTTAAAGAGTCCACTTATTTCCACCCCTCTATGATGATAGGTTCTTTCCCACCAGTTATTATAGAACTGTGCAACTTTAAAAGCATTTAGGTATTTATTTAGGTTTAATTCTCTTTAGGGCCAGGAGACCTGGTACAATAAAAGCTACAGATTTTTTCAGGTGTTTATTATACCTTCCTAAACTCATTCAAAATTTTTATTAATTAAAAATTTTATGTATTACTTTCTTTGTTTTGTGGGGGCTTTTTTTGGAGCGGGTGGAGGGGTTGTGATGACAAATTTCAAGATATACACATCAATTAACAGAAAGGACACCTAGTTATTTTCTTTGTATGAAATCCAATGAGGTGTATCATATGCACTTACAGAAATAAAACCAGCTTTTACAGGCTCACAAGAAACAATTGTTAAGTTTTCAGGAATTTTGCAAACATTTTAAAAAATAGAGCTTTATCATAGTGAGAGTATTTACACCATGAAATTGGCAAGTGCTACAAATCAGGGTAACAGTGAAAGAAACAAAAATATACCTTTAGCTACTAAAAGAGATCAATTCTGGAATGGAATGATAAAATTTAATTTTATTGAATTTATTCAGATGTATTTGGAATATTCAGGATCCAACAGGATCATAATTTTTTCATTTCCAATGTAACAGGATCATACCCTTTATGGTAATCCTTGCTTCTAGTGTCTTCATATTAAGATTCTAATGTGTGTAAGTCTTGTCATTTAATATTTATTATGTATTTTACTTAAAAAGTCATAAATCATAATTTTCCATCCTCCATGTCAGGATTTTACACTACCTATAAGTCAATGCTTTATAATTATTTTGTTGATAATAAAGATGAGTTAAATAATCTCATCTTTAAGTAATGAAAACTTATCTCTAGGCTGGTTCTCTTTATCCTTGTCCAAATCCAGTTAGGATTTTAAGGCTCATTTTAAATATCAAAACAGTTCAGACTTTAGGTATTTTTAGTTCTTTGAAAGTAAAATAATCTTTATGTAAATTCAATATATTTTTTATTTTCATCACCACTTCATTATAACAAAACAGCTTTATCCCATTAGATGAAATAGCAAGGTAAAGCCACTTAATTTGAAATAAGGCCACAGATTATTTGGCTTTAGTGTGAAGAGCCTGGTCCTGTCATTGTAATCTAAGTCATCTGTACTACAAGTCATTCTAAAGAGAATTAATTGGAGTAGCTTCCACTGAATCAAAATTTTCTGTATGGTTGCTATATTTAGCAAATAAAAATAGAGAACTAGTTAAATTTTAATTTCAGATATTGCAAATAACACATGAGACATACTTATACTGAAAAATTGTGTTTTTTTATGTGAAATTCAATTCAACTGGACATCCTGTGTTTTATCTGGCAACACTCAATTCTCAGGGTGATCTTAGATTAAATACTCTAGGTCAAGGACACTAAACCAGATGAATTAAGACCAGGGGTTTCAGGGAGTTGGTGAACACCTGAAATTGGATGTAAAAGACCTGTGTGTGTAGCTTTTCTGGGGAACAAAAGCATAGCTTTCATCAGTGACTCGTAATGGAGAGTTTGTTTCAAAATCTCTTGGAAAGCTTGTGAAAAATTTGTGCCTGACAAAGCTGACAACAGTGGGTACAGAATGCTATTACTTTTGTTTCAAGGGGGAGGAACTTTTGACTGTGCATTTATGTGCACAGAATACCTCCGGAAGGCCACCCAAGAAACTGGAAGCCATGGTTACCTCTGGAGAGGGAAACGAGAGGCCTGGAATGAGAAGACGTCTTAGTTTTCACTATTACTCGTTTGTACCATTTAATTGTATGACATGATCCATGTTTTGTCTATTTAAAAATACAAAAATAACAGTGCCTAAGCCTCACGTTAGGCCTCTTATGTCAGAATTTCTAAGGTTTTAGTGGTTGGGCCACAATGTCTGTTATGTCTATTTGGTTCTTTTCTTTTTTTTTTAACTCCATAGTGCATTTTGAATATACCTCAAAATCACTCACACACTGTTCTGTGGCATTTGCCGAAACACACACACACACACACACACACACACACACACTCTACACACATATGTACACACATGCACACACATATACACACACACACCATCCCGTATTTCCCAGGGAAGACCCATAAAATGAATTAGTCACTTCAGCTATACTGGAGTTCTGTATAGAACTGACATGGAGTGATTCAAACCAGATCACACTCAGGGGTGGTGAGACAGGAAATTGCTCAGTGTTTAAGGTGAAGGCTCAGGAGAGTGGTCCCCTAATTAATGTTTGTGGCCACTATATTATGCCACAGAGCATTTGATTATATAGTTGCTTATCTCTCTATTTAATAACCTGCCTTTTCGGCATTTCTAGTGGGTGGGGCCAGGATTAGCAATGACCTGACACTCCAGGAAATTGTCCCCTGTGTTCTGGCATCATAGGAATTTGCCTGCCTGGTTCAAGGAGACAGCCCCACCTGTTCACAATTTACCTCGTCCTATCCACTACCCAGCAGATATCAGATCATCAGTGTTCAAGGAATGACTGCAATTCCTCATGATTAGACCTGCCGAGAGGAAACATGCACCCAGCTGAGTTAGAGCACTACCTGGGCCATTTTTCTGAAGTCGCTCTGAAAAAGTGTCTCGCCTTTATCCATGCTTCCCTTCATTTCAGCCAAACTGTCAGGAAAGAACTTCTTATAGGCAAACATATAACTGAGAAAGAATTTTTTTTAATTCCCTTTTCTAGTGTTCTATTTCTGGTCAGTTGTGTCTATTGTGCCACAAATCACATGACTGTACTACAATATATGCAACGCATTGAGTTTCAGTCACAAAAAACAACAACACTCTGGACATTATGAACCTGTGTCCTAGAAAATAGTCTGATATTCTTCTTTCTCTTTTAAATTTTTTTTAAAATTATATATATATTTATTTATAAACATATATAAATAAATTATAAACATATATATATTTAAGTCTTTATTGTTGAAAGTATTACATACTTTATATGTTCCTTTTTTCCCACATTGACCCCTTCTAGCCTGCCTCTGCCTCCTGCCCTAGGCCTTCACCACATTCTCTTTTTTTTAATATGTTTTAATTTGATTTGAGAGAGGGAGAGAAACATGGTTAAGAATAAGTATTTATTTCACTTATTCTTTGGAGGATAGTAGTCCAAAATATCACTTGATAATCCTAAATATTTTCTTGGTTGCAAGGACCCAGGATGATAACCCTAAAATCCTTAAGTTGGTATTTTTAAGAAAAAGAAATGTTACAGAATTGTGAATTTTGTGTTTTCTAATGTCAACATGCAAGAACCTTTACAATATGGCCTCAACCTCTCCTCCTATCTCCTACCTCTCCCTGCCATTGTTCCTAAACTCCAGCCATCCCCCACTGCACTTAGTTCCATGACTGCCCGGGTACTCGTTCATGCCTCTGTGGATGCGTTCCTCTCCATGAATCTCACTCTTCTTTTCTCTCCTAACTCTGAATTTGATGCTGCTTTCTATGTTCTTATCGTTCGTGGTATCCACCTCTCATTAGACAGCAATTCAAATAGTATTTTAACTTGTCTCCTTTGAGACAGACACAGAATATTCACTTAATATTTAATAAATTAATATCAAGTGTTCTCAGATAATAAATAAAAATTCACGTTCTACATAGCTTTAAAGTGATGTAGGTAAATCATATTTCTGGGATTGATTTTCAGATTCTTTTACCTCAAACACCTACTTTCTCATTTTTAGCTTATTTGCTTTCAAGTTACTAATAAACTAGAATTAAAATATGACTTAAACCCTAGCTGGTTTGGCTCAGTGGATAGAGCGTCAGCCCGGGGACTAAAGGGTCCCAGGTTCAATTACAGTCCAGGCACATGCCCAAGTTGTGGGATCGATCCCCATTAGGGGGCGTGCAGGAGGCAGCCAATCAATGATTCTCATCATTGATGTTTCTATCTCTCTCTCCTTCTCCCTTCCTCTCTGACATCAATTAAAAAAAAAAGTTTAAAAGAAAAAAAACAATATTATAAAAAATATGACTTAAAAGGAATCTTAAAATGAAAATTATTTATGAAATAATGTTTTTTAAATATATTTTATTGAATTTTTACAGAGAGGAAAGAAGAGGGATAGAGAGTCAGAAACGTCAATGAGAGAGAAACATTGATCAGCCACCTCCTGCACACCCCCAACTGGGGATGTGCCCGCAACCAAGGTACATGCCCTTGTCCAGAATCAAACCTGGGACCCTTCAGTCTGCAGGCCGATGCTCTTTCCACTGAGCCAAACCGGTTAGGGCTGAAATAATGTTCTTAATTGTACTCTTTTTCTGTAGAGAAGAACAATTAGCAATGGCTATTTTAGATGTCTAAAAAACAAATTCTGCCTCCCCAAACCGGTCTGTACAGGCCTTCCTCACTTTACACAAGAGATACTTCAACCAAATAAAATCAATTTAAAAAAATAAAGTTAAAATTAAAAAATAAAATGCTCAGAAAATTTTTTGAGTTTTTTAATTTAATTGAATTTTATTGTTTAAGGTATTACAAATAGTAGTACATATGTCTTTTTTTTTCTTCACACTGACCTCCCCCCAGCCTCCCCTACCCCCCGGCACTTGCCCTCATCCCCCCGGACCCCAGTGTCTTGCATCTGTTGGTTGTGCTTATATGCATGCATACAAGTCCTTCGGTAGATCTTACCCCCCCTCCAGCCCTCCCCTACATACCCACTATAGTTTGACAGTCTGTTCAATGCTTCTTTGCCTCTGTCTATTTTTGTTCAACAGTTTGTAACATTCTTTATATTATCCATAAATGAGTGAGATCATGTGGTATTTACCTTTCACTGACTGGCTTATTTCACTTAGCATAATGCTCTCCAGATCCATCCATGCTGTTGCAAATGGTAAGAATTCCTTCTTTTCGAAGAGGAACCAAGATGGCGGCAAAGGTAAACAACTAAACTGCCGCCTCGCACAACAATTTCAAAACTACAACTAAAAGACAAAACGTCTACCACCCAGAACCACGGGAAAGCTGGCTGAGTGGTAGATTTACAACTAAGAAGGAAAGAGAAAGGAGAAATGCTGAAAAGCTGAGGTACGGAGGCGCGCTAATCGGACTGGTGGCGGGCGACTGGGCGCACGGCTTTTTTTCAACCTGAAGGGAGACAAGCTCCCGATCACTCTGAAATCCAGTTTCTGGGGACACGCGGGGGACCCAGACACCTACGGGGAGAAGCTGGACTCTCAGCCATCAGGTCGGAAAGTGAGAGTGACTTTTTTGCAGAGGTGCACCCAGCAATCATTGTTTACTGTGCTGGAGCACGGGACGCAGGGACTTGGAAACGCGGAAAGGCAGAGACGGCTGATGGCAGCCATCGCCGTTTGCCACATCCTAGCCTAGTGACGCCCTGAGATCCCGCCCCGCCCTGAGACCCCACCTTGCTCATTCTACAAACCCGCCCAGGCTCCACACAGCAGCTTTTGCGTATAAATGGCCTACTCCGTGGCAGCTTAACCAAATAAACTGCAGCTCCAGTCAGACAGCTCCAAAACCGCCAAAGCCCAAGCAAAGAGGAGAAAACTGTAATTCTTGCAAGAGCTCCTGCTGGGTGGCCTCAGACAGTAGCTGACCTGCACCCCATTGGAAATCCAGAAACTAGGGTATCTAGTGGTTGGTGTGAGATGACACAAGATTTCAACCACTCTCATAAGGGACACATTCAAGAGGCAGACTCAGTGAGCACCAAAGCCCTACTGGAACAAGTCCTGCCCCATAAATGTGTATCCAGCACAGCAATTCTTCCTTTATAGACACAGTGGGTCCTCACAGCCAATTGGCCTGGAGGTCAATTCCTCCCAGTGACACCAACAACAATCAAGACTTAACTACAACAAGGCTGTACACACAGTACACAAGGGTATACCAAGAGTGTCCACCTCAGGTAACTGGGAGGCTGACCCATTGAACCAATAGGACACCTAGTACACAAAGCTACCCTACCAACTCAGGGAAGCAGCAAAAATGAAGAGGCAAGGAAACAGATCACAAAGGAAAGAAATGGAGGAGAACAAACGAATGGACATAGAGTTCAAAACCACAGTTTTTCAAGAATTTCATGGAAAAGGCCAATAAATTTAATGAGACCCTCGAGGATATGAAAAAGGACCAACTAGAAATTAAACATACACTGAAATAAAAAATATTACACAGAGACCCATCAGCAGACTAGAGGAATGCAAGAATCAAGTCAAAGATTTGGAATACAAAGAGGCAAAGGACACTCCTCCAGAGAAGCAAGAAGAGAAGAGAATTCAGAAAGTTGAAGATTGTGTAAGAAGCCTCTGGGACAACTTCAAGAGTACCAACATCAGAATTATGGGGGTACCAGAAGAAGAGAGAAAGCAAGATGCTGAAAACCTATTTGAAGAAATAATGACCGAAAACTTTCCCCACCTGATGAAAGAAATAGACTTACAAGTCCAGGAAGCACACAGAACCCCAAACAAAAGGAATCCAAAGAGGACCACACCAAGACACATCATAATTAAAATGCCAAGGGCAAAAGACAAAGAGAGAATCTTACAAGCAGCAAGAGAAAAACAGTTACCTACAAGGGAGCACCCATACGACTGTCAGCTGATTTCTCAACAGAAACTATGCAGGCCAGATGGGAGTGGCAAGAAATAGTCAAAGTGATGAATAGCAAGAACCTACAACCAAGACTACTCTACCCAGCAAAGTTATCATTCAGAATTGAAGGGCAGATAAAGAGCTTCACAGATAAGAAAAAGCTAAAGGAGTTCATCACCACCAAACCAGTATTATATGAAATGCTGAAAGGTATTCTTTAAAAAGAGGAAAAAGAAGAAAAAGGTAAAGATAAAAATCATGAACAACAAATACATATCTATCAACAAGTGAATCTAAAAGTCAAGTGAATTAAAAATCTGAGGAACAGAATAAACTGGTGAACATAATAGAATCAGGGCCATAGAATGGGAGTGGATTGATAATTCTCAGGGGGAAAGGGGTGTCTGTGTCGGGGGTACGGGAAGAGACTGGACAAAAATCACACACCTATGGATAAGGACAGCGGGGGGGAGGTAAGGGCAGAAGGGGGGGTGGGAACCGGGTGGAGGGGAGATATGGGAGAAAAAAAAGGAGAAACAATTGTAATAATCTGAACAATAAAGATTTATTAAATTAAAAAAAAAAGAATTTCTTCTTTTTTTGTAGCAGCGTAGTATTCTATTGTGTAGATGTACCACCATTTTCTAATCCATTCATCTGCTGATGGGCATTTAGGCTGTTTCCAAATCTTAGCTATTGTGAATTGTGCTGCTATGAACATAGGGGTGCATATATCCTTTCTGACTGGTATTTCTGTTTTCTTTGGATATATTCCTAGAAGTGGTATTACTGGGTCAAATGGGAGTTCCATTTTTAACTTTTTGAGGAAATGAATACTTCAACCAAATAAAGTCAATTTTTAAAATTAAAAAATAAAATACACAGAAATTTTTGCAGATTAAAAAATTAATAAATCCCCTCAAAGCTCTTTTGAAATTGCACATTCAAAATGTCATCACTTAGTTACAATTTTTTAAATTGTTCAGAAATCCAGGTTAAAAGAAACTCTTTAAAAATTAATAATATGAATTCAAAAAGACCAAAGTAAGCATGACTTTTTTTTAAAATATCTTTATTGATTTTAGAGAGGAAGGGAGAAGGAAAGAAAGATAGAAACATCAATGATGAGAGAGAATCGTTGATTGGCTGCCTCCTGCACCTCCCCCAATGGGGATCAAGCCCACAACCCAGACATGTGCCCTTAACTGGAATCGAACCCGGGACCCCTCCGTCCACAGGCTGATGCTCTATCCACTGAGCCAAAACAGCTAGGGCTAGCATGACTTTTATATTTCTGGCAAAAAAAAATCCTCAGAGGTGAGTCAAGTACTTATTAAAGAGTGAATAATCCACAAAAAAGAAGCAAGCTTAAGGCTGATTTTATTTTGTAATATATTTTTATTGATTTCAGAGAAGAAGGGAAAGAGAGAGAGAGAGAGAGAGAGAGAGAGAGAGAGAGAGAGAGAGAGAGAGATGGAAACATCAATGATGAGAGAGAATCACCGATTAGTTGCCTCCTGCACTCCCCACACTGGGGCTGAAGCCTGAAACCTGGGCATGTTACCTGACCAGGAATCGAACTGTGACCTCCTGGTTCACAGGTCGATGCTCAACCACTGAGACACGCTGGCCAGACAGGATTCATGTTTTTTGTGAGTTTTTTCCCATCTTTTACCAAGCCCACTACAAAGAGGTAGCAGTAGGAACACTTGATTTTATATTACTGTGTTTGTTCGCTAAAGGTTGAATGTGTTCATGTTCCCCCAGCTTGATGGTAACATCCTCAGAGGTTTGGATCAGGTCAGTCACAAGGCAGATTAATACAAGCTTTGAGGTTGATTAATTGATTTTAAAGTGTCAGCAGGATCATCCCTAAACCTGCATAATCTGCTTGACTTCAGGCAAATTGTTTATCCTTTTCTTTAAATTCCCCCAAGAAAGAAGAGTTTTAAACTCTCCAGAAAATGTAATACATTTTGGATAATGATAAAACTATTCTGTTATAATAAAATGTTTTTGGATTTTGTCAAAACCATGCAACTGTCTACATATTAAATAATTTTAATGGGATTTTTATTGGCATTTTTTTCAAAAAACTCTACCAAATAATGAACTTTGCTAAATATGGACATGTTCTACTTTACACAAAACTGGCACAGCTTTTCTGAACATAAAGCCCATGTTGGTAGTGCAGAGTAGGAAAGCTACAGCCTCTTTAACAAACAGTGCGACATCAACTGGATGCCCATATGGGAAAAAATGAATCTTGAACCCTACCTCATATGATATACAACATTCAATTCCAGGTGGATTTTAGCTCTGTGAAAACTATTATAGTGAAACTTCTATAACAAAACATATGAAATTATCTTCATGACTTGCTGTAGGGAGAAATTTTTTAAACAAGATACAAAAAGTACTAACCATAAAGGAAAAAAATGGATAAATTAGAGGACATTAAAGTTCATCGAAAAGTGCTTTTCAGAGAATGGAAAGGCAAGCCCAGAATGGGAGAATAATAAATTAGCAATACATATACCCAACAAAGGACTCATATCTAGAATATGCAAAGAACTCCTAATAAGATAGACCATATGATAGAAAATCAGCAAAATGCAAGAATATTAAATAAGAAAATATTAAAATACAGTAGTCTACAGATATATTAAAAAGTTATAAAACTTATTAGCTATCATAGAAATGCACATTAAAGCCCTTAATGAAATATTGCTACAGGTCCATTAGAATGGCTAAAATAAAAAGATTGGCAATGCCAAGTGTTGGTAAAAATATGGAACAATGGACATTATCACACACTGCTGGTGAAAATTACAGTTGTTACAATGTTGAAGAACTATTTGGCATTATAACATACAATATATGACCCCCAAATTCTACACACACACACACTCACACATACATTCAGCCCTAGGTCGGGGTGTTCAGTGGTTAGAGCGTTGGCCTGTGCATGCAAGGGTCTTGGCTTCGATTCCCAGTTGAGAGCACGTACCTGGGTTGCAGGTTCAATAACTGACCCAGTCAGGTGCGTGTGGGAGGCAACCAATCGATGTGTCTCTCACATCCATGTCTCTCTCTCTCTCTCTCTCCCCCACTTTCTCTAAAAATCAATGGGAAAAATATTGGGTGAGGATTAACAGCTTCAACAAAAAGCAATACATTCATATGTGCACCAAAAAGGCATGTGCAAGGATGTTCATAGCAGCAATTATTTGTAATAGCTAAATACTGGAAACAATATCTATAAGAAAAGTAACAAAAAATAGAGTGAAAGAAGCCAGACACGAAAATATATAATACATAAATACATTTATAAAACTTCTCAAAACAGGAAAACCTAAATTATAATAATAGAAGTGAGGATAATGTTCATCCCTGGGGAGAAAGATGGGGGTAATGATTGGGAGGGAGCATAAGGGGGTCTTCTGAGAAAATGGTAATGTTCTTCTGAGATAACAGTAATGTTCTTCCATTTTGTCTGGGTGATGCTTACACATGTTTTTGCTTTTTTTTTAAATTGAGTTTTTACAGAGAGGAAGGAAGAGGGAAAGAGAGTCAGAAACATCAATCAGCTGCCTCCTGCACACCTCCTACCAGGGATGTGCCCGCAACCAAGGTACATGCCCTTGACCAGAATCAAACCTGGGACCTTTTAGTCCGCAGGCCGACGCTCTATCCACTGAGCCAAATCGGACAGGGCATGTTTTTTGCTTTTTGATGATATTTCAAACTGGTGGCACTTAGATTTGTGTGTTTTTTAAATATATATTTTTATTTATTTCAGAGATGAAGGGAGAGGGAGAGAAACATCAATGAGAACCATTGATCAGCCGCCTCCTGCAGGCCCCTACTGGGGATCAAACCCATAACCCGGGCATGTGCCCCTGACAGGAATTGAACCTGGGACCCTTCAGTCCACCGGACTATACTCTATCCACTGAGCCAAACGGGCTAGGGCAGATCTGTGCATTTTGTACACATGTTATACTTAAAAAGGAACTGATCTCTTCAGGGTACTTATTTACCTTGTAAAATAGCTCGTTTCCCAAAGGAATGTTGGATCATTTATAGTGTCTTTCAATATTCACAAAACTTATCAGAAACATGCCTATGGAATAACATAAATTGTACCTGCAAACCATTAAACATCAGGTAAGGGAGTTTAATCATTGCATTAGTTTTGACTGCCATCTAATGGCAAGAATGTTGCACTACACAGAAACCAACAACCTTTCCCCACAATGAGCAAAATTTGCAGAACTGCTTTTCTGTAGAATTTATCACCTGCAAATACTAGGTAAATATTTGGATGTGATGTAAATATCAGCTGCAAGATTAGTACATGTAAATATTTAGACATGATATAAACATTATGGCATTCAGTTAGGATTGTTAAATCTGAAATAAAATAAAATAGAATTTTCCATTTATTTGTATAAGAAGTTCATGATCCTATTATCATTTTTATTCTTTCTCCACCATATTTTACAGTCCTTACAGATTATATCCACTTAGTGCAGCAAATATCAGGCAACAATACAATATATATTCCTGTTACCATGAAAATCCGAAATGAGAAATAGATTTAGAGAATTGTATAATTCAATTCCTTAAAAACAGTATAAGCGATGCTCAGTACAAAGCATTGAATAATGTACTGCTTAAAGGAGTCAACTTTGATTGTAGCTTTTCCATGGATTTTTAGAGCAAGGCCTATGTGACATGTTGCTAAAGTCCATCCTAGAAGTAACATGCACTACAACTAAAAGAGAAATATAAAGAAAAAGGTATATAATTCAAAGGCGAGAATTCTAGGTGAGAATACGCACTTTTGAGCCTCAGGTATTGACTAGATATTTTTTAAAGCAAAGAATAATTTTTCTAGGCAGAACCCTCTGAACAAATCTTTACATACATAACTAGCAAACTTTTGGGTGGAAAACTAAAAAACGGAAAGTTGGAGAAGAGGAAGTTTTAGTTATATTTATCCTAGCACCCTACTCCTTATCAAATCTAGTTTGATTACCAACTAGTCAAGATGAATGGAGTTTTATCCTGCAGCAAAATGCCCCAATCCCTTATAATTAATTCAAACAGAACTAATCAATTGGTTTTTGTTTGTTTGTATTAACAGCTTTACTGAGGCATAACTGACATATAATAAACCGTATATATTTTAATATGTAAATTCATTAAACCATCACAACAATCAAGGTAATGAATATATTCATCATCCCCCAAAGTGCCCATGTGACCCTTTGTAACCCAAACCTTCCCCACCATCCTGCTGCTCCATCCCTAGGCGGTCACTGATTAGCTTCTGTTCATTGTAGATAAATTTGTGTTCTAGAATTTTATATAAATGGAATCATGATGTATGTACTCTTTTATTGTCTGACTCCTTTTACTCAGTGTAATTATTTTAATTCATCACTGTTGTTGTTGCATAAATAATTAATACCTTTTTGTTGTCGAGTAGTGATCCATTTTGTGGGTATAGCACAATTTGTTTACTCTTTCACTTGTTGATGAACATTTAGATTATTTTTTATTTTGCAAGTAAAAGTTGTAAATATTATAAATAAAGCCACTCCAAACGTATGTGTAAAAATATTTATATGAATATACTTTCATCTGGGGGGATGATTATTTAAAAGTGTTTGCCAGAATGATGATGACCCACTAAAGGTGTTCATGTCCTGATCCCTGAAACCTGGGAATGTTACCTCATATGGCAAAATGTACTTTGCAGATGTGATTAAGAATCTTGATATGGGGAAAGATTATCCTAATTAGTGGGCCTAATTATTTTAATTCATCTATGTTGTTGTTGCATAAATAATTAATACCTTTTTGTTGTCGAGTAGTGAATGCAATCACAAGCATTCTTGAGAGGGAGGCAGTAACGTTAGAAGATGAAGTGGCAATGGAGCAGAGGGACAGAGAAAGAGATGGGAAAATGCTATGCTGCTTGCTTTGAAGATGGAGGATGGGGCCATGAGCCAGGGAGTGCAGGCATCCTCAAGAAGCTAAATTAATTCTTGCCTGGAGCCTCCCGAAGATAGTAGAGTTCTTGTATATCCATCATCCAGTTTCAGTTTCCCTAATTTTACATCATTGCAGTGTATTTGTCAAATCTAAGAAACCAATGTTGGTACACTGCTATTAACTAAACTACACACTCCATTCAGATTTCACTGGTTTCTCCTTTACTGTCCTCCTTCTGTTTTCCAAGACCCATCCAAGATACCACACTGCATTTAGCTGTCATTTCCTCTTAGTCTTTTCTGTGAATTGTTCAGACATTCTTTGTATTTGACAACTGTGGCAATTTTGAGGGAAGACATTTTTGTAGAATGTCTCTCAATTTGGGATTATCTAAGGTTTTTCTAATAATTAAACTAGGGTTATGTGTTTGGAAAGCATACCCCAGAAGTAAAGCACTATCTCATTACATCATATCACGGTGTACATGATATCTACTGGTGATGTTATCCTTAGTCCCTTGGTTAGGGTGGTAGCTGCCAGGTTTCTCCACTGTGAAGTTAGTTTTTTAATTTTTTTTCATTCCATACTCTATTCTTTGGAAATGAGATGCTAAGTCCAGCCCACATCCCAAGCAGGGAAGGCGGTGACTAAGGTCCACTTCCTGAAGGGGGCAGTATTTCCATAAATTATTTGGAATTCTGTTGGAAACATTCATTTTTTCTCCCCTATTTATTTATTTCAATAACTTATCTATGTCAGTATAGACTCAAACATGTGTTTTATACTTTGGGCTATAATACAATACCACATTATTTCGTTGTTCATATTGTTTCTTTGGTTTGACTCTTGTGTCACTTTAACATGCTCCATTATTTATTTATTTTTTGAGCATTTCCATACTTTCTGGTACTACAAGATGCTCTAGGCTCATCTTGTGTTTCTCTGCCCCAACCCTCAAATCAGCCATTTCTCAAGGAGCCCTGATTCCTTTTAGTAGAGAATGGTATTTAGAAACTAAGATCTGAGTGTTAAGAGTGCTCATTGCTACTAGTTGTTGCTCATTTTAAAGTCAATGTTGTAAAATTTTTCATTATATTATTTTAAATAATTGTAAAAGACATATATTCTATGGCATTTTAAATAACGGCATTTAAAAATATGCCTGTGAGTTTGTTCTTTTAATTGTACAGAAAAAAATGAATCTGCATATCTTAGCAATTTGATATCTACAATTATGTCACAGACTGATTAGATGTTTACCCAACCTACCTCCTCTTTTTCATGAGCACAAAGTCTCCCTTGAAGTTAGATGTGGCCGTCGAGACTGAATTCTGGGTAACAGAATGCGAATGGAAGTGATTTATGTCCTTCCGAACCTGGCCCATAAAGACTACCACTGTCTGATCTGCATGCTGCTCGCTCTCTTCCCCATCTACCAGCTGGAGGTTGAGTGACTACACTGGGCAAAGATCTCCCTCCTCCAACAACTGTCCTCCCATTACAACCTTTCTCCCCACCAACTATTAGATTTTTATGTAAGTTAGAAATTTATATTTAAGACCCTGAGATTTAGTGGTTTGTCTGCTTCAGGAGCTAAGAGTCCCTTAACTAATATAAAATGAAAATCACCCATTTAAAAAAATGTATGAACAAATTCTTCTGTGTAACAAAAAGAAATTCTAGATTACTTTTTGTCTTAGAACTCATTACTATTCCACTTCTCCTACAGTTCATTATCCTAATATATTTTATGATTGAAGGACTTTCATGGGTTTACCCTATCATACTCTTCTGCAACAAAAATAAGCACATAACATTTCATTATAAAAAGCATGTTTCCTCTGATCATAAAGCTCTAAGTATTTAAAAAATTTTCTTTTGTATATATTTATCATTCTAATAATTATCAGTATAAAACTTAAGATAATAAAACTATATTATACATTTTCATGAATAATTATTAAACATGCAAGTCCAATTATATTAGAAATGCATTGTTTAATGAGTTGGATAGGCCTATTTTCATTTCTTTATGTGGATAAATATAACTTACTTCTAGAATGAGAGAGGATTCAACATCAATCCCATTCCTGGTTTTGTTATAATAGATTTAAGCACTAAGAACCCCGTTTGCATAAATAAGTAGTTGGGAATGGAAAGTCTTGTCATAGCAATGTCACTAAATTCTTTGAACTTCTGAGTTATGTAAAAAAAATCACATAATGATCTATCATCAAAAATCATTTTTACTGATTTCTTGCAGGCAACTCAATTAGGCTCTCCTTTAAATTATTTTAAAGAAAAACAATTAAGTCCACCTGACTTGCAAAAGGATTTGCTACCTGTCATTCACTCTCTCCCCATCAACACTATTCAAATTTCCTCTTTTTATCACATGGAAAATTTTAACACCTGAGGAAATGAATCTAGAAGAAATTGAGATGTGAGAAAGGTTTACTTTTGTAAAATGGAAAAGAACAATGGTGAAAGGGGAAATGGAGCATATAAAAAGCCTAAAAGTCTAATGGACTAGTTGGGTATAGCAGATATTCCTGATCTAGGCAGGAAAAGTTTGAGATTCAGTGACTCGTTGACCCTGAGGTAAGTGTCTGGATAGTCAGTCTACCATCAGATCCATGCATGTGAGTATCAGAGTCCAGGAAAGCAAGAGTCCAAATCCAGGAGGGTCAGAAAAGGCAAGAAGGACTGAAGGATTCAGCTGGTGAGTGGTCTTAAGTGTCCCTTTGTGTGTAAGAAGGCAAGACCTTTTGCAGGTTTGTGTCTGCAGCTAAGAAAAGGAAGTGGCACACAGATGCTGGGAGGCTCAATTACATAGGAAGGTTGGGGGAGAGGGGGCTCCTGGCACACGAGGCTGGTGAGGCCACAGCAGCTCTGGGCTGTTGGACCATCTGTAAAATGTGTTTGATCCGGTTCATTGATGGGCTCTATCCCAAAAGAGCAATACAAGGGTGGCTTCCAGACCCCGGCCATCTTGGCTACTGCGAAAACACTTTAGGCCAACCTATGACTAGAAAGAATAGCTTAAGGAGAAGTATTTTAAAACTAAAAATATTTTTGATAGATATTCTCTAAAATGAAATTATTTATATCTAATTACTCCAGGCAGCCCAATAATTTCATTATTTAGTTTCATTACTTAGATGTACATTGAAAATGCTTTTACTACAAAATATTTACACAGTGTTAATGCAATTAACTCCCATATACCCAACAATTTAAATATTTATTGTTTTATCATTTTGTTTCCTCTGTTCCTTTTATAATTTTCAGTGCCAAAGTATTTTAAGGCAAATCTCAGACAGCATTTCATCCTCCTATACTTCAGTATATTTTTTAAAAAATATTTTTATTGATTTTTAGAGAGAGGAAGGGAGAGTGACATAGAGAGAGAAACATTGACGTGAGAGTAGAACTATTGGCTACCTCCTGCAGGCCCCCTACCAGGGATTAAGCCTGCAACCTGGGCATGTGCCCTGGCTGGAATTTGAACCAGTAACCTTTGGGTGCATGCAATGATGCCCAGTCAATTGAGCCACACCAGGCTAAGCTCAGTTTACATTTTAAGAGAAAGGTCATGTTTTTACATGATCACAATACTACCATCACACTGTAGCAATTGGTGTCACTGATTTCTCTTATCACCGTGGCCATTATCATTTCAGTGTATGTTCTTTGCCTGAGGGCTTTCTCTGGCCACCAGAGCCCGTTCTGCCTGCACAGAGCAGGCCAGAATGGACAGGGAATTCCCCACCCACCCTCCTGATCTCCTGATGGGAGTTGGTGTGTAACTATTCCAGTTCCCTTGGCATGGGGGCGTGGAGATGAGCTCTGTGGTGTATTCTACAGTATTTCCCAAAGTAGGCCAGTGAGATTAAGCTCCACTTGCCCACAGTGGTTAACCTGCTTAATTGTGTTGCTTTTATTGGTTTTCATTTCTTCCTCATCTCACTTCCTCCTCCTCTTCCATTGTTCCCTGGGATCCCCTCTCAAATATACTACTTGCATTTGAATCTTTGTCTCAGCCTCCGGGAGAACTCAAAGTGAGAAACCCACTTCACCAAACTTACAGTAAGTCCTTGGTGTCATCTAATACCCAGGTCTAATATTCAGATTTCCCTGACTGAATCAAAGCTATCTTTTAAGTAGTTGGTTTGTTGAAAGAAATCAGATTTTTAAACATATTGCATTTGGTTGTTTCTTAAAGCCTCTTTTATTTATTTATTTTTATTTTTTATTGTTTTTTTTTTTTTTTACAGAGAGAAAGGGACAGGAGTAGAGAGTTAGAACATCAATCAGCTGCCTCCTGCACACTCCCTACTGGGGATGTGTCGGCAACCAAGGTACATGCCCTTGACCGGAATCGAACCTGGGACCCTTCAGTCCACAGGCTGACGCTCTATCCACTGAGCCAAACCGGTTAGGGCTTAAAGCCTCTTTTAATCTAGCGTACTCTCTCTTCTACCTCACCTCTTTTTTCATGCCATTGACTTGATTGCAGAGACCAGATTAGTTGCCTTGTCAAATCACCCACACTGTGGACTTGTCTGTTTGCCTCCTTGTGTTCCTTTATCTCCTCTATTTCCTGTAATGGAAGCTAACTTCAGAAACTTTCAGTGGGTTTTGCATCCACAGATTCAACCAACCTTGGATCGAAGACAGTATTTTTGAGCCTTGGTTGGGAAGCCGCAGATGCAGAGGGCCGATTGTATCCATTATTCCACACCATTTTATATAAGGGACTCAGGGTGCAAGGATTTTGGTATCTATGGGTGGTCTGGAACTAAATCCCCTGTGGATTCTAAGAGACGACTAAAATTTGGGGGGAATCAAAAGTCACCCACAGATTTCTGACCCTCCTGTTGTTCAAGGTTCAACAGTACCTGAAAGTTAAGAAACTAGATTTTAAAAGTGACCAACACACAGACACACACACACAGGGTAATTATGTGTGGTATTATCTTTGGCTTGTAACCAACAGAAGAACTGACTTCCAGTTTGTATTATTTCCTGAGGCTGCTGTAACAAATGACCATATACTGGGTGGCTTAGAACAACAGGAATTAATTTGCTCCCAGTTCTGGAAGTCAGAAGCCCCAAATCAAAGTGCCAGCTGGACCATTCTCCCTCCAGAAGCTGCAGGGTGACTCCTTCCTTACCTCTTCCAGCTTCTGGTGTTTCCAGGTGTTCCTTGGATTGTCACCGTGTAATTCGATCTCTGCCTCTGTCTTCACATGACCTTCTCCTCTCTGTCCATTTTCTCTTCTCTGTGCATCTCTCTTCTGTGTGTCTCGTATGAGGGCACATGTCACTGGACTTAGGGCTCACCAGATAATCCAGGATGATCTTAAGATCCTTAATTATATCTGCAAAGACCTTTTCTCCAAATACGGTCACATTCACAGGTTCTGGGGGTTAGGACATAGATATATCTTTTGGGGGCTATCATTCAACCATATATTGCCTTAAACAATGAAGCCACTTTATTTTATTTATTTATTTTTAAATACATTGTTATTGATTTCAGAGAGGACTGAGAGAGGGAGAGATAGAAACATCAATGATGAGAGAGAATCATTGATCAGCTGCTTCCTGCACGCCGCCCACTGGGATCAAGCCCAAAACCCGGGCATGTTCCCTGACAGGAAATCGAACCTGTGACCTCTAAGTTCATAGGTTAACACTCAAACACTGAGCCTCACTGGCCAGGCAACAATGAAGCCATTTAATTATCTTACATAAAAATAAGTCTGTATGTAATAGGCAGTACAGGATTGGAGTGGCTCAATGATCTCATCAAAGACCCAGACTCTCCATTTTTCCCCTCCACAATTCTCAGCATTTTATTTTTGCTCCTGCTCCAGGTTTCACATCCCTTATAGAGTAGCTAACAAGACAGGAAGGGAGAAGAGGAAAAGACTTTCTCCTTTTAGGGAGGAAGGCCTCTCCCTAAAGCCTCTGCAACTTCCCTCTCTGCCCCACCAAGTCCAACCCAGATGTACAATTGGCAAAGGGGAATGGGGATGCCATGGCTGCCTTAGACCTATCCAGATACATGTCCTGGGGGTATACTGCTAACTGCCACACTGAAACTTGAGTTTTCATAACAAAAAATAAGGGAAATGGCAGTTGGGTAGGCAACTAACAACATGTTACAATTCCTAAACGTGTTTCCTTAAGATTACTAAGTAAAAAAAAATCTCACCAGCCCCTTTTTATACTAATTCACATTAAGTCCTTCAGCATCATAATAATAAAGAGCTAATATGCTAATGGTTGGGACGCCATAATGTGTAACAACTGATCACAGGAGGCTGCCTATGTGTGTGCGGTGGGGCGTTGCTCCGGAGATGGGGCAGAAGCAGAGAGGCACCTGGAGGAGGTGGGACCATCCTGTGCCAGGGAGGGCGGGGGTGAGATCCCGTAGCGCCCCCGTCACCAGTCCTTCGCCACCCACCGCTCGCACTCAGAGCGCCCCACTGCCCACTTGCCAGGGGAAGGAGCACAGCGCAGCAGGCGGGAGGCTTCCACGCTCTCCTCTGGTGCCATGATGGGGCAGAGCCACCGCGTTGCTCCGGAGACGGGGTGGAAGCGGAGAGGTACTCGGAGAAGGCAGGACCAGCCCAAGGCAACTTGAGGGACTGAGGGCGGGGCTTGAAGTGGCCAGAGAAGGCCAGAGGGGTTGGGGGCTGGGCCAGGCGTGCTGGAGTTCTACGCGGAGGATTCGGGTATCAGGGCAGGGCAGCGCCGCGTGATTTCAAACGCTGGGCTCCTAGTTATTTATAACAACACTAGAGGCCTGGTGCACAAAATTTGTGCATGTGGGGGGGTGTCCCCTCAGCCCAGCCTGCACCCTCTCCAATCCGGGACCCCTTGGGGGATATCCGACTGCTGGTTTGGGCCTAAACCGGCAATTGGACATCCCTCTCACAATCCTGGACCGCTGGCTCCTAATTGCTCACCTGCCTGCCTGCCTGGTCACCCCTAACTGCCTCCCCCCACCCCCGGCCTGATCGCCCCTAACTGCCCCTACCCCTGCTGACCTGGTCACCCCACGCAGCCTGCTGTTCAGTTGTTTGGTCATTCCTCACTAACCCCCCTGCTGGCCTGGTCGTAGGCAGCCATCTTGTGAGGGTGTGAGGGTCAATTTGCATATTACCTCTTTATTATGTAGGACTAGAGGCCCGGTGCACGAAATTCGTGCACAAGGGGGGGAGGTGGTGTCCCTCAGCTCAGCCTGCACCCTCTCCAATCTGGGACTCCTCGAGGGATGTCCGACTGCCCATTTAAATATATTTTATTGATTTTTTACAGAGAGGAAGGGAGAGGGATAGAGAGCTAGAAACATCGATGAGAGAGAAACATAGACCAGCTGCCTCCTGCACACCCCCTACTGGGGATGTGCCCACAACCAAGGTACCTGCCCTTGACCGGAATCAAACCTGGGACGCTTCAGTCCGCAGGCCAACGCTCTCTCCACTGAGCCAAACCAGTTTCGGCCCGACTGCCCATTTAGACCGGCAGTCGGACATTGCTCTCACAATCCAAGACTGCTGGCTCCCAACTGCTCGCCTGCCTGCCTTCCTGATTGCCCCTAACTGCTTCCACCTGCAAGCCTGATCACCCCCTAACCACTCCCCTGCCAGCCTGATTGATGCCTAACTGCTCCCCTGCCAGCCTGTTTGCCCCTAACTGCCCTCCCCTTCAGGCCTGGTCACCCATAACTGCCCTCCCCTGTAGGCCTGGTCCCCCCCAACTGCTCTCCCCTGCAGGCCTGGGTCCCCCCCAACTGCCCTCCCCTGCTGGCCATCTTGTGGTGGCCATCTTGTGTCCACATGGAGGCAGGATCTTTGACCACATGGGGGCAGCCATCTTGTGTGTTGGAGTGATGGTCAATCTGCATATTACTCTTTTATTAGATAGGATAGAGGCCTGGTGCATGGGTGGAGGCCAGCTGGTTTGCCCTGAAGGGTGTCCTGGATCAGGGTGGGGGTTCCCTTGGGGCTTGGGGTGGCCTGGGCGAGGGGCCTGTGGTGGTTTGCAGGCCAGCCATGCCCCCTGGTGACCCAAGCGGAGGCCCTGGTATTTGGGGTTTATTTACCTTCTACAATTGAAACTTTGTAGCCTGGAGGGGAGCCAAGCCTTCTGCTTGCTCCTTGGATGCAGCCATTTCTGTTGGGACTCATGTATCTAATATAATTGAAACTTTGTAGCCTTAAGTGGAGGCCTGGGCTGGCCAGGGCTGTAGAAGCTTAGCTTCCTCCATTGCTGGGGGAAACCCTTGCCTCCCACTCTTTCCAGCTCCGTGGCTGCCGCCATTTCTGTTTAGATTTGTTTACCTTCTATAATTGAAACTTTGTAGCCTTGAGTGGAGGCCTAGGCCAGCAAGGGCAGGCAGAAAGCTTGTCTTCCTCTGTTGCCAGGGAAACCCAAGCCTCCCTCCTGCTCTGTGTGGCTGCAGCCATCTTGGTTGGGTTCATTTGCATATTTGCTCCTGATGAGCTGGTGGGCGTGGCTGGCAGGCGTGGCTTATGGGTGTAGCGAAGGTACGGTCAATTTGCATATTACTCTTTTATTAGGTAGGATTATTTATAATGTTGGGTATTGTGATAGAAGCAGGAACTTCAAGATATATAATCCCTAATCTCAAGGAATACTTGTCGAGTTGAATAAGAGATAAAAATGCCAATAATTCCAGGACAGCAAGACAAATGATGTTAGAGATACTGTGCATGGTGCAGTGGGTGAACAGAATAGATTGCCGCATCTTGAAAAGCAACCTGTGAGTATTTTTGCTCTTTTTAGTATGTTTTTGTTGATTTTTAGAGAGAGAGAGGAAGAGAGAGGGATAGAGAGAAATGTTGATGAGAAACATCATTGATCAGCTGCCTCCTACACTGCCCCTCTAGGGATCGAGCCTGCAACCCCAGCACATGCTCTTGACTGGAATCAAACCCAGGACTCTTCAGTACACAGCCTGATGCTCTATCCACTGAGCAAAACCGGCTAGGGCTTGTTTTATTTTTTAAAGAGAGAGTGGAAGTGGGGGCGGGAAGGGGGGGGGAAACAGAGAGAAATATTGATGAGAGAGACACATCTATTGGTTGCCTCCCTGACATGCACTAACCACTGTGCTCTGACCATTGGGGTAGCGGGATAGAAGGTCTAGCTAGTGAGGTGAATGGGAGCTAGATAGTAAAGGACCATGTATGCTGAAATAAGAAAATGACACTCAATCTTAAAATCTAAGGGGAGTAATTAAAGGATTTCTTTCAAAGGAATTATTAGACTAGTTTCAGGATTATTCTGACAGTAGTTGGATGCTTCTGATTGAGTGACTGGGTAGATGGTTGTGAAATACCTGGCCCAAATGGATTCTCTCTCTCTCATATCTTGTGCACTTATATGCTTCCATTTGGGGGTTTTATTTATATATTTTTTAAAGGTGCTCTTGGATTAGAAAGGAATACATAAAAATGTTACCAGTGATTGTCTTTGTGGTGAGATTATATATGACTTTTAAAACTACTTTTCAGCATTTCCCAAAGTGAGCATTTTACACACATTTAAAGACCAAAACCCCTTAGTTCTAACTGCCTGAGATCTTTTTATTCCAGATTCAGTATTTCCCCCCTCTACATAGCATCTCCTTGAGCAATTTTAAGTAGACTCCAACTTCCTTATTGTGAATAAAATTTTTAAATTTCACCATTCAATTTTTTTGGTCATTACTGCCAATTTCTTATCAACACATCATAATCTTTCAGTATTTTCTTATCAGTCTTTACCCATGGATTATGAGGATCTCCTAGGAAAGAATCTGGCCTTATTCATTTTGGTAGTCCCAGCACCTAGTGGATAGATATTTAATAAATATTGACTGAATTGGAGTACATAATATGTATCTTTGTGTTTCTAGTTCTCAGCACAGTGCCAATGCCTAATGAACTTTAGTGGAACTGTATTTCAACTTTTGGCCAATAAAATCATAGTCACTGGGCAGCAAAAAAAAAAAAAAAAAAAAAAAAAAATCAGTTTTCACAAAGGACAGTATTCTTTTTGTCACACAATTTGCTATGCATTCACACATACACATTTGTATGTACACATATTTTTCCCCCCATCTAACAGGCTTAAAGAGCCTTCTACTACTGTTCCTTTGAAAGACTGCCAAATCAGTTAAGTTTTCCAATTTACCAGTAAGAAAACTAAGGCCAAAAATTCAATAAGGTCACCTAGTACTCTAAAAGCAGAACCAATTCTAAACATTGGTTTTAAAAAGCACTTACGTATTATATTAAATATTTAAAAGCATGAGATGGGAACTATTCTATCCTAAAACTCCCGTCTGGGCAGAACTTTGATGGCGGCTATAATTACCAATATTCTTCTTGTAAGCTATGTTTATAATGCGTGTTCCAGATAGTGATATGTTCAGCATCATTCCCACCCTGTCACTGTATTGCAGGGGCTGGGAAACCTGAAATTTCCTCAGACTCCCTTACCAGCAAGGTTCCTGCTCAGGGTTCTGTCAACTGCAGGCATGTGCAAGAGATTGGAAAGCTAAAGGGAGAAAGAAACTATCCTTTAGGTCAGGTAGTAGTGGCACCAGAAGAGTTTTGCACCCTCTAGTTACAGTAGGTCCCATGGCACCCAGGTAGCCCAGCATGCACTGGGAGCATGGGGCCAGAAGCACAACCCCTTTAAGCCATGGGCAGTAAGGGTTTTTGCACGAGCTGAATTCTGCAAATGAAGGTTCCACGGGAAGATGCACCTTCCTATTGCCCTGTTGTCACTGGGCAACAACACCTCCTTTTGCTCCACCAGCCTTTCCAAAAATTTTAATTTCCTATATTAAACCCCTCCTTACTTAAAATACCTCAAGTAACTTCCATTTTTCTAATTATATGGTATAACATTTTATCTGGCATTCCTAGAACCAAAGAGTATGCTATATTGGGAAAATTATTTTTCCAGAGAAGTTTAAAATTTTCAGGAGTAAATACCATTTTTTCCTGAAAATTTTGACTAAATGATTCATATGTGGTCCTTTCTTTTTAAATAGAGTACTTGAAATGCAATTTTTCTCCTTTCTATTAGTATCACCATTGAATATTCACTAAGCGTCGCCCTTGTTTTAGGCCCTACATTGAAATTCTGGAACAGATGGTATGGAACACCAGGCTAAATCAGTACTGACCACAAGCAGATACTGATAAGTTCAATTGCAAAAAACCTTTCTATACAGGGTGGGGCAAAATAGGTTTACAGTTGTGAGTATGCAAAACAGTTTATTCCTATATTATTATTGTACTAGTGGCCCGATGCACAAATATTCATGCAAGAATGGGCCTTCCTTCCCCTGGCTGCCGGCACCGCCTTTGCTCGGGTCAGAGCCGCCTTTTTGATCCAGCCCGGAGCCGCCTTTCTGCCTTCCCATGCTGCCCAGAGGCCTGGAGCAACTGGGGCGGTGCGGAGCGCCTGTGTCATCGCCATGGCAATGACGCAAGCGTCCTGCCCCCGGCCACTTGGCGCCTGCGTATGCAAATTAACCCATCTTCTGGGGGGTTAATTTACATACTCACTCCTGATTGGCTGGTGGGCATCACGGAGGTATGCCAATTTGCACCTTACTCTTTTATTAGTGTAGATTGTTATCCATCCTCTCTAATAAAAGAGTAATATGCACATTAACCATCACTCCGCTACACAAGCCACGCCCACCAGCCAAGCCACGCCCACCAGCCAATCAGGGTGAGTATGCAAATTAGCCCCAGCCAAGATGGCTACCAGAAGGGAGGCTTGGGTTTCCCTGGCAACAGAAGAAGCCAAGCTTTCCACACACTCTGGCGGGCCCAGGCCTCCATTCAAGGATACAAAGTTTCAATTATAGAAGGTAAACAAATCCAAACGGCAGCCACGGATCGAGCAGGAGGCTTGGCTCCGCTCCAGGCTACAAAGTTTCAATTGTAGAAGGTAAATAAATTCTAGATACCAGGGCCTCTGCTTGGGTCACCAGGGGCAGTGGCTGGTCTGCAAACCACCACAGGCCCCTCGCTCAGGCCGCCCCACACCCCAAGGGAACCCCCACCCTGATCTGGGACACCCTTCAGGGCAAACCAGCTGGCCCCCACCCGTGCACCAGGCCTCTATCCTTCTATCTAATAAAAGAGTAATATGCAGATTGACCATCACTCCAACACACAAGATGGCTGCCCCCATGTGGTCAAAGATCCTGTCCCCATGTGGACACAAGATAGCCACCACAAGATGGCCAGCAGGAGAGGGCAGTTGGGAGGCACCAGGCCTGCAAGGGAGGGCAGTTGAGAGGCACCAGGCCTGCAGGGGAGGGCAGTTGGAGGCAATCAACCCTGCAGGGGATGGCAGTTAGGGGTGACCAGGCCAGCAGAGGAGGGAAGTTGGGGGCAAACAGGCTGGCAGGGGAGCAGTTAGACATCAATCAGGCTGGCATGGGAGTGGTTAGGGGGTGATCAGGCTGGCATTCAGAAGCGATTTAGGGGCAATCAGGAAGGCAGGCAGGCAGGCGAGTAGTTGGGAGCCAGCAGTCCTGGATTGTGAGAGGGATGTCCGACTGCCCGTTTAGGTCTGATCCTACCGAGATCAGGCCTAAACAGGCAGTCGGACATCCCTCGAGGGGTCCCAGATTGGAGAGGGTGCAGGCTGGGCTGAGGGACACCCCCCCTCCGTGCACCGGGCCTCTAGTATGAACCATAAACCTACTTTTGCCACACCCTATATAAGTTACTAGAGATAGAGATGACCACATGACTACTTTCCCCAAGATACTCTCACAGACAAATATGTAAGCAAATTGTAATAAGGAATGAGAGTTACAAAAATAGAAATACCACAGGCACAGACTGTTCAGAGGGATTACTTACTATGCGTTGGGGGAAGGCTCTATATGTCTGCTAAACCTATATGTTCATGTTGACTGGAGCGACATAAAATGTTATCCTGATAAATGTAAAAAACAACAACAAATAATGGATCACAGCTACCAAATCATGATTCCTATTTGCATAATAGTTTGTTATTAGGATATGAAGAAATAGGGGTCTTGCAATTAAAATTTTTAATTTGGCCGAAACCGGTTTGGCTCAGTGGATAGAGCGTCGGTCTGCGGACTGGAAGGTCCCAGGTTCGATTCCGGTCAAGGGCATGTACAGTGGTTGTGGGCACATCCCCTGGTGGGGGTGTGCAGGAGGCAGCTGGTCGATGTCTCTCTCTCATCGATGTTTCTAGCTCTCTATCCCTCTCCCTTCCTCTCTGTGAAAAATCAATAAAATATATATATATATAAAAAAATTTTTAATTTGGCCTTGGTTTTTGAGAGATTACTCCACCCAAAATCCAAAACTCTGCAACATTTGGATAGGATGAAATTCTAGAACCTAATTCCAGGTCACTGTGTGTGTGTGTGTGTGTGTGTGTGTGTGTGTGTGTGTGCTTTCTCAGCTGTATTACAGGAGGAATTGGGGAAAGGGGATAGATTTGAAGGTTTTTGTTTTCTTAATGCAAAATAATTTATCTTGTGTTCGATATATCAGATGAGACTATAAGGGTCACTTGTTTCTCCACTGGGCTATAACTCCAACTCAAGCCTTCCAAAATCCCCCTGGATTGAGGGGAGTGAGATATTGTTCCAGGTCACTTTTTTTTTCAATAAGCTGTCAAGCATTTTGACTGCAAAAAAAGTCACATAGAAAGCCTTTGCAATAAATCAACTTTATGAAATAGCTTCTATAACTATAGTTCATATTCTGCATAACACTGAGAGACTAGTGATTCATTTGGGCAACAGTGGGCAGAAATAGAAAGCTAAAAATATTACCAGACATTACCTTTGCTTTCTTAGAGTGAGCTCTACAATTATCTTGCAGTAGCACACAATTTTGCTATCCTCAGGCAGGCTTATAATTTTTTAAATAACCTTCAAATAAAGGCATAAAGATTCAACCCAGTGTTTTCAGAGTACTTTTGGGGGAGAAGCAGAATGTAGTAGAAAAAAAACATAGTCCTTAGAACTACTTAGATTGGGGTTCAAATTCTAATGCCTCCAATTGCTAGAGGTTGTTGTATTACTTAATTTCTCTTAACTTCTGTTTATTTGGAAAGTGATAAACATAGACCAAACTTTATAGGGGCTACTATTATATGTATATTTCAATAGTGTATCTTAACCTAATACTATTAGACTTTTAAAATGCCCTATGCTGTGTAAGACACCAAATAACTGCTTCTGAAATAACGATTATTGTCTCTTTTTAACTATATTACTACACCTTACTACATGGATCCTAGAAGTTTATTAATGACATAAATATAAAGTTAATGTATCTTTTATAGGCACAAAAAAGGAAGCAAACTTATTTAGAAGATACTTCCATAACGAAACAATTTTGAGCCTGCCATATTTTCCCCTAGTAGTTGAGGATCTTTAGCTGCCTTAACAGCAAGCATAATTTCTTCTTCCATCACTAGATATATCCTTTCTGATACTAACTCTCTCCCTCCATCCCTAAGTCCCCAATAAAATCTTCTCAGTTCAGCCCAGCCAATGTTGCTCAGTGGTTGAACACTGACCTATGAACCAGGAGGTTATGTTTTGATTCCGGGCCCGGGCACATGCCTGGGTTGCAGGCTTGATCCTCAATAGGGGACATACAGGAGGCAGCCAATTGATGATTCTCTCTCATTAATGATGTTCCTATCTCTCTCCCTCTCCCTTCTTCTCTGAAATAAAAACATATAAAAACAAAAACACACAAACCCCTCCCCCAAAAAACCCTTCTCAATTCAACTAAAAAGTTTTTCAGTCAGATCTCCTTCTTCTAGCCCCACTACTAACTCCATGCCACTGATAAACAAGTGCTATTCATATAAAGTATACAAAAGCAAACTTATTAGATAATATGAAATTGAAAGGAAATAGCCATGGACTATATTATTTTCCAACTCACTACATTATGCATAAGATAGGAAATTTTATAAAGAAAATATTGCATCATGTATGTCTTTATCTTTAATGGTATATCTGTTACCAGTCTGCCACCCTAAACTATCAATAACTACCTCACAGAGGTGAGGAAGAAATGAAATAACATATTAAAGATCTAGGACAAAGTGTTGATCACTTTTGTTCATGTCACATTTATCATATACTAGAGGCCTGGTGTACGAAATTTGTGCATGGGTAGGGTCCCTAGGCCTGGCCGGTGATCAGGGCCGATTGGAACCTTCCTCTGCTCCATGCTGCCCCCTGGTGGTCAGCACACATCATAGCGAGTGGTCAAACTCCTGAGGGCACAATTTGCATATTAGCCTATTATATAGGATTATATAATGTCTTTATATGTACACTAAATTCATGCACTGAGGGAGGGGAGGCCCTAAGCCTGGCCTGCAACCTCTCACAGTCCAGGACCCCTCAGGGGATGTCTGCCTGCCAGCTTTGGCCCCCCCACAGGGAGCAGGCCTAAGCCAGCAGTTGGACATCACTCTCGCAGTCCAGGACCCCTTGCTCCTTATTGCCTGCCTGCTTGCTGCTCCTTACCACTCGGCTCGCTGCTCTTTAGCACTGCCGCAGAGGAAGGAGAGGCTCCCGTCACTGCCGCTGCGCTTGCCGGCTGTGAGCCCAGCTTCTGGCTGAGCAGCGCTCTCCCTGTGGGAGTGCACTGACCACCAGGGGGCAGCTCCTGTGTTGAGCGTCTGCCCCCTAGTGGTCAGTGCACGTCATAGTGACTGGTCATTCTGGTCGTTCCACCATAAGGGTCACTTAGGCTTTTATTATATAGATTCATATCATACTGCTTTCCTTGTTTCAGTTCTCAATATATAAATCTGTACACTCAGAAAGACATGCTTGTTAGGGACCAAACAGTATTTGTACACCCATGTTTCTAACAGTATTATTCACAACTAGAGGCCCGGTGCATGAATTCGTGCACAGGTGGAGTCCCTCGGCCTGGCCAGCGATTGGGGCCTATTGGGGAGCCAGCCGGCCGGGGGGAGGGGCTGCAGGAGGTTGGCCAGCCAGTCCTCTCCCATCAGGGCCAATGGGGGGGAGGGGCGGGCGGGAGGTTGGCTGGCTGGAGGGAGGGGCTGTGGGAAGCTGGCTGTGGGAGCGCATTGACCAACAGGGAGCAGCTCCTGCATTGAGCATCTGCCCTCTGGTGGTTAGTGCGCGTCATAGCGACTGGTCGACTGGTCATTCCAGTCATTCGGTCATAACAGTCACTTAGGCTTTTATATATATAAATTGCCTAAAGATGGAAGCAACTTATTCACTGGCAAAAGAATAGGTAAAGAAAATGTGGCCTATACATACAACAGAACACTATTCAGCCTTAAAAACAAATGATGTTCTGATAGATTCTACAACATGGATGAACCTTGAAAGAATTATGCTAATAAGCCAGATGCAAAAGGATATATACTGCATAATTCCACTTATACGAGGTATCTAGAATAGCCTCATTCAGAGACAGAAAGTAGAATAGTGGTTACCAAGAACTGGGGGAGAGAGAAGAATGGGGCGTTAATGAGTGCAGTGTTTCAGTTTGGGCTAATGAAAAAATTCTGGAGAAAATGGTGATGGCTACACAATATCAATGTATCTAATGCCACTGGACAGACACTTAAAAATTATTACAATGGTAAATTTTATATTTAACCACATAAAAACAGTTTTTAAAAAATAGCATGCTGAGGATTTGGGAGGAACCAAGATGGCGGCATAGTTAAACAACTAATCTGCTGCCTCACACAACAATTTCAAAAATACAACTAAAAGACAAAACGTCTACCACCCAGAACCACAGGAAAGCTGGCTGAGTGGTAGATATACAACTAAGGAGAGAAAGGAGCACAAACGCTGAAAAGCTGAGGTACGGAGGCGCGTGAATCGGGCTGGCGGCGGGCGACTGGGTGCGCGGCTTTTCTTCAACCCAAAGGGAGACAAGCTCCCGATCACTCTGAAATCCAGTTTCTGGGAACACACGGGGGACCCAGACACCTACAGGGAGAAGCTGGACTCTCGGCCATCGGGTCGGAAAGTGAGAGTGACTTTTTTGCACAGGTGTACCCAGCAATCATTGTTTTACTGTGCTGGAGCGCGGGGCGCAGGGACTTGGAAACGTGGAAAGGCAAGAGACGGCTGACGCCAGCCATCGCCGTTGGCCACGCCCCAGCCTAGTGACGCCCTGAGACCCCGCCCAGCCCTGAGACCCCGCCCCGCACATTCTACAAACCCGCCCAGGCTCCACACAGCGACTTTTGCATATAAATGGCCTGTTCTGTGGCAGCTCAACCAAATTAACTGCAGCTCCAGTCAGACTGCTCCAAAACCGCCCAAGCAAAGGAGGAGAAAACTAGTTCTTGCTGTAGCTCCTGCTGGGGGACACACAGTACACAAGGGTACACCAAGAGTGTCCACCTCAAGTAACTGGGAGGCTGACCCGTTGAACCAATAGGACATCTAGTACACAAAACTACCCTACCAATTCAGGGAAGCAGAGAAAATGAGGAGGCAAGGAAACAGATCACAAACCAAAGAAATGGAGGAGAACAAGCGACTGGACATAGAGTTCAAAACCACGGTTATAAGGTTTTTCAAGAATTTCATGGAAAAGGCCGATAAATTCAATGAGACCCTTGAGGATATGAAAAAGGACCAACTAGAAATTAAACATACACTGACTGAGATAAAAAATATTATACAGAGACCCAACAGCAGACTAGAGGATCGCAAGAATCAACTCAAAGATTTGGAATACAAAGAGGCCAAGGACACTCCTCCAGAGAAGCATGAAGAGAAAAGAATTCAGAAAGTTGAAGATAGTGTAAGAAGCCTCTGGGACAACTTCAAGCGAACCAACATCAGAATTATGGGGGTACCAGAAGAAGAGAGAAAGCAAGATGCTGAAAACCTATTTGAAGAAATAATGAACGAAAACTTCCCCCACCTGATGAAAGAAATAGACTTACAAGTCCAGGAAGCGCACAGAACCCCAAACAAAAGGAATCCAAAGAGGACCACACCAAGACACATCATAATTAAAATGCCAAGGGCAAAAGACAAAGAGAGAATCTTACAAGCAGCAAGAGAAAAACAGTTAGTTACCTACAAGGGAGCTCCCATACGATTGTCAGCTGATTTCTCAACAGAAACCATGCAGGCCAGACGGGAGTGGCAAGAAATATTCAAAGTGATGAATAGCAGGAACCTACAACCAAGACTACTCTACCCAGCAAAGTTATCATTCAGAATTGAAGGTCAGATAAAGAGCTTCACAGATAAGAAAAAGCTAAAGGAGTTTATCACCACCAAACCAGTATTATATGAAATGCTGAAAGGTATTCTTTAAAAAGAGGAAAAAGAAGAAGAAAGATAAAAATTATGAACAACAAATACATATCTATCAACAAGTGAATCTAAAAGTCAAGTGAATTAAAAATCTGAGGAACAGAATAAACTGGTGAACTTAATAGAATCAGAGGCATAGAATGGGAGTGGATTGATAATTCTCAGGGGGAAAGGGGGTCTGTGTGGGGAGTATGGGAAGAGACTGGACAAAAATCATACACCTATGGATAAGGACAGTGGGGGGGAGGTAAGGGCAGAGGGGGGGTGGGAACTGGGTGGTGGGGAGATATGGGGGGAAAAAGGAGAAACAATTGTAATCTGAACAATAAAGATTCATTAAAAAAAATAGCATGCTGTTAAAAATGTATATAGTAATAATACAGTATACCGGATTTATCTTAAACTGGGTGTGGCTAGGATCTCTGGGTGAAAAGCAGTGAGATTTTTAAGAATTGGACTGGGATCTTAGGGGGTGAATGGATCAGCAGATGTAAAGTCGAGAGCCACCTTTAAGATCTGACTTTGTGGAAAACACATTTTTATTTTTTGGTTGATCCTCACCCAAGGATATTTTTCCATTGATCTTTTAGAGAGAGTGGAAGAGAAGGAGAAAATCAGAGAAAATTTGATGTGAGAGAAACACATCGATTGATTCTCCTGCACACACCCCAACCAGGGCCTGGGCCGGTGCTTGACCGAATGAAATCGGGACCCTTTGGTCCACAGGCTGATGCTCTATCCACTGAGCCAAACTGGCTAGGGCTAGAAAATACATTTTAATCCTGGGCCTATTCTCTCCAAAGCAATTTGTTTCTTTTTGTCTTTTCCCATTGATACCGTATTTTCATTCCCAAAGAGGTTCAGTCCAGTCTTTCCCCAATACCCTATGCCAGTGGTCAGCAAACACATTAGTCAACAGAGCCAAATATCAACAGTACAACAATTGAAATTTCTTTCGAGAGCCAAATTTTTTAAACTTAAACTTCTTCTAACGCCACTTCTTCAAAAGGGACTCGCCCAGGCCATGGTATTTTGTGGAACAGCCACACTCAAGGGGCCAAAGAGCCACATGTGGCTTGCGAGCCGCAGTTTGCCGACCACGGCTCTATGCCATGAGGCAAAGTGACACTGAGAGGGGGCCAGGCTGTAGGGGACAGAGAAGAAAACAAAAAATCCAAGTGAAGCCAATGGAATGCAGTGCCTATGCTATCTGAATTGGATAATTCTTCATAAAGGCCATTTGGATACAAGGAAATATCTATGTACATTAATAAGGTTATAACAAAAATATCTTAATTCAATGAAAAGTTTAAATCATGAACTTTCCACAACTAAGCATATTATGTATAAACTCAACATACTATTTATGATTATCTAAAACTTGCATTTCTTCTGAGGAACAATAACCTAGTAAGTACACAATACTATTGTGTCAGTAACAAGAATAAATACCTTTGCTTTTATTGTCCCCTTGTATGATCCTATATAATAAAAGGGTAATATGCAAATTGACCGAATGGTGGAACGACTGGTCACTATGACGTGCACTGACCACCAGGGGGCAGACACTCAACACAGGAACTGTTCCCCGGGCGGTCAGTGCGCTCCCACAGGGGGAGTGCTGCTCAGCCACAGCCGGGCTGATGGCTGGTGAGCACAGCAGTGGTGGTGGGAGCCTCTCCTGCCTCCACAGCAGCACTAAGGATGTCCGAGGGTTCCTGGACTGTGAAAGGGCTCAGGCCAGAATGCGGGACCCCCCTCCCCGAGTTCACAAATGTCATGCACCAGGCCTCTAGTCCTACCTAATAATAGACAAATATGCAAATTGACCATACCTCTGCTACACCTAAGCCACGCCCACCAGCCCAAGCCACGCCCACCAGCCAATCAGGGCGAGTATGCAAATAAACCGAACCAAGATGGCTACAGCCACAGAGAGCAAGGTTTCCCAGGCAACAGAGGGAAACAAGCTTTCCGCCTGCCCTTGCTAGGCCTAAGCCTCCACTCAAGCTACAAAGTTTCAATTATAGAAGGTAAACAAATTCAAACAGAATGGCGGCAGCCACAGAGCTGGAGAGACCAGGCCAGGGTTGCCTGCGGTAACGGAGAAAGCAAAGCTTTCTGCACACCCTGGCCGGGCTCAGGCCTCTGCTTAAGGCTACAAAGTTTCAATTATAGAAGGTGAATTAACTCAAACAGAAATGGCTGCCAGTGGAGCATGCAAGAGGCTTGGCTCTGCTCAAGGCTACAAAGTTTCAGTTGTAGAAGGTAAATAAATTCCAGATACCAGGGCCTCCGCTTGGGTCGCCAGGGGGCGTGGCTGGCCTGCAAACCACCACAGGCCCCTTGCTCAGGCTGCCCCATGCCCCAAGGGAACCCCACCCTTATCTGGGACACCCTTCAGGGCAAACCAGCTGGCCCCCACTCCTGCACCAGGCCTCTATCCTATCTAATAAAAGAGTAATATGCAGATTGACCACCACTCCAACACACAATATGTCTGCCCCCATGTGGTCAAAGATCTTGCCCCCATGTGGACACAAGATGGCCACCACAAGATGGCCTGCAAGGGAGGGAAGTTGGAGGCAATCAACCCTGCAGGGGAGGGCAGTTAGGGGTGACCGGGCCAGCAGAGGAGGGAAGTTGGGGGCAAACAGGCTGGCAGGGGAGCAATTAGGCATCAATCAGGCTGGCAGCAGAGTGGTTAGGGGGTGATCAGGCTGGCAGGCAGAAGCGGTTAGGGGCAATCAGGAAGGCAGGCAGGCGAGCAGTTGGGAGCCAGCAGTCCTGGATTGTGAGAGTGATAACCAATTGCCAATTTAGGCCCGATCCTTGTACTAGATCTGTAATATGTTATTTCATTTCTTCCTCACCTAAATGGGCAGTCAGACATCCCTCAAGGGGTCCCAGATTGGAGAGGGTACAGGCTGGGTTGAGGGACACCCCCCCCCTCCGTGCACGAATTTCGTGCACCGGGCCTCTAGTATTAAATAAGAACAGACCTGGCCCTTCCCCCAAAAAAGGGGCGGGGTCCTTTTTCTTAAAGCTTCGACCAACTGTGTAATAGGGGACCATAGGGGACATTTTATTATTGAACACAGTCATTTTTTTTTAATTTCTTTATTAAGGTATCACATATTTATCCTCATCCCCCCTATTCCCACCCCAAACCCCTCCCCACGCATGCCCCCATCCCCCTGTTGTCCGTGACCACTGGATAGGCTCATATGCATGCACACAAGTCTTTTGGTTGATCTCTATTATTATTATTATTATTGTTATTTACTATTTTTATTAAACTTCCCCCTACTGATAAGTGTGTGTGTGGGGGGGGGGGGGGAGGGGGGCAAAATAACTAAAAAAAAAGAACATATCTGCTGTAGCAAGTATAACTTATTTGGTATAATTTTGGTATTTTGAGAAATCCATAAACATTCTTAGGCCACTAAACAATTAGTAATTCATTATTATGGTACACATTAAAATGGTGTCTTCTCACAAACATTTTGGAAAACTGACAAGTACATACTAAAACTGGATATATGGCCCTAACCCAGTGATGGCAAACCTATGACACGCGTGTCAGCACTGACACGTGTAGCCATTTCTAATGACACGCGGCGATGAAACATTTGCTGCTCCCGAGGATGAAACATTTGTGAAATAATGTTTTTTCCTCAAAGTGACACACTACCCGAGTTATGCTCAGTTTTTTGGCGAAGTTTGACACACCAAGCTCAAAAGGTTGCCCATCACTGCCCTAACCCGTTTGGCTCAGTGGATAGAGCGTCGGCCTGTGGACTGAAGGGTCCCAGGTTCGATTCCAGTTAAGGGCATGTACCTTGGTTGAGGGCACATCCCCAGTAGGAGGTGTGCAGGAGGCAGCTGATCAATGTTTCTCTCTCATTGATGTTTCTAACTCTCTATCCCTCTTCCTTCCTCTCTGTAAAAAATCAATAAAATATATTTTTTTAAAAAGATAGGAGCAAGAGGAAGGTTCTCGGATGCTCATAATGCACTGTTGTCTTGGTCTGAGGGTTAACAATGACTCAGTGGAAAGAGTATGCTTAATTTGTGAAAAACCTTACTTGTGTATTCCTCTATATGTATGGTATGTTCAGTTTTAAAATTGGTACCTTTTCAACATTTAACAATCTGATAATCTGCTGGAAAAAAACCCAAGATTTATATTCAAGGAGGTGGGGCAAACACTTACTAAAGAATAACTTTATTTCTCAAGAATACTAAAGATGTTTCTCTCTCTCTCTAAAAGATTTTTTAAAATATCAACAGACAAAATAGTGACTTTTAAATGTTAAAAAAAAAAAGCTAAAAGTAAAACATTGCTTACTTAACTTTTGATATCTAGACCCTAGGACTATAAATTACAAAAATACAGTAAAACCACATTTTCTTAAATAACGGTAAACAAAGAAGAAAGTCAGGTACTACATACTTAATGATCAAAATGTGTTTTGGGTCTAAGATTCTTGAAACTAGTAAAAATGTTAGTAACAGAAATCTCCTGTTATTAGTCTGTATAGATCATTAAAAATAAAAACAATTTATAAAACACATCAGAATTTTATTGCTTGAAGAATACAGCATATGAAATCACAAGAATGTCCAAATGCAAAATCACTAGGCTTCAAACATATAATACATTATCAGATGCAGTAAAATATTAATTAACCTGAACTCTGCATCAGAAAAAAAGGTGTGGAAAAATATCTAAGTTGTTTACTTAAGAAACAGATACACTTAAAATAGCAAGTATAAGGATGTTACAGTACAAATTAGAAAAGCCAACACTTATTAACTTACTGTGTCTTAGACCAGACTACCTTTGGTACTTAAACTTTAAAAAAACACACAATCCCTTCTATGTTGTCCAAAGCACGTCATAGATACAATGTCAACTTCAACTTAAAACATTCTACTAAATTAACCTTTTTGTGGCATGGAGAAGTGTATTTAATAAATGTATAACAATATTTCACTTTTCCTAAAAGTGCAAAATATGATCATTAAGAAATCTAATACTTGTAAACGTTATTTAGCTCTCCAATTAAAATTGAAATCCTTGACAGCCACAAATTATCCTTGGGCTTGGTGAATATAGAAATTTAAATAGTTTGGCAACTGACAAAGGAATTTAGATTAGATTACCTCATACAATCTTAAGTGGCCTTTTCCATTGTTTCCAAAATACAAACAAGATGCCATTTCTTCAACACACTGGATTCCTATATAAATCATTGCCATACTTTATTTATGAGAACCAAATTAAAGTTTCCTCCCTTTTAATGAGCAGGTTGAAACTACTTTTTATGTTTCATATAGGACTGATTAGTTATGACATGCTTTTTAAAACAAAACAAATCAATTTTTAAAGCTATCACTCTAAGATGGAGATGATATCATTTCAAAAGGAAGCATTGGACACTGTAGGCCATCTAGTAAAAAAAATTTAAGAGTAATGTGAAAAACAAACAATAAGTAAACTATAAGTTAAATTACAAAAACCCCTCTTTTACAGCAAGCATGCTCATTAACTTTCCTTTCCCCCAGCAAAGGTTTGAATATTCATTAACCTCAGTTAAACCAATAGAACCTAAGCAATTGTTTCACAAGTTCCAATAAGCATGAATGGACTAAGCAAGTAATACTACTGACAATTAACGGAGTGAAATAGTAAGAATCATGACAGTCCTCAAAATTGGGCAGTCTTTGAAATGTAATAGTGTAGCTTAAGATGAATTATGCCATAATAAAACCATAGGTTTTACCTCTACATAAAACAAAACAAAATAAAAAACATGACCCACCAAATTTATACACTACTATGGAACATACCCTTCCTAGTTTTTGAATGTCTTGTTTTGAAATTCTTTCAAATAAGTATATTTATCTGAGCATATATATGTGTGTGCATGTATATATCTACGTACATAGATATATATATACACACAAACATATATATGTAGCCTATATATATATATATATACTCATTTTAAAAGACAAAAAAACACATACTACAGAAATGAACTCGTTCTTTTTAACCAATCTGGTCTAATGCCTACTGTATTACACAGCACCCCCTCCCCCAATAATTTAATATTCCCAATTTTTAGTTTAGTTAAAAGGGCAGAGGAAATGAAAATACAGATTTAGAGTTTCTGTATAAATTTTACTGTATTTTTATAAAGTTGAAGTTTTCTGTAACACTGTTTATTGATCAATAAAGGACTCACTGCTATCTAAAATCTCATAAACACCATTAAAAATTCAAAATTGATATTATACTGAACCTTAAATTTTCAATTGTTCAAAGAGACAGTTTTCACATGAATAGCACACAATAGATGAAAATCAATAGCAGACATCCCTAGGGTACCAGTGGCAAGTCCATCAAGATGAATACAAAATTACAGATAAGCATTTCTTTCACTGTTTTCTTGTGCAGGGAAAACCTTTATAGAGGAAACAGAACCTCAGCTGGTGAATTTCAGATATCATCATCATCTTCTTCATCCTGAGAAGATCCTGCCTGGTTAGATGCACTGGCTGAGGCAGCAGCAAGCTGCGCTTGTTGGGCAGCTTGCTGCATTTGAAGCCATTCCTGCTGGGCCAGTTCTGCTTGTTGCTGTCTAGCCTAAACACCAAAAACATAAGAACAAGTAATTTTTTAAATACCCATAGAATACACACTTTAGTGTATATTGCAAACTTAGTCATTATCAAATTTGAATATTTCCCAACCACTATATAACTGTTGTACATCTGGAGAAAAGGAACTCTTTGAGATTGGTTCTCTTATAGATAGTCCCCCCTCTATGTCACATAATTTATGCTTTGGTTCAAATGAAGAAGCTGAAAATGTAGACAGGAAAATCATAATATTTTCTCTTTGGTTCTTTTACCTGTATTTCTCTTTTTCTTTTGTTTCACTTGATTCTTCTGTCCTCTCAATTTACAATTTATATTTTTTAAAAAAATTATTGATTTCAGAGAGGAATGGAGAGGGAGAGAGAGACAGAAACATCAATGATGAAAGGGAGTCATTGATTGCCTGCCTCCTGCACGCACCACACTGGGGATCGAGCCCACAACCTGGGCACGTGCTCTGACCGGGAATTGAACCGTGACCTCCTGGTTCATAGGTCAACCAGTTTGGCTCAGTGGATAGAGCGTCGGCCTGCAGACTCAAGGGTCCCAGGTTCGATTCCGGTCAAGGGCATGTACCTTGGTTGTGGGCACATCCCCAGTGGGGGGTGTGCAGGGAGGCAGCTGATCAATGTTTCTCTCTCATCAATGTTTCTAACTCTCTCTCCCTCTCTCTTCCTCTCTGTAAAAAATCAATAAAATATATTTAAAAATTTTTTTTCAAAATAAATTTAAGTAAACTAAAGGATGGCTAAACCATTAGCATGGTATTATAGAAAGAGCACAGGTTTTAAATTCAGAAGATATGAGTTTTAATTGAGATTCCAATACTTTCTAATTGTATGAACTTACTGGTTTTATTTAACTCAATCCTTCCTAATAAACTAAACTCTATAATGATAGAAACTATGTTTTTTTTGTATACTGGTGTAAGCCTAGCACCTAGCTCTATGCCTGGTAAATAGTAAGGTCGTTAGTAAATATCTGCAGAACAAATGAATAATTTCATGCAAGTTTCTCCATCTCTGAGTCTGTTTCTTAATGTATAAATAGATATAATAACATTTATATTATACATAAAAACTCTACCAAGTATGTAAAGTGTCTAGCAGAGTATGTTTTTCCTTTCATCAAATATTTAACTTGGCACCCTTCAGTGGTTCTCAACCTTTCTAATGCCGTGACCCTTTAATACAGTTCCTCATGTTGTGGTGACCCCCAACCATAAAATTATTTTCGTTGCTACTTCATAACTGTAATTTTGCTGTTAATGAATCGTAATGTAAATATCTGTGTTTTCTGATGGTCTTAGGCTCTACAGCAGTGGTTCTCAACCTATGGGTTGCGACCCACAGGTTGAGAACTGCTAACAGGGTCGCCTAAGATCATCGGAAAACAAATATTTTTGCGGCCCAGCCAATATAACACTATGTAAGAAACGTTTTAATAAAAATTTTGTAACTTAACTTTTACAATATCCTGGTATACATAATTATTAATAACGAATTACAACGTTTGCTAATGGCTGATTACAATAATTGTATTGCATTCATTTCCCTTATGCATCTTACGTGCAGGCGCACCATTTCTCTCCACTAATACTAGCAGTCAATATTTATTTTAGCAGCCGACTGCCACGTCATTAGTCTTGTACTGACTTGTTTGGTGTGTGCAACAGAAAATATTTTGCTTTCGGAGAACAAAAAAATATATGTTTATTTGCGTTACGCTTATTAATTTGGGCAGTTATTCAGTGTCTGGTAAGGTAATGGTCAAGAAAAAATATTAATTTTTATTAAAATTTTCTATTATTTTATGTTAACAATTACTCATTTATTTCAGCCCTTTGTATTCAGCATATCTCTATCAAAATAAACCTATGTTTCTATGAAAATTGAAGTTTTTGTTTTCTTTATGGCCCATATAAACTTAAACCTTGTTTATATGGCCTGTGTTAGCCTTTGAGCTTGACATGCTTGTTCTAGAGCAGTGGTCGGCAAACTCATTAGTCAACAGAGCCAAATATCAACAGTACAACGATTGAAATTTCTTTCGAGAGACAAATTTTTTAAACTTAAAACTTCTTCTAACGCCACTTCTTCAAAATAGACTCGCCCAGGCCGTGGTATCTTGTGGAAGAGCCACACTCAAGGGGCCAAAGAGCCGCATGTGGCTCGTGAGCCTCAGTTTGCCGACCATGGTTCTAGAGTAAGAGGAAAGAGTAGAGAAAGAGAAAGAGAGAAATATCAATGTGAAAGAGAAACACTGATTGGTTGCCTCCCAAACTCGTCCCATCTGGGGATCAAACCCGAAACCTAGGTAGGTGCCCTGACTGGGAATCGAACCTGCCACCTTTTAGTGTACAGGATGATGATCCAGCCAACTGAGCCACCTGTCTCTGGCTAATGGTTTTTTTAATCATTACTCCTTCTTTGTTACCTTACATTCATATGGATTACAATACTGTTTGTGTTCACGCCTGCCTCAAAGGCTTGTCCTCTTTAGTACTTATAGATTTTACCAATATAATGGTATGTAAGAAACCATGGTAAAATCTTTAAGTACTATAGGTTGTTCTGAGGATTAAATAAAGTAATACAGTTAAATTACATGGCAATATGATTAACACATGGTTAGAACTCAATAAATATGTAGTAAGCTTTTATTCTCTTATTAGTTTAAATCAGTGGTTCCCAACATGGGGCACGCACCCCACAGGGGGGGAATTGATATTTAAGAGGGGTCAACTGGAGAATGAGTTATTAACAGTGAATTTCTTATGGTTCTAGGGGCCTCATATCTATACTAATCTATTTTAATAAAAGCCTAGGTGCCCTTGTGTGTGACGTTGTTACAAGATAGCCACTACAAGATGGCCACATGCACAGCAGAAGCGGGGCCCAGCAGCCGCTCTGTGCGGTGAGGTCTGGGGGTTTTGAGGCTCCGTGTGGCACGAAGGAGGCAGGTCCCAGCGGAGGCAGGTCCCGGCAGGGGAGGGCAGGTATGGGTGATCAGGCCGGCAGGGGAGGGCAGTTGTGGGCGATCGGGCCGGCAGGGGAGCGGTTAGGGGAGATCAGGCTGGCAGGCAAAAGTGGTAAGGGGCAATCAGCAGGCAGGCAAGAGGTTAGGAGCCAGTGGTCCCGGATTATGAGAGGGATCCCAGATTGGAGAGGGTGCAGGCCAGGCTGAGGGACACCCCACCCCCCCACCTGTGCAAGAATTTTGTGCATCGGGCCTCTAGTATAGTGTATAAATATATATTGTGACATATTTATGCATTTCAGTTCTCTGTATTTTAAAACTTTATTTGCTATTTTTTCATATATATATATATATATATATATATATATATATATATATATATATATATGTTAGAGGCCCGCTGCACGAAATTTGTGCACGTGGGGGAAGTGTCCCTCAGCTCAGCCTGCACCCTCTCCAATCTGAGATCCCTCTCACAATCTGGGACTGCAGGCTCTTAACCAATCGCCTGCCTGCCTGCCTTATACTGCCCCTAACCACTCTGCCTGCCAGGCTGATTGACACCTAACCACTCCCCTGCCGGCATGATCGTCCTCAACTGCCCTCCCCTGCTGGCCCGATCGCCTCCAACTGCCCTTCCCTGCTGGCCCGATCACCGCCAACTGCCTTCCCCTGCGGGGCTAAGGGGACTGGGGGACTGAGGCTGGATGAGGCGGGGCAGTCAATTAGCATATTCCCTCTTTATTGGCTGTGGATGTTGACATCTTTGTGAGGGCGTGACAGTCAATTAGCATATTCCCTCTTTATTAGATAGGCTTTTTTTAAAAAAATAATTTCTTAGTGATTTCTTCCTCAGTACGTCTACTGTCCTTTCATTCTTTTACTTTTGTGCAAGCTTCTTTGGAAGCTTATTTAGACCAAGTTAATGGCCTTTAGGCTTCCTCCACGTGAATAGGAGTTCACTTTTTGAATAATAAAAATTATATGTCACGGGGGGGAGGGGCATCAGGATTTTAGAGATGCTTAGATGGGGCATGGCCAAAAAAAGGTTGGGAACCACTGGTTCAAATGTTGACTGGTGTCTAGTGCCTAATAACACTTAAAATTCAAATGCTTTTGGTATAAACCAAGTTGGTTGTTATGATTGCAAAGAGATCAGCTATGGTACTAATCTGGAATAGCTTACCTAAAATGATACTTCCCAATTCCAATGGTAACTACAGTAACTGGTAGGAAATCTATTCAACCCAAAACTGCCTTACAATTTCAAATGAGAGGCCAGATCTTAGTAGGGGAAAAAACGGCCTAACCTTCTCCCCTTCTTTTAAAAAAATATTAGTATTTGGTTGCTAATCCTTCACAGTCTAGGTATTAGACCTGTACCAAGCAAGAGAAGTCTTCTTCCTTTTTCTGCTCCACTGGCACACTTCAAAATTTTTTTAAGATTAGAATGTTTTAAATGTATATTAAAGATCTAATTTAAGTGCAAAGTAGATATTAATCACATTTTCTTTATATGCCACTCATCATAAATTTTAAAAAGAGTATTTTCTCATCAGCTCATTATTTTCTTTATTTATTTTTCTTTTTTTTATTTTCAGCCCATCATTTTAAATCTTAAAAATGTTTAGGTCTACTTTTCATGCTTTGTATAGTCATTCTGTCTGGAAAAAAAATCAGAGTAAAATCTCAGTAGTTATTTAGAGTTGTTCTCTTTAGAAAACAGGTTGCTGCAAATATTTACTTTTACATGAAGTAAATAACTGGCCAAATAGACTCAAACTGGCCATCTCTACTAAATATCAGATTCCATGATTAAGTAAGCCACAGAAAGAAAATCCTGCGAGGTAAGTTGATTTTGGAAATTATTTCAGAAACCAGTCTGATTTCTATTAGCAAACAGCATAGGATTCAGATGACAATAATTTAAAATGAATTACTTACTTTTGCAAACAATTCCTGTTGCTGTCTCAATAACTCTTCTTCAGGAATGCCAAGGTTTTCCAAACGAGAACTGGCCTTTCTTCTTTTTAATGCTACAGTCTTGCATTCTTGTAAAACTTCTTTTACTTCACTGATATAAGAGCCAAAGCCCAAACTTTCTAGGGCTAAGGAAATAAAAATATGAAAGAATGATAGTATAAGCTTTTCTTCTACGTATAAACTTTAAGTTTTTGTTTTTGAGGAGGAGGTGGTTGTTTTCTAATAATTTTACCTATCTTTCAGTTGCACGGCAATTATCTAGATGACTATGACAAAGTATTTTGTCAAATTTCTTAATATTAGATTGCAAATTAGCTAAAACTTAAGAACAGGCCTTCCCTTTTCCCTTTCTTGCTGACTAAAAACCAAAGCATTTCCTGTAAGAAAAAAAAAAGTCCAACGTAAGAACATGTGGTTTTAGTAACAAAATATTTTTCCTATGCCACTCATAGTAAATCAAACATCATTAAGTCAGTCACTTTCTCAAAGAAGACCAGAAGAGCAAATATTTGAAATATATTTGTTAATAATATTTTTTGTACCATTTGGCTTAGAAAGAGTAGGCTTTGATAACATATGTTCTAAATTTCAGTAGGATAGAATAAAAGAGTAGATAAGTTCTTTTGTCCAATATACCAACAGGAACTATTTTAAGCAAAGACACTCAAACTGCGAAGTTTAAGAAATACTGGTGAAAATAACTTATGAAATTCAGCATTTATATTGAGCCAATGAATTTCCCTTGAAAATAAAACTTAACAGGAAGCACTCTTAAAACATTTCATGTGGTGTGGCAGAAAAACTGGGATAAAGGACAAGTATAAGGATAAAAGAAGCATTTAACAAAAAATTCTTTTTTCAAAGCCTAACGAGGCAATCGAGGATGTCTGGTTCCTTTAGCCAGGCAGTCCCTTAACCTTCTCTTACACGGGGGGGGGGGGGGGGGAGGGGGGGAGGGGAGAGAAGAGAATGGGGGCTTCTTTTTTTTCACATTTTGAAAGAAATTCTTTACAAGAAAATACACTCTCTAAATGCTTTCTGTAACCCAGAAAGACAAGGCATAAAATTTCCTTTTGGCTCATAGTGTTTAGAATTATATTGTATAGTGCTACATGTTGATCAAAGCCCTAAAGACATATTTTGTTTTCTGAGCCAATGATGAAATAGAAGTAGTGAAAAACACAGTAAATAAACTTAATTTAGTTCATCAGTTCCTGTAGTCTTTTAACAATTTGATGAACAAGGTTGCCCTCAATAAATATGCTCTAAATTCTACCTTCAGAGATTTGCTCTTCAGGAAGAATATCAAATATACCTTTACAAATCCACATTACCATGTCAACTGTGGTTTTTTTTAAAGATATTTTAAATGATTTCAACTTTAAGTTCTTCAATTAAACTAATTTCATAATTCTTCTTTAAAAATAATCTGATGGCCCTAGCTTGTTTGGCTCAGTGGATAGTGTTGGCCTGTGGACTGAAGGGTCCCAGGTTAGATTCTGGTCAAGGGCATGTGCCTGGGTTGCGGGCATGATCTCCAGTAGGGAGCGTGCAGGAGGCAGCCCATTGATGATTCTCTCTCATCATTGATGTTTCTATCTCTCTCTACCTCTCCCTTCCTCTCTGAAAACAATAAAAACATATTTAAATAAATAAATAAAAATAACCTGATGCCATAAAGTAGAGTACTATTACTTGAATTTTAACTAAGGCAAGTTTCTGACCCTACCTTGCCATCCCCAAAACTTCAGTAACACATTATTCTGAGTTGTGTATATCAAATTAACTACTGTATAATTCTTGGCCTCAGGAAGCTTGGGGTATAGTGAAAAACTAAGTGAAGATTAGGCAGCCTGCATTTTTCACTTGAACTAATAGATTATTTTTTAAGTGTCAAAGCTAGATGCCAACATTTGTATCTTTTTTCTTTTTTTAAAAAAAATACTTTTTATTGACTTTTAGAGAGGGAGGAAGGGAGAGGGCGAAGGAGAGAGAAACATCAATGTAAGAACAGAACCTTGATCGGCTGCCTCCTGCATGCCCCCTACCGGGAATTGAACCAACCACCTTTCAGAGCACAGGACCACGCCCAACCAACTGAGCCTCACTGGCAAGAGCCTTTTTTCTTCTTTAAAGGCACAAGCAATGGCAGTGTATTTTCAATAATATTGGCTGGAGACAAAATCAAAAGAAACCAAGTGAATGGTTTATGATATCCTGCCACATTCTAAAGAACAATCTTACCACCTTAGCCCTATATCTAAGTCCTCCAGGATCTAGCTCCACCAACCTTTCCAGCTTTACTTCGCCATTACTAAATCCCTGCATACTTCTACTAAATCTGACTGCTCGGTGTTTCCCAGCAGGCACCAGTTTCCCACATTTATGTTGATGGTAATGCAGTCAAGACCTAGATCAAACTCCATTTTCAAATTAAGCTTGCCTGATCCTCCTAGACAGAGTATTCTTCTCCTTTTGAAATCAGATAGACATAGAATTTAAAACTTAGTTGTCACTGCATTTGTATTGTATAATCTTGGATACGTTACTTAATATCTCTAAGCTTCAGTTTTCCATCTCTAAAATGAGAATGGTATTTATTCCATATCTTCCTACAACCAGAAGCAGTATAGTGGTTAAGCATGCAGGCCCTAAATCTGCCAGGGCCTGACCCCCAGCTCTATCTCATAGTAGCTGTGTGACCCTACATAACTTCCTTTACCTTTACCCTTAAAATAAGAATAACAGTATCTACATCTCATCAGATTAGATTGCTGTGAAGAATAAATAAATAGATATAAAGAGCTTAGAACAGAGATTGACCCATCGAAAAAGCAAAATAAAATATTCACTATTATATCTGCATTAGTTCTAGGGTTGTAGGAATCAACCAAATAATTAATCGAAAGGATTTAACATACTGTCTAGTACCTAAGAGTAGTTTAACTGACTTGGACTATGTATCATTATTCTTTATTTTTCCTCTTACATTTAAAAGAGTCCCCTAATAAGGATATAGGACCTAAATATACAGTTATGCATTATCACACCTATGTTCAAGTTGAACAAGTATATTTATAATATAAAATATTAAATTTACAAAATTAACAAATCAACACAATGGAGAGATACCTCTTTGAAACGTCATAAATTACCAGACTAGACATTTAAAAAATTCATTCCAAACTACCTTTAACCACGGAGGGTTTGGGTTAAAAATTAACAAAAACAACTCACCTTTAAAAACATCTAAGGTTGAGAACACTGCTTTAAAAAAAAATTTGCAAGTAAGTCCTAGGTTAATATTTAATATTTATTATTCAATGAGCTGCTATATACAAATATTGTATTCACAATAAAACAGTTTAACAGCCGAAACCGGGTTGGCTCAGTGGATAGAGCGTCGGCCTGCGGACTCAAGGGTCCCAGGTTCGATTCCGGTCAAGGGCATGTACCTTGGTTGCGGGCACATCCCCAGTAGGGGGTGTGCAAGAGGCAGCTGATCGATGTTTCTCTCTCATCAATGTTTCTAACTCTCTATCCCTCTCTCTTCCTCTCTGTAAAAAAATCAATAAAAAAAAATATATATATATATATATGAACAGTTTAACAGGAACAGCCACAAATTAAAAAAAATTTAAATATATTTAGGCTAACATATTAATAACTGGATACAGTATCTTCTAAACGGAGATACTTTACATCATTTCTTATAATGTAACAGTAATCATTCCCATTTTACACAAAGTAGAATCTTAAAGGAATTAGGGGAATGGCTCTTAAGAAGGTTACGATTTATGGTTATAAGCAGGCTGTTCAATGTACAACAGTACCATATCTAATGAAGACCATCCTATTTAATAAAAGAGCAATATGCAAATTGACTGTACCTCTACCACAGCCACAAGCCACACCCACAAGCCAATCAGGAGTGAGTATGCAAACTGACCCAACCAAGATGGCTGCGGCCACGGAGCGAGCAGGAGGCTTGGGTTTCCCTGGCAATGAAGGAAGCCAAGCTTCCTACACACCCTGGCCGGCCCAGGCCTCCGCTCAAGGTTACAAAGTTTCAATTATAGAAGATAAATAAATCCCAACAAAAATGGTTACGGCCACGGAGCGAGCAGGCGGCTTGGGTTTCCCCAGCGATGGAGGAAGCCAAACTTCCTGGCCAGCCCTGGCCTCCACTCAAGGCTACAAAGTTTCAATTATAGAAGATAAATAAATCCCAGATCCCTGGGCCTTCGCTTGGGTCGCTGGGGGGCGTAGCCAGCCTGCAAACCATCACAGGCCCCTTGCCCAGGCCGCTCCACGCCCCAAGGGAACCCCACCCTGATCCAGGACACCCTTCAGGGCAAACCAGCTGGCCCCCACCCATGCACCAGGCCTCTATCCTATTTAATAAAAGAGTAATATGCAAATTGGCCATCACTCCAACACACAAGGTGGCTGCCCCCATGTGTCAAAGATGGATGCGCCCATGTGGACACAAGATGGCCGCGACAAGATGGCCAGCAGGGGAGGGCAGTTAGGGGTAACCAGGCCGGCAGAGGAGGGAAGTTGGGGGCGACCGGGCCTGTAGTGAAGGGCAGTTGGGGGGGACCCAGGCCTGCAGAGGAGAGCAGTTGAGGGAAACCAGGCCTGCAGGGGAGGGCAATTAGGGGTGACCAGGCCTGCAGGGGAGGGCAATCAGGCTGGCAGGGGAGCAGTTAGGCATCAATTAGGCTGGCAGGGGAGTGGTTAGGGGGTGATCAGGTTGGTAGGCAGAAGCGGTTAGGGGCAATCAGGCAGGCAGGCAGGCGAGCAGTTGGGAGCCAGCAGTCCTGGATTGTGAGAGGGCAGTCGGACATCCCTCGAGGGGTCCCAGATTGGAGAGAGTGCAGGCTGGGCTGAAGGACACACACACCCCCATGCACGAATTTTGTGTACCGGGCCTCTAGTTAGGTATAAACAGCATAGATTTGTATGTTTATAAAATAGTGTTATAATTTATATGTTAAAATCTGTGCCTTTTCTGGCAGATGGTGATAAAGGTTTTTAAGGTAGGTATATCATTTTCTAATATGTACAAAGGGACTTTATGGAATGTTAATGGTCCTGGCTCTAAGGATCTCAGAGTAAAATCCAAAAAAAAATAATAATCTTTAAAAAATTTGTGGGTAAAACACACACATTATTTGTTCCTCAGAGGTCTGGCTACTACCCTCTGTCATTTATCTTAAAACTATGCCCAGAAAAGTACATGGTATATTAGGGGGGAAAAATCACTTAGCACACTTTTCAATTTCAAAGACATATGTTAACAAGATACCCACTTAGAAAAAAAAGTAAAAACTTCCACCACCAATAACATATACAGCTTATTTCAATCCTGAAAAGTTTAATTTTAACAAAAATTTGTTTGAATTATTTATACTTCACAACATATTGCATGTTTTTCATTTAAAAATATAACAACATTCTCTGATTTTTGTATTTTATTTTGTATGTTGGGGGGAGGAGTGTCTGTGTAATGTAATTCACTTAAAATACATTAAAAGGATGTAGCCAAATCGACATTTTGGCTCATAAGCCAGACAAGGTTTCTGAAGACCCTTAAGAACTATGTCCTCTATGGTATCATAACTCACGGAAATCTGGGACAAAGAGAATGATGGCAGAGCAGGAATTAAGTATCATTCACCTTTATATCCTTAGCAGTATCTAGCACAGTGTCAAGTACATAGTAGTATTCAAAAGTAATTGCTGGGTGGCAGAAGAAAAACAAAACATATACTAGTATCAATTTTAAGAAAAATAATAAAATCCTAACTTGAAAAAGTACTGATTATATACTGTGCAACGCAAATTACATGTTGTCTCTTAGGAAAAAAATATCCGCATGGACGATTATTTAGGCAATACAGTATCATTCTCATTTTCATTATTATTACAACTTCTCTGCAATTACTCAGATCCCCTGATTTCAAAACTACTTCACATCCACTTTCCAAAATAGACTGTGGTTTAGACTTTAGAGCAAAGCTACGCAAAGGGTGGTCCGTTTATGCCAGAATTGCTTGTAATGGTCTGTGTGAGTTAAGTATGGAAAATCAAAGTAAGCATTTAAGAAACTTCATAACAAAACTGTAACTTTATGTGGTGATAGATGTGTTAACTAACCTAATTGTGGTAATCATTTCACAATATATACATATATCAAATCATTATATTGTACAACTTAAACTATACAATGTTATAGTCAATTATATCTCAACAAAAGGGGAAAAAGAACCTTTATAGCAATTTGACAGTAATTTTATGTCTAACAACAAAAAAATAAATTTTTTATTTATACCTTTTCTTATTTTTCTAGTGATCCATTTTTATTGTATTTTACAAAAGTACCAGTATGAACCCTGGCTGGTTTGCTCAGTGGTTAGAGCATTGGCATGTAGATGGAAGGGTTGTGGGTTCCATTCCCAGTCAAGGGGATGTACCTCCACTCCAGGTTCCGGTTTGACCCCCAGCCTTGCTGGGGCGTGTGCAGGAGGCAACCAATTGATGTGTCTCTCTCACATCAATATTTTTCTCTCTCTTCTCCCCACCTCCCTCCTCCCTCCCTTCCACTCTGAAAAAAAAAATGGAAAAAATATCCTCAGGTGAGGATTAAAAACAAATAAACAACAACAACAATAAAAACCCACAGAAAAGTACCAGTATGAGAGGGACTAGAATTTTTAAAAAGACACCCAACATAGATAGCTTACAGCAACTCAATTGCTGAAGAAGCAAATCCTCAAACTTTTACTACTTTCACTTACTATTCTCATAAATGTGAAAAAGATGTAGCAAGAGATTGAAAATGCAGAAAGAAAATAGTATCACTTAAAATATTCTTACACTCTGGCTTTACAAAAGATATGATGTATGGTTAAACATAACAGATTTTCAGCTTTATATTTTAACTATAGGCCTGGTGCACGAAATTTGCACACGGGTAGGGTCCCCGGCCTGGCCAGCGACCAGGGCCGATCAGGGCCTTCTGGCTGCCAGCTGGGGCCTTCCTTTGTTCCGCGCCAACCCCCTGGTGGTCAGCGCACATCATAGCAAGCAATCAAACTCCCAGTCTCCTAGTCAAACTCCCAAGGGGACACTTTGCATATTAGCCTTTTATATATATAGAAGATCAGAAATACTACATGAATTTTTAAAATTATTATTTATTGTAGCATATTTCATAAGATTCTCAACCTTAACTGATTCTCAATAACTGCAAGTTATACCTGAAACTATTAAGTATTATTTATACATAAATGGGGAAACACTTAACAAATTTGCCTAAGGTGAAAAACTTTCCAGTGTAGAACTTGCAGCTCTTGACTCTCAATGTCAATTCTTTCCATAATGTAAGAGAACATGTTAGAACTCATTGAAGAATGTGTTCATTGAAACCAGCAATGGAATATGAGGAGCACCTTAGAATTCCCTCTATTTGTGTATCTGTGATCTTCAATACCAAGTCTACTTTCTTAAACTCAAAATAAGCAAGACATTTAGGAAAATATTTTAATATAACTTTATAGTTATAGTATTTTAAGTTATAGTATTTCACATATTTACTGGCAGTAAAATTACTTCAACTTTTACTTGAATCTTACAGAACTGACTCAAGCAAAGTAGCAAGTGAACAAGTGAGATGTCCTGAAGCAGTCTAGTTCATTAAACTTATTATTTAAATTCCAAACTTAAAACAATTATGCTACTTTAAATGTACATTATTATTCCACTTAGATATATCTTACATTCCTAAATAATCAGTGCTGACAGAAAGTGTAAAAAATGTGTCTACTGTGACTTAACTAGCTTTCCAGTTAGTCTGTAAAAATGCACTTAAAACACCTAAAATATATACACATTAAACGTTTCTTTAAAAAAAAGTAACCACTTAAGCAAAAAAATATATATTTAAAATGATTAAGAAATCTGAAACTAATATGAGATTATAATTTATAAAATCTAAACATCTAGCTGGGGAGAATTTTGGGCAAAAATGGTAGGTCCTTATCCACTAAACAATGTCAATGTTACAAGAAAAAATAGGTAAATTTATAAGACTATAACAGGTCCATACATGATTTTAAAAAAATTAATACATCATATTCAGTACACAAAGGAAAATGTTTTCATTGGAACTTTCTGACTTATATGGTAAACTGAATTTATCATATTCCAAAGTTGAGGCATTTAACATACTGCTTGCTACAGCTGCACTTCTATTCCATCATGTCAATCAGAAATCTAAATATATCCTAGAAAAGAATAAACTCTACCCAAGAAGAGGTTGTAATGTGTTATTAGATTTTTGGAATGATCCCCACTTCTGTGGTGTAAACAAATGTTTAGGGAGATCCTTTAAAAGCTTTTGCACTCGGATGTCAAGTGTGACGGTTATTGAATGTATCAATAATTTGAAATATAAAAAAATCCAAATAAATAAGTTTGTATGAAAAGAAACTCCAGTTTTTTATTCTACTGCCACGCTTTGTAAAATCTGGGGTATTTAAAAAATTAAATCCCGAGTAGAATAAAGGAATCGAGAAAAAAGCAAGCGAGTGCAAAGGGTTAAAATATTTTTGCAATTTTCATTAGAAAGGCAATGTTGATAAAAGATCATTTTTCTTTTTTATGTGTTGGATAATCTTGTGAAGGACTTTTGACAACAACTGCACATACAATATAAAAATAAAAACACAAGAGGAAAAATAGACAATTTGACTTTCCTTTTACTTGCCAGGGTATCCAGCACACCAAACAAATAGAAAAAAAATAATTGCTTAAAAATGGAATATGCTTTTTCCTAGGGATCTATTTCCTCCTTATATATTAAAGTGGAAATGGAAGAGTATATTTTAAATCTACCTCTCACACATCATTAAGGACCAAAAATGAATCATTTAATCCTCTTGTCAATATTGACAGTAAAATATTGGATATGGGGAATATGAGCAGATGTGTTCTCTACTTCAGAATAACAGGAAAGTCACCCTTTAAAAAGTGAAATTATAACAATAAAATGGCAGGCAGCCACTTGCCTACCGAAATGATTAAAATTAACCATTAAACTTAATACTTTTTTTCTGACTTCAAAAGCAATCAAGAAACTGACAGGATTTTAATTGGATTATTATAAGGGGCAAGCTATCACCTCAAATTGAACACAACTTTTGCATAAGAGTATGTGTAAGTACTTCCCAAGACATTATGACCAGTAAATATGTCTCTCCATGCCTGAAACAAATAATCTGAAGATGATCTCTCAAATCCCTATTACTTTTCAATTTAAGAGAGAAGAAACTGTTGAAACTTTCAGAAATGTCCAATAAAAGTTTAAGTGTATACAATTAAACAGTAATGGCAGCAGGAAAAAATAGGGAAATGTTCCATGAAAAAACATCTCTTACAGTCTACTAATACAAGCTTTAAAAATGTATCTCCATAGAACAAAGGAAGCTATATAGAAGGAGGAAAATTAAAGAAAAGAGAGAAAGAAAGAAGAGAGAGGAGGGAAAAAAAAGAATATTCACCCTTTTCTTACAGAATAGAACTGGATTTCTTTGGTAACTTCTTGATTAATGGTAGGACCATCAAACAACTTTTAAAGCAGGAAATATACTCTTTTATTCACCACCAATAAACTTCACAACGTTGAACACATTCGTGTGAAGAATTTTTTTACTCATGCGGTTAGAAAATTCAACTTTTCCTCTACATTGGTAAAGAGATGAGTGGGAAAGGGGTGCTGTCCCCCCACTCATACTTGAGGTTCCTGTCTGAATTTTAATTTTCCAAGCGAGCTACGTTTCACCTTAGGCCGGCAATTTCTCAGTTGTCATGTCTAGGTTCCACTTTAGGCAGGCAAAATTCTTGTCCTTGCTTCGGCTTACCTGGCTGTACGTAAACTGAGCCTAATCCTTTACCTTTGGGTGTGTTGGCTGGCCCAAAAGCGTGCAATCCTTACTTGTACTCGCTGGATGAAAAGTGCCACCGAGGGGTTTTCTCCGGCTCCGGCTCCCTCCACGCCCGCGTGGCCTTTTCACTTTCCAGTCCCGAGCAGGGAGGAGGAATGGGGGCTTTGACGCGAACGGGTCACGCGACTGTCATTTAAACAAAATCCCACCCGTAACACTCACCTTGAATGACATGCTCTGGAGAGATGGTCTTCTTTTCCGATTTGTTGCAAATCTCATTGGCTTCGGAAGAGATAAGGTGAATGAATTCAGTGCAGCAGTTCACCACCAGCTCCCGGGCATCGTTGGCCACCCGGACATTGGGGAGCGTCTCTTTGATCATCTTATTGATAGCAGCCCGGGGGATAGTCAGGTCGTCATCGTTGCCAGAGGAGGAAGCCATCGTCTCTTCCTATCTCTCGCGCCTCGACTTTAAAAAAACTCCCCAGTCCTGGTCCACGACTCCACAAAGGTTTTTCAAAAGGCCGCCCTCGGAGTGATCCAGGGGCGCTGTGAGAAGAGGGTGCAGAAAATGGGGGGGCGGGCTGGCACCGGAGGACGAGGTACACCCCGTGTGAGATTCAGGGCGAGGTTGGGAGGAAAACCGGGGAGCTGAGGGTTCTGGGCGCAGCACTGCCCGGGTCGGGACGGGAACGTGAGGTGGTTGGGGATTTGAGCACCAGGAACCACCTCCGTGTATCCCCAGAGAGGAGGGCGCTGTCGCCCAACCGGTCCCCAGCGGCGCCGGAGCACAGGAAGGTCCAGGGACACAGGCTTCGCTGCGGTGCCGGGCGGACACACAGCGGGCTGGGCTCTAACGAGCCGGAGCCGCCGCGGCCGCCGCCGCCAGCAGCCGTTGCCGCTGCCTCGGCCAAACCATCCTTCGGACACCACGCCGCCGCCTCACAACATGTCGGCCGCGGCCGCGGCCGCTGCCAGAACCCGGGCGGGCGCCTGGAAGCGACTAGGGATAGAGTCAGGCACAAGGGAAACGGCACTGGGGGGCCGCCGTGGCCGTTTAGACCGAACGCAGATCGTGGAAGCCGAAACCGCGGCAACGTTGGTCCCTCAAGAAGCCAGAGAAGGTTTACGGGAAGCCTCTCCCGACACCCTTTGCGCTACCGGAAGCCTCTCCTCCAGGCCCCCTCCCTTCCCGATCAAGTTCCGGAAGTGACGGCGCCCTTCCCCCACCCGCGCCTTCCCGCCCATCCGCGCGGCCTCCACTTCCTCCCGCCGCGGTCCCGCGCCTTCCCGGGGCCGTGGCCGGGCGGGCGCGCGCCTCGCGGTCCCGGCGCCCCGAGCACGCGCCTGTTGGCGGCTGCCGCGCGGGACAGCGCCTGGCGGGCGGTAGGGGTCAAGCAGCTGACGCCTCAAACCTACTCCTAGCCACGCTCCGGGACAAAGGGGCGCTGGCTTTCGTTAAAAGGACTCTCTTTGCTGTTCCTCAAAGAGCCCGAATTGGGATTGAACGGGAACAAGGCCTGGGCTCTAGAGTGTGTCTCCTGTCTGCACGGTCCGTGGGGAAAGCTTTTGATGGTACCTAGTAGACGTGATTGGGATCAAAGCTTCCTGTGGGCCTCCACACAGTTTTGTTTTATGGGAAACAAAACTTGCAGAGCAGTGACTTGCCCTCCCAGTCACTACTAATGGCTAAGCCGGAAACTAGAAATGTGATACAAAGGAGTGGAAATGATGTGTGCCGTGCTGTGAGCCATAGGAAGAGGTTCCAACTTGGCCATTGTACATGGTGTGTTGCACGTAGGCTTCTGGAGAGAGGGGAAAGTATGTGAAAGTATCTAAGCAGCTCTGAGCTTTGCTTCTGTCCAGGGTGTCTAGTAATGTCAACGTGTATTAAGTTCTTCACAAAAACTGCATTATTTTTTTTTAATTAAGTGTGTCATACTGTTATTTGCAGGAAGAGCCTATGTTATAAATCAGTTTTGGCACTATTAGTTAATTAGATACTTTGTTCCTGATACATTGGACAGCAACAGGCTTATTTGAAATGTTTTCTTAAACTAGTTTAACAAAGACTACTAGATGTATCTCCAGGAGATCTTGGTTAATTATACTGTTTTGGTTTTGTCTTTATTTTTAAAAAATATATATTCTATTAATTTTTTTTACAGAGAGGAAGGGAGAGGGATAGAGAGATAGAAACATCAATGATGAGAGAGAATCACTGATTGGCTGCCTCCTGCACACCTCCTACTGGGGATCGGGCAGCAACCCAGGCATGTGCCCTTGAGTGGAATTGAACCCAGGACCCTTCAGTCCTTAGGCCAACGTTCTATCCACTCAGCCAAACCAGCTAGGGCTTGTTTTTGTTTTTCATTTAGCATTTTCTCCAGTACACTTGCCAGTTCTTTAATTTCTAAAGTGCAAACTCTGTTCAGTGCTACTAAGTTTAACCAAACCCAAAATTTTTGTATTAAAAAAACATTAAAATTTTCTTCAAAATAGGCATGCCCAGGTTTTCAGCTAAATTTACAATAATTTATAACATTTGTAATTTGAAGCTTAACATTAAAAAAAAGCAAATAATACTGTCCTTTTTGTTCATTTGTCATTGCTAATACACCAATTGCTAGTTTGTGGTAATATAAATTTTAAAAATAACTTACAGCCCGGCTGGTGTGGCTCAGTAATTGAGCATCTACCTATGAACCAGGAGGTCACAGTTCAATTCCAGATCAGGGCACATGCCTGGGTTGCAGGCTTGATCCCCTGTAGGGGGCATGCAAGAGGCAGCCAATCAATAATTCTCTCTCATCAATGTTTCTATCTCCCTCTCCCTTTCTTTCTGAAATCAATAAAAAATATATATATATTTTAAAATATATTTTTATTTATTTCAGAGAGAAATGGAGAGGGAGAGAGAGATAGAAAGATCACTGATGAGAGAGAATCATTGATTGGCTGTCTCCTGCACGCCCCGTACTGGGGATTGAGACCACAACCCGGGCATGTGCCCTTGACCGGAATTGAACCCAGGACCTTTCAGTGCGCAGGCCAACACTCTATCCACTGAGTCAAACCAGCTAGGGCAATAAAAATATATTTTAAAATAAATGAATAACTTATATCTATTATATACTTTTTTTTCGATAAGCACTGTGCTAAGTACTTTTATTTAAGTACTTAAGTATTATCTCATTTAATCCTCACTCAGAGCAAACTTATTTGATACTGTTTTAATCTCCATTTTACAGATAAGAAAAGTAAAGCTGGGAAAAGCTGGTAACTTCCCTAAAGTAAATATAGCAGTCAAGGCCGGCTGGTGTGGTTCAGTGGTTGAGCATTGACCCATGAACCAAGAGGTCCCTGGTTTGATTCCCAGTCTAGGCATATGCTAGGGTTGCAGGCTTGATCCCCAGTAGGGGGCATGCAGGAGGCAGCCTATCTATGCTTCTCTCCCCCTGATGTTTCTATCTCTCCCACTTCCTCTCTCTCTAAAGATCAATAAAACATATTTAAAAAAATATAGCCTTCTCCCCTCCCCTCCCCTGCATGCAGCACACAATAGATACCTGACATTCCTATTGTGGGGAACACATCCCCTGTGCCCATGTGGTTATGGCCATGTGGGCCTCCACACGTGAACTATTAGACTTTAATTAGTTTGGATGTTAAACAATTCCCGACTGTAACATGGAAAGGAAGCTCTGGACACTGGCCTGCTCCTAGAACGCTAGCTGTACCTTTTCCAGGACTGGCTTCTCCCAATAAACTTTGGTTCCATTAAGTGCACACACACATACACACTAGAGGCCCGGTGCATGAAATTTGTGCACTTGGGAGGGGGTGTCCCTCAGCCTGGATTGCGAGAGGGTGCAGGCCAGTCTGAGGAACCCCACCAGTGCACAATTGGGGCCGGGGAGGGACCGCGGGAGGGCTCCAGGGCGTGTCCAGCCCACCTCAGTCCCAATCAGCTGGACCCCAGCAGCAAGCTAACCTGCCAGTCAGAGCTTCTGCCCTGGTGGCCAGTGCATATCATAACAACTGGTTGACCAGGTCACTGTCTGCCCCCTGGTGGTTAGTGCACATCATAGCAAGTGGTTGAGCAGCCTTAGCATATCATTAGCATATTACACTTTGATTGGTTGAATGGACAACTGGACAGTTAGCATATTAGGCTTTTATTATATAGGATATATGTATACTAGAGGCACAAAATTTGTGGCAGAGTAGGCCGTCGCAGCCACGGCGGCTGCCTGGATCCCGCCCTTGCAGCCATGGTGGCTGCCTTGATCCCATGGCTGTAGCCCTGGCTTTGTCCGGAAGGTCATCTGGAAGGACGTCCAGTCTAATTAGCATATTATGCTTTTATTATAGATATAGGTATAGATATCGATATAGATATATATTCAAGATAGTCCAGGTCTGCTGCAAGGACAAATAACCCCCAAATGGTCATTTCATTCTATGGGTTCATGCTGAGTCTGCAAGAGGATGTATCATACAGTAATCACTAAAGAATCTATTGGAGCTGTTGGGAAGAAGTAGTGAAGGAGTTGCCCTGAAATACAGACTTTTGAAAGACGAGAGAAAGGAAGGTAATATTTGGTGTTCAAAGTAACAATATAAAGTTGTGGAGAGAGAGATCCAAGATGGCGGTGTAGATAGACATCTGGGCTGCTGCCGTCCACAACAATTTCCAAAACTACAACTAAAAGATAGAACGTCTATCACCCAGAACCACAGGAAAGCTGGCTGAGCGGAACCTCTACAACTAGACTGAAAGAGACAGGTGCAATCAGGACACAAACGCTGAAAAACTGAGGTACAGGGGAGCGCGTGCATGATACGAGCTGGCAGCTGGAGGCGGGCGTTGCTTTCTTCAATCTGAAGAGAGACAAGCCCCCAATCTCTCTTAAATCCAGTTTCTGGGGAGAAACTGGTCTGTCTGCCATTGGGTCGGAGAGTGAGGGTGGCTTACTAGCAGAGCTGCATGGAGATAGAATTGTTGGCTGCGCCGGCACGCGAGATGGCAGGGACGCAGTTGGAGGCGGCTCACTGCCAGCCATTGCTGTTTGACACGCCCTAGCCTAGAGATGCCCTGAGACTCCGCCCCGCACAATCTACAAACACACGAAGCTCCTAGCAGTGGCTTTTGCATATGAATGGCCTTCTCTATTGCAGTTTAAACTAGTAAACTTGCAACCCGGTACAGACAGCTCCAAGGCCTCCAAGCTCCAAGCAGGGAGGAGAGGACGGCAGTTCTCGCTGTAGCTCCTGCAGGGTAGCCTCAGACAGCAGCTGAACTGCACCCCATTGGAGATCCAGAAGCCAATGCACCTAGTGGTCAGTGTGAGGCACCAGATTTCAACTCCTCACATCCATAAGTGACACATTCGGGAGGCGGACTCAGTGAGCACCAAAGCCCCACTCAAACAAGCCCTGTACCACAAGCGTGTCTCCAGCGCAGCAGTGCTTCCATTATAGACACAGCAGGTCCTCACAGCCATTGGCCTGGAGGTCAATTCCTCCCAGTGTACCAACAGGAATCAAGGCTTTTAACTACACCAAGACTTTCCACTCAGCCCACAAAGAGGTGTACCAAGAGCGACCGCCTAGGGTGATTGGGGAAGCTGAGCTACCGGCCCCTATATGTCACTGACCACACAAAGCCACTCCATCAACACAGGGAGGCAGCCAAAATGCGGAGACACCGAAGTATGTCACAAATAGAAGAGATGGAGGAAAGTAAACTATTGGACGACACAGTGTTCAGAACCACATTTATAAGGTTACTCAAGAATCTTCTAAAAACCGCTGAGAAACTTGAAGAGACCTTCAAGGACCTTAATGAGAATACCAAAAAAATTGAAAAGGACCAGTCAGAAATTATGCATACACTGTCTGAAATAAAGAATATACAGAAACTAACTGTAGATCACCGTACCCAAAGAGTCAAACCAAAGATCTGGAATATGAGGAAACAAAACACACCCAACCAGAGAGGTGGAAAGAAAGAAGAATCCAAAAGTGTGAAGATAGCGTAAGGAGCCTCTGGGACGGCTTCAAGCGTACCAACATCCGAATTTTTGGGGTGCCAGAAGAAGAGAGAGAGCAAGATACTGAAAACCTATTTGAAGAAATAATGACTGAAAACTTCCCCCACCTGGTGAAAGAAATAGACTTACAAGTTCAGGAAGCACACAGAACCCCAAACAAAAGGAATCCAAAGAGGACCACACCAAGACACATCATAATTAAAATGCCAAGGGCAAAAGACAAAGAGAGAATCTTACAAGCAGCAAGAGAAAAACAGTTAGTTACCTACAAGGGAGTACCCATTCGACTGTCAGCTGATTTCTCAACAGAAACTATGCAGTCCAGATGGGAGTGGCAAGAAATATTCAAAGTGATGAACAGCAAGAACCTATAACCAAGATTACTCTACCCAGCAAAGCTATCATTCAGAATTGAAGGTCAGACAAAGAGCTTCACAGACAAGAAAAAGCTAAAGGAGTTCATCACCACCAAAGCAGGATTACATGAAATGCTGAAGGGTATTCTTTAAGAAGAGGAGGAAGAAAAAAAGGTATAGGTAAAAATTATGAACAACAAAAAGACATCAAATACATACCTATCAACAAGTGAATCTAAAAATCAAGTGAATAAAAAATCTGAAGAACAGAATGGACTGGTGAATATAATAGAATCAGGGATTTAGATCAGAATATCTAACAATACAAATCTGTTAGTAATATTGTTATAAAATATTTATAACATACTTTGATTTAAAAAAAGCCAGATATTCATTCAGTATCTTTCTGGAATTTGAACTGACATCTCTTCATCTTCTTCACAATTGCTGATTGAGAGGGCAAATGATTAGATATGTCAGGCAGATTTGTATTTTCACATTAAAATTCAAAGTTCTTCAGTCCCAAGTAGATAGATTTAAAAGTAGCGTTTCTGATTGGGAGGAAAATACAAATAATACAATAAGTGAAGGAGCCACTAGCCAATGGTTTGGAAGAACAAAAATACACCATGTGCCAAAATAAATTCCTTGTGGATTAAAGAGATTAATAGAGCTCATCCAGTGTGGCTCAGTGGTTGAGTATTGACCCATGAACCAGGAGATCACGGTTTGATTCATACTCAGGGCACATGCCTGGGTTGTAGGCTCGATTCCCAATGGGGGGTGTGCAGGAGGCAGCCAATTGATGATTCTCTCTCTCATCATTAATGTTTCTATCTCTCTCTCCTTCTCACTTCCTCTCTCTAAAATCAATAAAAACATATCTTAAGAAAAAGAATTTCCTATAAAAATGAAGCCATTAAATTAGTAAAAGAAAATATAGAGAAACTAGGGGCCTGGTGCATGAAGTTTGTGCACGGGGGGTGGCCCCTCAACCCAGCCTGCCCCCTATCATAGACTGGGAGCCCTCAGGGGATGTCCTACTGATGGCCTACTGTGGGAGGCGACCAGGCTGATCAGGGGAAGGCACCAGCCCAATCACCCCGCTGCTGCAGCCACTGCCAGCCACCACAGTCGCCAAGGTCTTTTCATCAACACGGACTCCAGTCCCTTCACCATGAAAAAAATAACAACTTTCTTTAGGCATTTTCAAGATGTGTCTTTCATAGGATATAACATTTCTTTCTTTTTTAATCCTCACCTGAGGATATGTTTACATTAATTTTTTAGAGAGTGTGGAAGAGAGAGGGAGAGACAGAGAGAAACATCAATGTGAGAGGAACACTTTGATTGGTTGCCTCCTGCATGAGCTCTGACCTGAGCCCCAGCCAGTGAGGAGCCTGTAACCTAGGTACATGCCCTTGATCAGAATCGCACCCGGACCCTGCGGTCAGCAGGCCAAGGCTCTATCCACTGAGCCAAACTGGGTAGGGCAGGATATGACATTTCGTAGCACCTCCAGCAGCGGACCTCCATTTTTTCCTCTCAGTGTGTGGTGGAAAAACCCTAAATCACCTTCTTGGATTCTTATTACCCAAGTTACCAAGAACACTGCAAGTGACGGCGTACAGGGAGCTTAGCCAATGAGAGGTCAGAAAAGGTGTTTACGTTCAAACTGGTTTGGCTCAGTGGATAGAGCGTCGGCCTTCAGACTGAAGGGTTCCAGGTTTGATTCCTGTTAAGGGCATGTACCTTGGTTGGGGGCACATACCCAGTGGGGAGTGTGCAGGAGGCAGCTGATCGATGTTTCTCTCTCATCGATGTTTCCCTCTTCTCTGTAAAAAATCAATAAAATATATATATATATATTTTTAAAAAAGGTGTTTTCTCTGCAGCTCCTGCGCAGAAGACCCGCTGTGTTGTGTCTACTGGGCTAGGGGCATGTCCCTGTGGCCCAGGGGGGCACGCCCCCGAGGCCGGCAGCCAGCCTTGTGTTGTGGGTGTGGGGCTGGGGGCATGGACCCAGGCTGCCACTTGGCGCCAACACAAACGCAAGTGGCCGCCCCGCCTCCAGCTGCTTGGCGCCTGCGACTGTAGGCCTGGAGTGGCTGGGGGCATTTTGGGACACTGGCCGCTCAGGGCCTACGCGCAGGCCTACAGGCTAGGAGCGGCCTGGGTCCCTAGGATGTTCCCGGGACCCAGGCTGCTTGGCGCCTGCATATGCAAATTAACCCTCCATCTTTGTCGGGTTAATTTGCATACTCACTCCTGATTGGCTGGTGAGCATAGCGGAGGTATGGTCAATTTACATGTTTCTCTTTTATTATATAGGATACTTATATAATCTTGGGAGCAGGAATTATATTTCATGAAATGTAAACCAAAAGGATGATTTTAAAAATACATATAAAAAATTGCCCTGAGCCAACACCGGTTTGGCTCAGTGGATAGAGCATAAGCCTGCGGACTGAAAGGTCCCAGGTTCGATTCCGGTCAAGGGCACGTACCTTGGTTGCGGGCACATCCCCAGTGGGGGGTGTGCAGGAGGCAGCTGATCGATGTTTCTCTCTCATCGATGTTTCTAACTTTCTATCTCTCGCCCTTCCTCTACGTAAGAAATCAATAAAAAATGTATTTTTTTTTTTTAAATTGCCCTGGCTGGTTTGGCTCAGTGGATAGAGTGTCGGCCTGTGGACTAAAGGGTCCCAGGTTCAATTCCAGCCAAGGGCACATTCTGGGGTTGTGGGCTCGATCCCCCCCCAGTAGGGGGCATGCAGGAGGCAGCCAATCAATGATTCTCTCTCATCATTGATGTTTCTATCTTTCTATCCCTCTCCCTTCCTCTCTGAAATCAATAAAAATATATTAAAAAAATAAAAAACTAAAAAGTGATTTAAAAATCACCAAAAAAAAATAAAAAAATTAAATGGCAAATATCAAACTGAAAGAGGACAAAATCGCCGAAACTGGTTTGGCTCAGTGGATAGAGTGCTGGCCTGCGGACTGAAAGGTCCCAGGTTCGATTCCGGTCAAAGGCATGTACCTTGGTTGAGGGCACATCCCCAGTAGGGGGTGTGCAGGAGGCAGCTGATCGATGTTTCTCTCTCATCGATGTTTCTAACTCTCTATCCCTCTCCCTTCCTCTCTGTAAAAAATCAATAAAATATTTTTTTTTTTAAAAAGAAAGAGGACAAAATCATGAGAAAAAAAAATTAAAAGACAAATGCCAAACTTGGGAAAAAGGGACAAAAGGGTAAAACGTCATAAAAAATAATAAGAAAAGATAAATAGCCAAATAGAAAAATGGGCAAAGGACTTCTGCAGGTAAGTCAAAATAGAAGGAATAAAAAAGGTTAATAAAGATTTTTTTCATTTTTATCAGTAATAAAAATGCAATTAAAACACTACTTTGTGTATCTAATTGGTGTTAGAGAGGGTACTACATCTCCATTGCTCTTTGATAAAATGTCTGAAAAGTATATTCCTTTTAACCAGCCATGCCACTTCCAAATAATGCTAAGGAAATAATTAATGTGTGCCATAAGATGTTTACTGCGATTTCCTTCCTTGCTTTCCTCCTCTTCTCTTTCTATCCTCTTTGTCCTTTTTGGTTTATCTGTGCTTTGGTGAAAAGGGGAAAATATTAAAATGTCCAACAAAAAGGGGACTGATTATATTAAGTATGATAAATTCATTCAACAAAACACCCGCACTATTCAACCAATAAAAATGATACCATAGTAATTGTATTTGAAAAGATGCTCACAATATATTGTTAAGAAGGAAAATCAAAATTCAGAGCAAGATGTATTGGAGGAGGGTCTTTTCTTTCTTTCGCCCTCTCTCCCTCCCTGGCCCCCCTACACTCCTACACTCACATATACACTTACTGGAAATAATTGGAAAAACATAAACCATGGGGAAGGGAGATTACTGGATTGTTAAATGTTCTTCTTATTGCCTGTCATTATTTTCTAACGTTACTACAATGAACAGGAATTACTTTTTTGATATATAAAAGTTACTTTTAAAAATGTATTTTTATTGAATTCAGAAAGGGAGAGAGAGAAGGAGAGAGATAGAAACATCAATGATGAGAGAGAATCATTAACCGGCTGCCTCCTGCACATCCCACACTGAGGACCAAGCCCCAGAACCTGGGGAATCTGCCCTGACTGGGAATTGAACCATGATCTCCTTGTTCATAGGTTGACACTCAACCACTGAGCCACGACAGCCAGGCTTAACTCCAAAATCTTGATAATTGTGACACAAAATTAAAAAAAAATTTAATCCTAAAATGTTATAGAATTGACAGATCATTTTTCATTTCATAAAGTATTATTTATAATCACTATTCTTATTGTTACTATGGCAGTATTTTATACACATAATGGCTGAGGTTAGGAATTTGTGTTCTGAAAAACATTGGAACATTAAATCTGAAGTAAACAATGATTTCCTCCTTTAATTATAACAAAGATCTGAGAAGAAGTAGAAGGCAAAAGGCTCTGTGTAACTATGGGGTTTATTAAGTTCTCTATGGTACAAACCAGCCCATTCCGGTGTCACGGTCAATGATGCACTAGCTCACAGGGAAGTCAATAGCACTGAAAAGTGCATGCATACTGTCTGCACAGAGAACTGCTGTAAAATATTATTCAGGGAAATAAAAGAAAACCAATCTAAGTATTTTTAAAATGCTAATTGGCAGTATTTAAGATATATGAGAAGAAAAACTCTTATCCTAGGTCATTCCATAACTGTTATATACAGATTAAGAATTGATATAGATACTAATTAAAGTAAAATAGTAAAAACACTTCTATTAGTACTTCAATTACTTAAAACATATTTATTTATTAAAGTTAGAGAGAGAGAGAGAGAGAGAGAGAGAGAGAGAGAGAGAGAGAGAGAGAGGAAGGGGGAGAGAGAGAGAGAAGAAACATCAGCTTGTTACTCCACCTGTCCATGCACTCATTGGTTGCTTCCTGTATGTGACCTGATGTGAATTGAACCCAAAACCCTAGCACATCAGGAGGATGCTTTAACCAACTGAGCTACCTAGCCAGGACACTTCCTTTACTTTTTAAAACAGTATTTCTTAAAATAATCTCAAGGTAGTCTTTTTTTATAGTCTTTTTTAAAATTTAATAAATCTTTATTGTTCGGATTATTACAATTGTTCCTCTTTTCCCCCCATAGCTCCCCTCCACCAGGTTCCTACCCCACCCTCTGCCCTTACCTCCCCTCCACTGTCCTCATCCATACGTGTACGCTTTTTGTCCAGTCTCTTCCCGCACCCCAACACCCGTTTACCCCTGAGAATTGTCAGTCCATTCCCTTTCTATGCCCCTGATTCTATTATATTCACCAGTTTATTCTGTTCATCAGATTTTTTATTCACTTGATTTTTAGATTCACTTCTTGATAAATAAGTATTTGTTGTTCATAATTTTTATCTTTACCTTTTTCTTCTTCCTCTTCTTAAAGAATACCTTTCAGCATTGCATATAATTCTGGTTTGGTGTTGATGAACTCCTTTAGCTTTTTCTTATCTGTGAAGCTCTTTCTCGGACCTTCAATTCTGAATGATAACTTTGCTGGGTAGAGTACCCTTGGTTGTAGGTTCTTGCTATTCATCACTTTGACTATTTCTTGCCACTCCCGTCTGGCCTGCATAGTTTTTGTTGAAAAATCAGCTGACAATCGTATGGGTGCTCCCTTGTAGGTAACTAACTGTTTTTCTCTTGCTGCTTTTAATATTCTCTCTTTGCCTTTTGCTCTTGGCATTTTAATTATGATGTGTCTTGGTGTGGTCCTCTTTGGATTCCTTTTGTTTGGGGTTCTCTGCGCTTCCTGGGCTTGTAAGTCTATTTCTTTCACCAGGTGGGGGAAGTTTTCAGTCATTATTTCTTCAAATAGGTTTTCAGTATTTTGCTCTCTCTCTTCTTCTGGGACCCCCATAATTCTGATGTTGGTACGCTTGAAGTTGTCCCAGAGGCTCCTTACACTATCTTCATATTTTTGGATTCTTTTTTCTTTTTGCTTTTCCGGAGGAGTGTTTTTTGCTTCTTTGTATTCCAAATCTTTGGCTTGATTCTTGTGATCCTTTAGTCTGCTTTTAGGTCTCTGTATAATATTTTTTATTTCAGTCAGTGTATGCTTAATTTCTAGTTGGTCCTTTTTCATATCCTGAAGGGTCTCGTTTAATTTATCGGCCTTTTCTAGGAAATTCTTGAAAAACCTTATAACCGTGGTTTTGAACTCTATATCCAGTCTTTTGCTTTCCTCCATTTTCTTCATTTGTGACCTGCCTCTTTGTCTCCACATTTTAGCTGCTTCCCTGAGTTGATGGAGTGGCTTTGTGTGCTAGGTGTCCTAGCAGGGCCCAGTGGCTCAGCCTCCCCAGTTACCTGAGGTGGACACTCTTGGTGCACCCCTTTGTGGGCTGTGTGCACAGTCTTGTTGTAGTTAAGCCTAGATTGTTGTTAGTATCGCTGGGGGGAGTTGACCTCCAGGCCAATTGGCTGTGAGGATCAGCTGTGTCTCTGATGGGAGGGCTTTTGCGCTCAGCTTGGATGGGGCAGAGTCTCAGGGTGGAGCAGACAGCCTTGGTTTCCCGTCAGCCCCGCCCTAAGAGGCCCCTGTGTCTCAGTGTCCCGCGGCAATGGCTGCACGCACCTCTGAGAGAAGGCTGCTCTCGAGTTTCGCCCACAGCCAGACAGTCCAGTTTCTCCCCGAATGAATCTGGCACCCAAAGTCTCAACCGGAACTGGATTTCAGTGCAGTCGGGAGGTTTTGTTTCCCGCCCGAACAAGAAAGCTAGCCGCGACCGGAAACCAAGATGGCGGCATAAGGTAAACACCTAATTGTTGCCTGCCACAGCAATTTTGAAACTACAACTGGGAAACAGAGTGCACACCATCCAGAACCACCAGAAAGCTGGCAGAGTGGAAAACCTACAACTAGAGAAAAACAGAGGGGGACGCTGAGCCTCAGGAGCCGTGGAGGTGTGGAGATCCGTGAGCGCGGAAAGGGCGGGCGGCTGAATACGCGGCAGGCTTGCTCGCAGCGTGCGGAGAGGGAGGGCAGCAGACGCTGCGTGGCTAGCTTTCTCGTTTGGGAGAAAAACAAAACCTCCCGACTGCACTGAAATCCAGCTGCGGTTGGGGAGAAACTGGTCTGTTTGGCAGCGGGCGAGGCTCGAAAGCTGCCTTCTCTCAGAGGCGTGCAGCCATTGATTAGGGCACGGAGAAACCTGCCCCCTTAGGGCAGCGCGGACAGAAACCAAGTTTGTCTGCACCATTCTGAGACTCCGCCCCATCCAAGCTGAGCACAGCCCTCCCAGTGACTGGATTTCTCGTTCGGGAGAAAAACAAAACCTCCGGTCTGCACTGAAATCCAGCCCCAGCTGGGGAGAAACTGGTCTGTTAGGCAGCGGGAGAGGCTCGAAAGCTGCCTTCTCTCAGAGGCGCACAGCCATTAATTCGGGCACGGAGAAACCGCCCCTCTTAGGGCGGAGCAGACGGGAAACCAAAGCTTGTCTGCGCCACCCTGAGACTCCGCCCCATCCAAGCTGAGCACAGAAGCTCTCCCAGCAGAGACACTGCTGATCCTCACAGCCAACTGGCTTGGAGATCAACCCCCGCCAGTGATACCAACAATCCCAACCATGCTGAACTCCAGTTTCTGGGGACACACGGGGGACCCAGACACCTACGGGACTCTCGGCTCGGCCATCGGTCGGAGAGTGAGAGTGACTTTTCTGTCGGTGTGGACGACACCAGATTTCAACCACTCTCATAAGGGACACATTCAAGAGGCAGACTCAGTGAGCACCAAAGCCCTACTGTGTCTCCAGCACAGCAATTCTTCCGTTATAGACACAGCAGGCCCTCACAACCAATTGGACCGGAGGTCAATTCCTCCCAGTGTACCAACAGCAATCAGGGCTTTTAACTACACCAAGACTTTTCACTCAGCCCACAAAGGGGAGTACCAAGAGCGACCACCTACGGTGATTGGGGAAGCTGAGCTATCGGCCCCTATAGGTCACCGACCACACAAAGCCACTCCATTAACACAGGGAGGCAGCCAAAATGTGGAGACATCAAAGTATGTCACAAGTAGGAGAGATAGATGAAAGCAAACTAATGGACGACACAGTGTTCAGAACCATATTTATAAGGTTACTCAAGAATCTCCTAAAAACTGCTGAGAAACTTGAAGAGACCTTCAAGGACCTAAATGAGAATACCAAAAAAATGGAAAAGGACCAGTCAGAAATTATGCATACACTGTCTGAAATAAAGAATATACAGAGTAGACCACCGCACCCGAAGAGTCAAACCAAAGATCTGGAATATGAGGAAGAAAAAAACACCCAACCAGAGAGGCGGAAAGAAAGAAGAATCCAAAAGTGTGAGGATAGCATAAGGAGCCTCCGGGATGGCTTTAAGCGTACCAATATCCGAATTTTTGGGGTTCCAGAAGAGAGAGAGCAAGATATTGAAAACCTATTTGAAGAAATAATGACAGAAAACTTCCCCCACCTGGTGAAAGAAATAGACTTACAGGTTCAGGAAGCGCACAGAACCCCAAACAAGAGGAATCCAAAGAGGACCACACCAAGACACATCATAATTAAAATGCCAAGGGCAAAAGACAAAGAGAGAATCTTACAAGCAGCAAGAGAAAAACAGTTACCTACCTACAAGGGAGCACCCATACGACTGTCAGCTGATTTCTCAACAGAAACTATGCAGGCCAGACGGGAATGGCAAGAAATATTCAAAGTGATGAACAGCAAGAACCTACAATCAAGACTACTCTACCCAGCAAAGTTATCATTCAGAATTGAAGGGCAGATAAAGAGCTTCACAGATAAGAAAAAGCTAAAGGAGTTCATCACCACCAAACTAGTATTATATGAAATGCTGAAAGGTATTCTTTAAAAGGAGGAAAAAGAAGAAAAAAGTAAAGATAAAAATTATGAACAACAAATACATATCTATCAACAAGTGATTCTAAAAATCAAGTGAATTAAAAATCTGAGGAACAGAATAAACTGGTGAACATAATAGAATCAGAGGCATAGAATGGGAGTGGATTAATAATTCTCAGGGGGAAAGGGGTGTCTGTGTGGGGGGTATGGGAAGAGACTGGACAAAAATCATACACCTATGGATAAGGACAACGGGGGGGAGGGAACTGGGTGATGGGGAGATATGGGGGGGGGGGAAAGAGAAACAATTGTAATAATCTGAACAATATTTATTAAAAAAAAGAAAGAAAAAATATTTTAAAAAATGCAAAAAAAACCAAAAACCAAAAAACAAAGAAAGCTAGCCGCGCACTTGCTGCCCGCCCTCTCCATGCACCATGAGTCAGCCAGCCGCGTATTCAGCCGCCTGCCCTTTCCGTGAGCACGGGTCTCCGCACCTCTGTCCTCCACAGCTCCTCTGAGTCTCAGTGTCCTTTTCTCTTTTCTTCTAGTTGTAGAATTTCCACTCAGCCAGCTTTCCGGTGGTTCTGGATGATGTCCGGTCTGTCTTCCAGTTGCAGTTTTGAAATTGTTGTGCGAGGCAGCAGTATAGGTGTTTACAACCTATGCTGTTATCTTGGTTTCTCTCAAGGTAGTCTTATAATTTATTAATTTTAAGGATCTATGTTAAACTCTGGGGTCAATCATGGGGTCCTACACTCTAGTGGGAAAGCCAAGACAGGCATTCATTCATTAGCCATTCATTCATTCAGCAAAATTTACTGTGAAGCTACCATGTGCCAAGCAATGTGTGGGGGCATTAAGCATTAAATAATACCTAAACATGCTCTGCCATCTTCTAGGGTATTGTTCTCATTTACATGTCCTAATTGGGTTTGAATTCCAGCCTGTGGGAAAGGAGAAAGAGAGGCACTGGAGGACAGGCAGTTTCTTATAAGTAAACTAGAGGCCCAGTGCACAAAATTCATGCACGTGGTGGTGGTGGGGGGTCCCTCAGCCCAGCCTGCACCCTCCACAATCTGGGACCCCTCAGGAATGTCTGACTGCTGGATCGGGCCTAAACCAGCAGTCGACATCTCTCTCACAATCCGGAAACGCTTGCCTGCCTGCCTACCTGATCACCCCTAACCCCTCTGCCTGCCTGATCACCCTAACCACTCGCCTGCCTGCCTGAGGCCCCTAACTGCTTGCCTGCCTGCCTTATCGCCCTAACCACTCTACCTGCCTGCCTGATTTCCCCTAACCACTCTGCCTGCCTGCCTGATTGCCCCTAACCGCCTCTGCCTTGGCCCCCACCGCCACGGCTTCATCAGGAAGTACATCCGGAATGATGTCCAGTCTAATTAGCATACTATGCTTTTATTATTACAGATGATGTGGAAGTTGCAACTCTCATGATGCAATGCTAAGAACTAGTTTCATGACCACACTTTGTGGCAAGAGAAGCTGGAAAATGTAGACAACCTGAGCAGCCATGTACTCAGTTAAAACTCAATTATTATAAGAAGAAAGGCATTTGGGGACAACTAGTTGTCTGCTGTACTGATATGTAGGCATACACTGAGGTGGAGGTGTAATTAGGTTTAATTTCTTAGAAAGAATTTTGGCAATATGCATAAAGAGCCAGGACAACATACCTGTGCTTTGGCTTAAGAGAAATTTTTCCTATGAAAATAAATATGTGCATGAAGATTTAGTTGTAGGAATGCTTGTTGCAGAGTACTGTTAAATAGCAGAAAAACTGAAAACCATCTAAATACTTCATTGCTTACTGTGGAGGAACACCTTATACCTGTCCTTGAGTACAAAGTGATAATGTCAGCACAGCTACTGGGCCAAGAACCATGATGTTTATAGGTCACCACTCCATGCTTTATCTATAGCCATCAGACTTGAGCGCCTACTCTATGCCTCTTCCTGCTCTAGAATTTTTACATACTTGATTTTATTGAACCAACCCTGCAAGGCAGGTGTTAATTTATAAATGAATGGAGGTTCGAAGAACTTAAGGAACTTAAGGTTAAACAGCAAATAAATGATGTGGTTAGATTCTAATTCAGTTCTGTCCGGTTCTCCCCACTCTGCTTCATACATTGTTCTCTGACTTGCCCAGAAGGATTGCTGATAGGAGCACAGTGCTAAGGAAAGCGCAGTGCACACACCACTGGGTGACTCAAGGAACACTGTCTCACAGGACAGTTTGTGACAACAGAATGCCCAGACCTCGGGATTCATCAGGATGTTTACGTTTACAAGGAGGAGGCACCATCTTGAACTATTTTAGGTAGAAAAGGGGAAATTAGAAGACAGTAAGGGTGTTTCACTGAGCTGCAGGCAGGAATGTAAGCAGCCAGGCGTCAGGACTGACTTAGAACAGGAAGGTCAGCGGAACTCAGAGAAAGCACTATTTCTCGCTTCATTGTTTTCCTCAGCATCTGGCTTTCCCAGTTAGTCAAACCATATGGCAGCTGGCAGGTGGCAGTCACAATTCCCAAATTTACTTTTATAAGATGCAGCCACGTGGGAAGACTCATTCTCTCTCTTCAGATTCCCTGGGAAAGGGATCTGCACAGCTTGAATCAACAGCCTATCCCCAGTCCAATCACTGTGGCCAAGGGCTGGGTAAAGTTGCACACAATTCTTCTGTAGGTGTGGGACAGTTTCATTGTAAGCCGTCAAGATGTTTCAGAATGTGTACACTGCACAAGGGCAGTGGTAGATAGATCTATAGCTCCTGGCAGGAATGGCCTCCTTCCTTGGGGAAGGCAAATAAACTCAGAGGCAGCCAGATATGTGACTGTCTGCAGTTACACATACCTTCTTGATAGGTCTCTTGACCTTGTTGGAGGTCAGACTAAAAGAGTTGAGAGAGCCCTAACTGGTTTGGCTCAGTGGATAGAGCATTGACCTGCGGACTGAAGGGTCCCAGGTTTGATTCCGGTCAAGGGTATGTACTTTGGTTGCGGGTACATCCCCAGTGGGGGGTGTGCAGGAGGCAGCTGATCGATGTTTCTCTCTCATCAATGTTTCTAACTCTCTCTCCCTCTCCTCTCTGTAAAAAATCAATAAAATATATATTTTTTAAAGAATTGAGAGAGGTATTGGTGGTGTTGTTGTTTTTTGTCTGGGACTAAATTACCTAGAAAAATAAGTAGTTATCTTTCTCTACAAGAGACAATGATCTGGTTTGTTCAAAAGAATTGATTTCACTACCGAAATATCTTGCCCAACTGATTTACTCAACTGCCATACTTGGTAATAAGTTTAAGTGCTTATAAATGGGCTGGTTGAAATAATCTACTCACTGAAAAAGATAGAAGTGTATTCTGGAATTTTTAGTACCACTTATTGATAAGTAGTAAGGGTTTGTTTGTTGTTTTTCCCAGAAACATCTGGCATTCTTACAATGCACATTAGTCAAAAATAGCACTGGAAGGAAGACAGAGGATAGAAGAGACTTAGGGAGGGAAAAGACTGCGATACATTTGTGGCATATTGAAAAAAAATTCAAAAAGTACTCTATTTGAAGAATATACGTAAATAATTCATTTTGAAAATTATACCACCAATAAATAGGTTGTGTGACATTAATGGGTATGGAAAATAAGAGGTAAAACCTTATAAGCCAGAAAGTCGCTATAACCTAGAAAGATACTGAGTATTACACAGGAAGTTATGTGACAGCCATTTTCTGTCAAATGAGGACAAAGAATTTTCAACCTACACTCCAATTTGAAAGTTATTCTTTTTACATAAAGAGTTTAAAAGACCTTCTCCTCTTTACTCTGTGGGAGGAACAAACACTTTGGAGAGAGACAGTGGCCACACCCCAAGAATTGGCAGAAGGCATTTTGCAGAGAGAATTGAACCGTCCTTAGCAATACCCTTGATAAGAACTTGATACACAAACACTTAGGTTCCATTTTAAATGTCTCTTCTTTCAGGAAGCATTTTTCTCAACCCCTTAGAAGAGGTTAAAAGCTCCTGCTCTGAACTTCCACAGGGCTGCAGGCAGCATGGGACATACACAAATACATTATAATTTATCTGAAATTCAAATTTAACTGCATATCCTGCATTTTATCTGACAACTGTTCCTATACTTCATCTTTTCTTTTTTCAGCACTTACCACAATCCTTTGTGACTGCCTATTAAAGAGAGTAAGAGCAGAGGCTATTTTTATCTGGTTTACTCTGCATCTCTAAGGCCAAGCATGGTGCTGGTCATATAACAGGCATTTGATAAATGGAAAAAAAAAAAGTTAATGCAAATGAATACAAAGTGGAGAGTAAGCATTTTTGTGGATGTTTATAAAGACTCAGATTCAACAAGGTACACATCTTGAGATAAAAACAGAGTGGATTACACAGAAGAGGATTTATGGAATCTGGATTTGATTAATGCAAGAAAAGAAGACATATTAAACTAGAGATAAGTCCCTAGTTGTACTGGCTTCTCATCGAAAATAAATATAAATCCCCACACTGAATATTAGTTATGGTTTATCAATATATTCTGGAATTTTGCTGAAAATATCTAGTGAACTGTTTATGGTTCTCAGTCCATAATGGGGACTCAGTCTTGTTGAGCTATTTCCAGTCATTGTTATAAAAGGCCCTCCTGGAACTGTGCCACGTGAGCAGAGGAGGCTGAGTCAGACACACCTAAATGACTCTGTGGAAGGGATTCTGCAGTCCAGAGTAAGAGGACCTGGGAGCAGCTGACAGCAAGCCTCTTTATTTCAGTGTGGCGTGTTACACATTTCAGTCGCAAGAGGAGAGTGCCAGGCTGTTTCTCAGCTTTCTGAGTGGACAGTGGAGCCAACTGAATTGCTTCTGATTTCTAAAGATATTTAAGGTATATTTACACATCATGCAATTCCAGGCACTCAAACTTTGTTTATGCTGTGTTCTCTCCCTAAGCAGAACTTTCCCTGCATCTGTGGTTAAATTCAGCTCTCTGACTACTGACTGCCTGCACCCCCCAGCTGACCTACTTTATTTATTTATTTATTATTTTTAAATATATTTTTATTGACAGTTCAGACTGTTCCAGACAAGGCCACTTCCGCGCATGTGCGTTTCACCCAAGGTTGTTGATGCGCATGCGCTTTGCTGTCCGAGTTCGCTGAGGAGAACTGCGCAACAGGCGGCCGTGTTCCTTCCATTTTGATTCTTTCTCGCTGGTTGACGTTCAACTGTGTGAAACATGAGTCAACATGTAACATCAAGACCCGATTGGAGTACAATACTAGTAGAAGATTAAGAGTCTGACCAGCCAGTTGGACCTGTGGTTGACCAGCAGCCCAGTGATGAAAAACCTAAACAAGAGGATTCACCCCCTGAGAATCAGGATGTTACACCTGATGAAGAGAAAGCAGATGCAGGAGCACCTGAGCTTCAAGGGACTGACCTGGAAGCTGATACCCAAGAACTGGTGAAACCAATGACTAGGGACGAATGTGGAGATAATCCTGAAGTCATCGGGCAACCCTGTGCAAATCCAGAACACATTGAAATGCCAGAAGCAGGAGAAGGGAAACCACCCATTTAAAGGAAGATGATCAGAAGACACACAGATTATTCTTATGTTGGATACTACACTGTTAAAGTTCTCTCAATAAAGTTTTGCAGCATTAAAAAATAAATAAATATATTTTTATTGATTTCAGAGAGGAAGAGAGAGATAGAAATATCAATGACGAGGGAGAATCATTGATTGGCTGCCTCCTGCATGCTCCACCCTGGGTAACAAGCCCACAAACTGGCATGTGCCCTTGACTAGAATCAAACCTGGGACCCTTTAGTCCACAGGCTGATGCTCTATCCACTGGCTAGGTTTTGTTTTTTGTTGTTGTTGTTTTTTGTTGTTGTTGTTTTCCCCGCCCCCCACTTCAAATACATATCCCTTGGCTGCCCACAGTCATTCTGCATTTCCTTAATCCATTCACGTCTCCACTACTTCATGCCCTCTCCTCTCCCACCCTCATTCTCAGTGGATGATCTTACTTCCTATTTCGTTATAAAAGGAGAAGCTCTGAGAAGAAATTTGGCACAAAAAGGAAAACCCACAATGTTCTTTTGGGGCCTGATTCTTGGACCTCTTCACTCATTTCCCCTCCACCCTAACTCTTACCAGACTCCTGGTCATTTTGGCTCTAATCTGTTGAGTCAAAGTTATTCTGATATAGTAACAGGGAAGAAAAGAAATGGAGAACTAATAATGAAAATCATGATGTATTTGTAGATGAGGTCCCCATCCTACATAATAAAATGGTAATATGTAAATTACCATCACTCCGCTACGCCCACGATTGGGCCAGCAGGAGGCGCAGGGGGCGGGACTCAGGGTGGCCGGGGTAGCTGATTGGGCCAGCAGGATGCTGAGCTCGCGGCGCCACTGGCACCGCGAGCTCAGCGTCTGTGCCATGGCTGCGCCGGAGGCTTTCGGAAGGCCTGGTGCACCGGCGGACAGCCGGCCAGCTCCCCCGCGATCAAAAGCCAAAGCGGGGGAGCTGGCCGGCTGTCTGCTCCGGCACAAGGCCTTTCGAAAGCCTCCGCCGCGCCGGAGGCTTTCGGAAGGCCTGGTGCACTGGCGGACAGCCGGCCAGCTCCCCCGCGATCAAAAGCCAAAGCGGGGGAGCTGGCCGGCTGTCTGCTCCGGCACAAGGCCTTTCGAAAGCCTCCGCTGCGCAGGAGGCTTTCGGAAGGCCTGGTGCACCGGCGGACAGCCGGCCAGCTCCCCCGCGATCAAAAGCCAAAGCGGGGGAGCTGGCCGGCTGTCTGCTCCGGCACAAGGCCTTTCGAAAGCCTCCGCCGCGCAGGAGGCTTTCGGAAGGCCTGGTGCACCGGCGGACAGCCAGCCCGCTGGTGCACCAGGTGCATGATTAAATCATGCACTGGGCCTCTAGTGTTTCTATAAGAGATTATTCTAACTATTTCTAGGCACCAAGGTGGCTACTGCTTTCATTAAGAAGTATGGCAGATGAGAAAGAAAAACAAAGTTGGAGGAATCACAATACCAGATTTCAAGTTATATTACAAAGCCACCGTAATCAAAACAGCCTCGTACTGGCACAGGAACAGTTATATAGATCTATGGAACAGAACAGAGAACCCAGAAATCGACCCAAGCCATTACGCTCAATTAATATTTGACAAAGGAGGCAAGAGCATACAATGGAGTCATGAGAGCCACTTCAATAAATGGTGTTGGGAAAATTGGACAGATACATGCAAAAAAATGAAACTAGACCACCAATTTACACCACACACCAGAATAAACTCAAAACGGATAAAGGACTTAAATGTAAGTCATGAAAACTATAAAAATCCTAGAAGAAACCATAGGCAGCAAAATCTCAGACATCTCTTGTAGCAATATGTTTACAGATACATCTCCTAAGGCAAAGGAAACTAAGGAGAAAATAAACAAATGGGACTACATCAAAATAAAAAGCTTCTGCACAGCAAAAGAAACCATCAACAAAATGAAAAGAGAGCCCTAGCTGGTTTGGCTCAGTGGATAGAGCATTGGCCTGTGGACTGAAGGGTCTTGGGTTCGATTCCAGTCAAGGGCACATGCCCAGGTTGCGGGCTTGATCCCCAGTGTGGGGTGTGCAGGAGGCAGCTGATCAATGATTCTCTCTCATTACTGATGTTGCTATGCCTCTCTCCCTCTCCCTTCCTCTCTGAAATCAATAAAAAATATATTAAAAAAAAGAGATCCCACTGTATGGGAGAACATATTTGGCAACGATATATGTGATAAATGGTTAATATCCAAAATATATAAGGAACTCATACAATTTAACAAAAGGAAGAAAAACCAATTTAAACATGGGCAAAGGACCTAAATAGACAGTTCTCCAAAGAGGCCAAGAGACATATGAAAAATGCTCAAAGTCACTAATCATCCGAGAGATGCAAACCAAAATGACAATGAGGTACCACCTCATACCTGTCAGAATGGCCACTATCAATAAACCAACAAATGACAAGTACTGGCGAGGATGTGGAGAAAAGGGAACCCTAGTACACTGCGGTGGGAATGCAGACTGGTACAACCATTATAGAAAACAGTATGAAGTTTCCTCAAAAAATTAAATATGGAATTGCCATTTGACCCAGTGATCCCACTTCTAGGAATATATCCTAAGAAACCCGAATACCAATCAGAAAGAAGGTATGCACCCCAACCCTATATTCATAGCAACACAATTTACAATAGCTAAGATCTGGAAACAGCCTAAGTGCCCATCAGTAGATGAGTGAATAAAAAAGCTATGGTACATTTATACCATGGAATACTATGCAGCAGTAAAAAAGAAGGATCTCTTACCCTTTGAGACAGCATGGAGGGACCTGTAGAGTATCATGCTAAGTGAAATAAATCAGTCACAGAAAGACAAGTATCACATGATCGCACTCATATGTAGAATCTAAGTAACAAAATAACCAGATGAACAGAGTGGATCCAGAGACTTGGAAGCATGGAACAGAGTGTGGAATCTCAGAAGGCAGGGGAAGGTGGTTGGGTGGGAGGTAATCAACCAAAGATCTTGTATGCATATATGCATAACCCATGGACACAGACAACAGGGTGCTGAAGGCCTGGGGGGGGGGCGGTTTGAGGGGGTCAATGGGGGGAAAAAGGGGACATATGTAATACTATATATAAGATGCCATGTATAAGATGCCCCCATGTATAAGATGCCCCCATGTATAAGACATCCCCCACTTTTCCAACCCAAAATTAAGAAATCAATATCCTATCTAATAAAAGAGAAACATGCAAATTGACCATACCTTCGCTACGCTACCAGCCAATAGGAGTATGCAAATTAACCCAACCAAGATGGCGAGGCCCATAGCGGCCAGGTGGTGCTGGGGCTGCTGGGTGGATGGGAGACACAAACCCACAGGGAGGCCAGCACCCAGCAGCCCCCAGATCGGAGACACAAACCCACAGGGGGAGGGCACCCAGCAGCCCCCAGATCGGAGACACAAACCCGCAGGGGGAGGGCACCCAGCAGCCCCGATTGGAGACACAAACCCGCAGGGAGGCCGGCACCCAGCAGCCCCAAGCCCCACCATGGCTACGCTGGGGCTGCGGGGGGCCGGATCGGAGACACAAACCCACAGGGGAAAGGCACCCAGCAGCCCCTGGATCGGAGACACAAACCCACAGGGGAAAGGCACCCAGCAGCCCCTGGATCGGAGACACAAACCCACAGGGGGAGGGCACCCAGCAGCCCCTGGATCGGAGACACAAACCCACAGGGGGAGGGCACCCAGCAGCCCCAATTGGAGACACAAACCCGCAGGGGGAGGGCACCCAGCAGCCCTGATTGGAGACACAAACCCGCAGGGGGAGGGCACCCAGCAGCCCCAAGCCCCACCATGGCTACGCTGGGGCTGCGGGGGGCCAGATCGGAGACACAAACCCGCAGGGAGGCCAGCATCCTGCAGCCCCAAACCCTGCCACCATGGACCTGGGGCTGAGGGGGGGGGGAGTGGATTGGAGACACAAACCTGCAGGCCTGGCACCCAGCAGCCCCAAGGCCCAAGGCAGAGGCGCTGGGGCTGCTGGCGGGGTGAGAAGGGGGTGGCGGGGGCGAGGAGCAGCAGAGACACAAACCTGCAAGAAACCTGTGGAAAGGGAGATAAACTATCATAATTTTATCTCCCTTTCCACAAGATGAGAAAACTGCCCCTGAATTATTTAGTGATGTGGCCCACACCTTTCTATAAACACAGGGTATGTTATGACCACTCCCAGGAAGGTCTGGTCAGAATACCGTCTCCAGGTAATAATGCTACTGTGGCAAATCATCTAAGAGAGGAAACAAGCTTTTGTTGGGTTTATTCTGAAGGTCAGAGAACATGCCACCCCAACATATGCTGTGTTGTTATATTGATGATCTTGAGCTGCAGATGCTTGAAAAACAGCAAATGCATGCAGAGGCTTTCACTGAAGTCTCCTGATCTGCCTAAAATCGGAACCCCCCCAAAGGAGCTAAAATGTCATAGGTCCCCTTGACGGGAGAAGTGTCATCAGGCAGAGAAGACTGACTCCTGTCACAGGACAGGAGAGTAGAAGTTGACATAACACCCAAACTTTGTTACAAACTATTTCCCCTCACCCCCATTCACTTTCCTAAAAATCATTTACTCTCCTCTAAGAGGCCTACATCTCCCATCCCCTTTCCCTAGGAAGAAGGTATTTAAATCTGCATTCTAAGCCACCTTGGGGAGATACTCATTTTTCCCTGGGATCTCCCACATATACACAAGGTACACATGTTAATGAACTTTTGTTTTCCTCTTGGTGATCTGTCTTTCATTACAAGGGCCTCCACTAAGAACTCAGAAAGGTAGAGGAAAACTATTTTTCTTCCTCCATAATTCTATCTCGGGAAATCAAGTCCCCAGCTGAACAAAGAGGTTGGCTCAAGTACCAAGCAGTCTTGGCTGACGGGAGGGAAGCTTCTAGGGAGAAATCAATGATATTGGTATCAAAGTGGGACGGAGGGCACACGCATGGTTGCTGGTGGGAGTTTAAAGTGGTTTAACATTTTTGAAGGATGATTTGGCAAATTCAATAGAAATGTTCAAGGTACATCCAAGAGTCTTCTTCTAGGAATCGTATCTGCTGAGATAAAGCACAAGCGCATAAGCCCTGGTCAGAACCCAGGATGCTACTGCAGGCTCCCCTTCCACGATAGGAAAACCTGGGAACAACCTGCATTTTTAGGACAAGGAGGCATCTATACTAATAAAAGGGTAATATGCTAATTAGACTGAACATCTTCCGGGTGACCTTCCGGATGTCCTTCTGTACATGCTTCCCGACAAAGCCATGTTGGTGGGGCCATGGCAGAGGAGGTTAGAGGCGATCAGGCAGGCAGGGGAGAGCAGTTAGGGGGATCAGGCTGGCAGGCAGGTGAGCGGTTAGGAGCCAGAGGTCCTAGGGGTCCCAGATTGGAGAGAGTGCAGGCCAAGCTGAGGGGACCCCCTTCCCGTGCACGAATTTCATGCACCGGGCTTCTAGTTTTAAACATAAAACAGAACACATTTTCATTTAGTAATTACTGCAGGTAATGTTTACATACCAGCACTATGATATTATGCAGCATATCACTTTATTCAGCCTCTGTTGCATCACTGCTCTCTTCTTTATCACTATTAGTTCTAGACATATCAATTTCTTCAACTTCTATTGTATCACTGCTGTCTTCTGAGTCACTGTCTATATATGTGAGAAAATCCTCATAAACCGGTGGCATTTTTGTTCATGTTCTCATGGCCAACCCTTCTTTCCTCATGAAACTGAAGCACCATTTTGCCTTTCCTTTAAAATCAACAGTGTTCATTTCTCTTGCAAACATTCTTGCCTGACATTGAATAAGCTTGGTTGACACACAGAAGCCACTCTGGCGCTGCTCTATAATCCAAGTCTTAAGCCTCTGCTCCAAGTTTGCCCATTTTGCTGGTTTTCTTTTTAAGGCCTGCTTCTTTTTTGGCATCTTATGGAATTGTTCTTCCTGTTTTCTCCACTGTCTGATCATACATTCAGTGGGAGGAGGTCCAAATGGTCTCTCTGCAGCTCTATTTTCATGCTCTTTTGCATAGCTGATTACATTCAGTTTGAATTTTGCAGAGTAAGACAATCACTTACTGGTATTTATCTTTTTATTTTTTGACATCTTTATGGGCTCAGAATGCTCTGGTCCCTGTTGCATCTGCACACTCTCCACTCTACCTCCAATTACAGCATCAGCTGATGTCCGTAACAACAAGGCTCGTGATTGGAGGAAGCCTGTTTGACAAGGTATGGGCAGCTACGCACCCATGTGGCTCCCTCCTCGGCTGACTTCAGTGTATAAGATGCCCTCGATTTTCAGTCTAACAATTTTAGAAAAAAAAATAGCGTCTTATAAACGGAAAAATACGTTATTTCAAGAATAAAGATTTAAAAAAAAAAGTATGGCATAGCCCGGCAGTGTGGCTCAGTGGTTGACTGTCAACCTATGAACCAGAAGGTCACGGTTTGATTCCTGGTCAGGGCACATGTCCACATGTCCAGGTTGCAGGCTCAATCCCCAGTGTGGAGCAATTCTCTCTCACCATTAATGTTTCTATCTCCCTCTCCCTCTCCCTTCCTTTCTGAAATCAATAAAAAATATATTTTAAATAGAAGTATGGCAGAATTATTATTCTCATTCACCTAACTCCTGACATCCTCAGACAGAGCTCTGGCTGAAAAGGTCCCAGGAGGTCAATCCAGATGCTGTCCTAGGACTATCAGATAGCCTCCTTTGTACTATAAGACACTGAACGTGCACTTAGGCAGTGGCTTTCAGAATTTTTTGTTGTTCATTTTCCACAATAAGAAATATATTTTACATTGAGACATAGTACACACACATAAACACAGTCCATATATGACTAAAACAAAAGTTTTACTAGATAGTACTTACCTTTACAATGTGAAATGCACTCACATTTTCTAATTTAGTTTTTCAAATGCTGATTGTAAAATAATAAATATATTTCATTACTCACTAATAAGTCAAAGCCCACGGTTTGGAAAGTACTTCATTAGCGCTAGAGATGTTAATAGAAAAAATCTTTAGGATTTCATGAACAAATGGATAAACGTTAATCTAAAATCCAATCAACTATAACATCCCCCTTCTATCCCCTAAGGAGTGGCCACATGATTAACCACTTAGCTAAGAATAAATGACTTATGACTATTTGTCTTTGTGGTAAGAAGCAAAGCTGACGTCAGAACAAAAGGTAAAATCAATCAGGAAAACGGAGTGGCTCCTTCTTATTTTTCTTTTTTTCTCTCCAGCAGCACAAACACCACTATTTAAATAACTTTGCATTAGTCAGGGCTGAAAATAAAGCCCTGGATTGGGATAAGGGTCTAAATCGCTTTCTAATCCTAAAACCTTATTCCTTCAATAAGTACTTACTATTTGCATTGTATATATGTCAGCCACTAATCCAGGATAGAGAGACCCAACAGTGAACAAAATACTAGTAAACACTGATACTGTTGAGAATCTAACATTCAAGAGGAGTCAGATAAACAAACAAACAAAAAGAATAAAACTAAGATATTAAGGAAATAAAATTCAGCAATAGAGAATAGGGTGACTTACTATTTTCCTTATCTGTTATTATTAGTTATAGTACTACTACTATTGCTGTAAAAGTGGTGGTGATATGATCAATTATTATTACAATAGGGAGGTAAGGAAAGGCCCACCTGGGAAGGTGACATTTAATCTGAAACCTGAATAATGAGGAGGAGCCAGCTATGGACTGAACCCGGAGAACAGCCTCTCCGGGCAGTGGAAGAACAAGTCCAAAGGTCCTAATTCAGGAAATAGCTTGCTAGCTCCTAGCAACTGACAGAGGACTGGTATCACTTGAGCAGAGCTGGCTAGGGAAGGTGCCCAAGATGAGTCTGAAGAGGAGGGTCAATTAGGACCTTGGAAGCCAGAATATGGAGTTTGGATTCTGATTTATGTCAAATGGGTAGCCACTGTTATCATCATAATTAGCTAATTAACATTAATACAGGAAGAAAGCAAAGGGGAGGCCAGATATTATAAGCATTGTCATCTATCTGGGCAGCTTCACACTCTCCAGGGAACCACCAGTCCATTTCCTGCAGATCACTGGGGGAAGGGATTGAACAAAGAGGGAGATGGGCGCATGGGCAGTGAAGTTGGGGCGACATAGGGGAGATGCTTACCTGTCAGTCTACCCTGGGGAACAATAGATTGGCTAGTGGGTGGACCCCATCAGAAGTATGCAAAATCTTGGAGAGTTAATTGGTTAGTTTGAAGAAGCTCTTGGTTAAAATCCTCAAAGAGTTCCTTACTTTCGTTCCCTCTTGTTCATGCTTGCTCTCTCCTGTTCCATGAATGACCCACACTCACAGTGCACTCGCTTGTTCTCTTTCCTAGCCATATGGCCTTAAGCAGCCATATGGTGCATGGCCATGTGGACCCCACATGCAATGGACTGCAGCTGGAAATACAAGCTAAACTAGCCAGATGTTGGACTGGACTGGACTTTAATATGGAGCAGAAACTCTGGGCAGTGGCCTAAATTCTGGCCCTGCTGAAGACAAGATTGGACTTCTTCCATGGAGAGACAGACATGGATGGGACTTTTGAGGGGAACCCTCTTAATTTTACATCATCAATAAAGCTTTCCATGAAACTCCATCTTCCTCTGGGTGACTCAGGAAATTCTTTTCCTTGTGGCACCCTAAGATTTCCATTTCCAACAATAACACCATCAATTTATTTATTTATTTATTTATTTATTTATTTATTTATTTATTTATTTATTTATTTATTTTTCATTTCAGAGAGGAAGGGAAAGGAAGAGAGAGATAGAAACATGAATGATGAGAGAGAATCATTGATCAGCTGCCTCTTGCATGCCCCACACTGGGGATTGAGCCCACAACCTGGCCATGTGCCCTGACTAAGAATCAAACCATGACCTCCCAGTTCATAGGTCAACACTCAACAGCTGAGCCACGCCAGCTAAGCCCATCAATAGATTTAAACAAGGAAATGACATATAATTTTATTTTATTAACTAGAGGCCCAGTGCACAAAATTTGTGCATGTGGGGGGGTAGTCCCCTCAACTCTGCCTGCACCCTCTCCAATCCGGGACCCCTCGGGAGATGTCCAACTGCCAATTTAGGCCTGATCCCGGGGATTGGGCCTAAACCAGCAGTTGGACATCCCTCTCAAAATCTGGGATGGCTGGCTCCTAACTGCTCACCTGCCTGCCTGCCTGATCACCTCTAACTGTCCCCTGGCTGGCCTGGTTGCCCCCAACTGCCCCCCCCTGCCGGCCTTGTTGCTCCCAACTGCCCTCCTCTGCCAGCCTGGTCACCCCTCACTGCCCCCCACCCCTGCTAGCCTGATCACCCCTAACCATCTCTGCCTGCCTGCCTGATCGCCCCTAACTGACCCCCCCCCTGCGGGCCTGGTTGCCCCCAACTGCCCTCCCCTGATGACCTGGTCATCCCTCACTGCCCCCCCCCCCCCCCGCTGGCCTGGTTGCCCCCAACTGCCCTCCCCTGCCGACCTGGTCATCCCTCACTGCCCCCCCTGCCGGCCTGGTTGCCCCCAACTGCCCCCTTACTGGCCTGGTCACCCCCAACTGCCCCCCCTGCCAGTCTGGTCACCCCCAACTGGTCGCCCCACACAACCTGTTCAATTGTTTGGTCGTCCCTCACTAAACCCCTGCCGGCCTTGTTGCCCCACACAGCCTGCTGTTCAGTCATTACTGTGATGGTGTCCTGGACAATTTGCATATTCCTCTATTATTAGTATAGATTCTTTATTGTTTAAAGTATTACATGAGTTCTCCTTTTTCCCCATTGACCTCTCCTTCACCACTCCCTCCCCCAAGCATAAGACCTCACGCCCCCTACTGTCTGTGTCCATTGGTTTTGCTCATATGCATGCAAACAAGTCCTTTGGTTGATCTCTTACCTCCTCACCACCCACCTTCCCTCATAGTTGGACAGTCTATCGATGCTTCAATGACTCTGTTTCTGTTTTTCTTCATCAGTTTATGTTGTTCATTATATTCCACAAATGAGTGAGATCATGTGATATTTATCTTTCTCTGACTGGCTTATTTCGCTTAGCATAATGCTCTCCAGTTCCATCCATGCTGTTGCAAATGGTAAGACTTCCTTCTTTTTTACAGCAGTGTAGTATTCCATTGTGTAGGTGTACCACAGTTTTCTAATCCACTCATCTGCTGATGGGCACTTAGGCTGTTTCCAAATCTTAGCTGCTGCTATGAACATAGGGCATATATCCTTGACATGATATGATTTTAAAGAACACTGAATATTGTGTAGAGAATGTTAAAGATAGGGAAGAGTAGAAGTAGGGAAATTGGTTTAGGTGTCCAAGCAAGAGATAATGGGGGTTTGGATTATGGTGGTGGCAAACTCTAAAATCCTATTTTGTTTGCAATTAATTAGCAATAAGAAAGTATTTCTGACTACTGATTTGGAAGTGTTGCCTATTTTGCCTCCAAAGCACACATTTTCCTATCTTTGTTAAATAATTGATAGCTAAAGGCCCCAAACTTTGTGTGTGTGTATGTGTGTGTGTGTGTAGGAGTTGGTTGAGGGTGGAAGGACTGTAGTAAATGGAAATTGATTGGAAAGAAGAAGCTGAGGCCACACTGCTGTATAGAATAAGGCAGAGGCACATACTGTAGCTCCTGGGAACTCCATCAAGCTTGGGAAGTGTTACAGATGCTGTATAGTCGTCTCTTGGTCAAACTGGGGAAAGAAAGATATATTTGTTTGCTTTGGAAAGTCTAAGATATCAGAGCAAGAGGATATTATTTGCATGAGGGTCTTGAAGCCTAAAGCCTCTTGGAAAAAAATGATTATACTTCCTAAAGCAAGTGAGAAGAAAGAGACTTTATCTAACAATTGTGGGGGAATGGATAGGGCTGCTAAGGAGGGCAGGAAATTCATCTGATGGTAGCAGAAAACCAAGAGATGCGTCTGTCTGTCTGTGAGGAATTTCTATGACACCGATTAAGACTTCTCTGGCCTCATCGCTGAAGAAATTTGTTTTAAGCCCTTAACAAAAAGAATAGTGAAGCCCTAGCCCGTTTGGCTCAGAGGATAGAGCATCGGTCCTGGGTTTGATTCCAGTCAAGGGCACATGCCCAGGTTGCGGGCTCCATCTCCAGTAGGGGACCTGCAGGAGGCAGGTGATCAATGATTCTCTCTCATCATTAATGTTTCTATCTCTTTGTCCCTCTCCCTTCCTCTCTGAAATCAATAAAAATGTATATATATTTAAAACAAATAAAAGAATAGTGAAGCTGGAAAAAAAAAAAAAAGGCTGCCTCTTGGAGGCTTAAATTGCTTTAGCCTGAGGGCTACTTTACAGCCAAAGAGCTGTCTTAATCACCAGCAGGAAGAGGAAGAAAATCCCCACCAACTGTGAGCCGAGCCCCAACAGGACTAGGGAAGACTGGTGCAGTCCAGCCTGGAGCCCTGGCAGAAGGCTGATCCTGGAGCAGCAAGAAAAGAGTTCCCAGGGCCCAAGAATAAGAGAAATGTAGGAAGGAAATCAGAATGGGAACTTAGAGCCTAATACCACTGCTCTTGTCATCCACATACTCAAAAGCCTCCAAGCACAGCCTGGGAAAATGAAGGTTACATTTGGTGGGATGGAGTGAGAATCATTGCAGCCTAAATCAAGCTGTGGAATCTTCTTTGCAGATTTACAAGAATTAATTAAATAAATATTTAGTCTAGAAATAGTTTACATCCAGATCTGCTTAGAGGAAAGAAAATAGATCAGGGAAACTTCCAGCCCCTCAACTGCTGCTCAACATGAGAGAACAGTCACACATTCCAAGAGAGATTGTGTTCTTTCCTCTCACATGTGGTTGACCAAATGTGGCAACTCTAAAAAGAAGCTCCCTGCCTGGCTGGTGTGTCTCAGTGGTTGAGCGTTGACCTATGAACCAGGAATTCATGGTTCAATTCCCTGTCAGGGAACATGCATGGGTTGTGGGCTCAATCCCCAGAGTGAAATGTGCAGGAGGCAGCCGATCAATGATTCTCTCTCATCATTGATGTTTCTATCTCTCCCTCTCCCTTCCTCTCTAAAATCAACAGAAATATATTTTAAAAAAGAAAAAGAAGCTCCCTAATCAAGATTTCAGATAAGCCCTGGCCCAGAGTGCTAAGTGATTAGGACACCAAAGGATCGTGGGTTCGATTCCAGTCAAGGACATGTACCTAGATTGCAGGTTACCCATCCAGGTTGGGGCAGATGTGGGAGGCACTAATTGATGTGGCCTCTCTCACATCAATGTTTTCCCTCCTCCCCTTTCATTCTCTCTAAAATCAATGGAAAATATATTCTCCAGTGAGAATTAAAAAAGAAAAAAGATTTCAGATCAGGTGCAGGCTAAAAGAGGTTTCAGCAATGTTTACTTTCTTCGAGCTCTTGGTCTTGCAAGCCCTTGTGCAGGCTAGTTGTGTGGGCTCTACATGGGTATACCTGGCTGCTCACCAGTTCCTACTGCATGTTGATGTCCATCCTGGTTCTTTAGCTTGTAAAAAGCATATAGATTTTTCCAAAAAGGCAAGTCAGAAGCCCTCTGAAGTGACTGACGTGCTGTATCACATTGAAACTCATTTGGCTTTCTAAAATGTCTCCGAAATGAATCACACACATTGCTTTCCATTTTTGGAATAGACAAGAACTAGTTCGGCATGTCCAGCAGGCTCATCTGGCTTCCAAAGTCTGTGCTGCTGTGTATGTATGTGCATTTCTCTAAGGAAAAATAATTAACAGTGCTTTCATCTGTCAGAAGTAGTTCTTTGTTTAATTATTCTTTCATCACCTTCACAAATTCACATCTAGTTCACAGCAACATTCTGGAGGAGCAGTATATGTGAGCCAATAAAAATGAACTAATAAAAAAGTGTTACAAAATCCCTTTAAGAAAACATTAAAAAGTTGAATAAGAAAATAATTTTTGCAGCCAAGATATACCTTAAATACAACAAGAAATACATACAAGAAAAGTATTCCCTTTTAATCCTTGTAAAAGATGTAAACTTTGCCAATGGGAAAGAGAAATAGAAGCATGGATATCAAGACATGAATCAAATTCTTGCAAAACACCAAGACTTTATGATGGGAGACAGAGAAGTGTGGACATGGGCATGTGAAAGGACTTACTTAAGGCTATAATGAAAGGCCATTACAACAGAAGGCACTGACATTTGTGCTTCCCTACACAGTCTGGTCCTGTGTTGTCAGGCCAGATATAGCAGATTCTTTAAAGAGAGGGAAGAAAACAAAAACTATGGGTTAAGGGAAATAAATCCTAAGCCAGAAGTGTAAATACTGTGAGATTGGTGTTTTTAAAAGCCAATGCTATCTAAAAGGGTAAAAAAATCAAAGTCTTTGATCCTAAAATTATTTTTAAGAAATATTAACTAGAACAACATGTTGAATTAAATAACTATTAATATTTGTTTGTTTTAAAATATATATATTTTTGTTGATTTCAGAAAGGAAAGGAGAGGGAGAGAGAGATAGAAACATCAATGATAAGAGAGAATTATTGATCGGCTGCCTCCTGACACCCCACACTGGGTACTAATTCCCAGTCAGGGTTGTGGGCATGTGCCCTGACCGGGAATTGAGCCGTGACCTCCTGGTTCACTGATCCACAGTCTGGGTGGTATTTGCTGTTGTGTTTTAAAAATATATATATTTGAAGAGACTCTGGAATTGATTCATTACCCTTCCAAAATCCCTGCCTTACCTATTTCTATCAGCCAAACACTTTATGTCCCATACCGTGTAGAAGAGGGCTTTCCTTCCTCTCCCTACCTTCTCTCAACCTACTTATAGAATAAGGAACTAGCCAATTTAAACAAACATTTATTGTGTATCTATTTTGTAGCCTATAATGTGCTAAGTACTAGAAAATCAGATGTGAATAAGACAGACAGTAATAGTGCCCCCAAGGAGTTTAGGTTCTAGTGATGGAAGACAGGCAAGAAACATATGAAAAAGAAATTAATAAGCACTTCGGGTGCTAATACATGTTATGAAGAAGCTATAATAGGATATTGAGATGAAGGTGACTGGGGAAACGTGGTATGACTTTAGTTGCATTACTCAGGGAAGGCCTCTCTGAAAAAGTGACATTTGGGTCATATTTTACCACCTAAATGATGAAAAGGAGGAACCACATGAAGATTTGGAGGAGCTCTCCAAGAGAGAATGAGCAGTAGGTGGAATGGCCCGAGACAGGGACCAGCTTAGTGTGTACAGGGGACTGAGAGAAGATCAAAGGAGTTGGAGCTCAGGGAACAAGGGGAAGAATGGAGGGATGAGAGCAGAGAGGTCAAGGGAGCAAGATGGTGGGCTTCACACACCGCAACAAGAAGTATATAGGTTTTTCTGATTGCAATGGGAAGTCTTTAGATGGTTTTAAGCAGGGAATTTATATCATTTGATTTACACTTTATAGAGATTACTCTGGCTGGTAGGTGGATGGAGGAAGGGCAAGGGTCACTGATCATGCAGCAGGGAGATCAGTGAGAGGTGAGGGGTGATGCTGGCATTGACTTAGATGAGAAAAGTGGAGATGAAGAGAAGTGGTTGGGTTCAGAATATATTTTAGAAGGTGGAGCCAATATGAATTTGAAGTAGGTATGTACTGATGGACTAAATACACTGTATGAGGAAAAGAGAAGAACCAAGTAGGGCTCTTAGGTATTTGTCCTGAGCAACTTGGAGTATATTTGCATTATTTACTAACATCAGGAAGGCTGGGGGAAGCAGACTTAGGGTAGTATAGAAGTCAGTAGCTTTATTTGGTCATGTTAAATTTGTGATGTTTACTAGACATCCCAGTAGATATGTTGAATAGGGGTTTGGACACACAAGTATGGAGCTCAGGTGAGAATTTTGAGTCTAGAGATATAAACTTGAAAGCCATTGGTATATGAAGGTCTATGAGCAGCAGGACTAGATGAGATCACCTACGGAGACAGTACATATATAGAGAGAGCTGAGGACAGAGTTCTGGATACTCTAATATTTAGTTAAGTGGAGGTAGTGTCTCTTATGTCCAAAGCAAGTCTTTCATATGTTCTCTGATTTATTCAACTCACCCCTTTTGTAGCAGGTTAAGAATGGCTGTAAATGCTTTGACACTCCTCTCACTAAGAGGTGGCGTCCATATTCCCTTCCCTTCTATATGGGCTGAGTTACTACGGCCAATGACTTGTTTAACCAATAGAATGCATCAGAGCTGAAATTCTGGGACCTAAGAGACTATGTCATAAGAAGTCTTGCAGCTTCTTTCCAGAACAGCTGGAATACTCTCTTTGGAAGCCTGAACTATCAGGTAAGAAGGCTAGTCACCCAGAGACTTCCCTGCAACAGGCCACCTGTAGGTGCTCTGGTTGATATTCTCAGCTGATCCCTACTTTCTGGTCACCCTTTCCAAGGTCTTGGCTAGGGCGTTTCAGAAGAAATTAGGCTACTTCTTCTTTAACTAATTAGTTCACTTATTAATTTGCTCATGATCACATAATCTATGCTGGCTCAGCTGGGACGCTGGGACAGCTGAGCTGGGTTTCTCTTTCTCCATGTAGTTTCAGGGTCTCTCTCTCTCTCTCTCTCTCTCTCTCTCTCTCTCTCTCTCTCTCTCTCTCTCTCTCTCTCTCTCTCTCCCCATGGCCTCTCTGTATGGCTTCTTTCATGAAGTCTCAGCAGCAGGGTACCCAGACTTCTTCCCTGGTGGTTTAAGGCTCCCAAAGGCACAGAATGGAATCTGCTTGGTCTCCTTACAGCTGAGGCCTGGAAGTAGCACATTGTCGCTTTTGCTATATACTATTGATTGAAGCAAGTCACAGGCTTAGTCCAGATGTAAGGGAAAGGGACTATCCAAGTGTGTGACCACTGGGAGATGTGGTTCACTAGGGGGCCATATGTAACAGACTGACAGGGAAAATAAGGAAGAAAAAATAGAATAAAGCTGGAGATGTTGGAAGCAGGGATGTTAGGTTAGGATATAATATGCATACCACAAGGCATGCTCACTCTTTTTTAATTGATTTTAGAGAAAGAGGGGAAGAGAGAGAGAGAGAAAGAGATTTGTTGTTCCGCTGATTTATGCATTCATTAGTTGCTTCTAGTATGTTCCCTGACCGAAGATTGAACCTGCAACCTTGGAGTATTGGGATGACACTCTAACCAACTGAGCTACTCAGCCAGGGCTAAGGCATGCTTACTTTTTAAAGGTGAACTACAAATTGGACTCTGGGCATTTCCCAGCAGCCAAGCAGACCAGTTAGGATTAAATGAGTTACTAAAGAATCCCAAGCAGCCTTGATACACAATAAAGTAGCATTATTAATGTAATGAATCACAATAATAATAATAACAACAACAATAATTATTGCAGTAGTCTAAATGATAATGAAGATAGGACTAATACAGATAAGACTAAGATACAAAAAGGGAGAAATATTTGGCTTCTAATTAGATGTGAAAAGTAAGAGAGGATTATTAGTAATTTTATTACACGTAGAATTTCTTTGGAATTATGTAGAAATCTGCCTTTATTTTTAAGAGATATATACTGAAGTTTTAGGAATTAGTCATCATGATCTGTATAACCCAATAATCCTATCTAATAAAAGAGTAATATGCAAATTGACCACCACTCCAACACACACGATGGCTGCCCCCGAGAAGGAACCAAGATGGCGGCAAAGTTAAACAACTAAACTGCCGCCGTGCACAACAATTTCAAAAATACAACTAAAAGACAAAGCATCTACCACCCAGAACCACAGGAAAGCTGGCTGAATGGTAGATTTACAACTAAGAAGGAAAAAGAAAGAACAAACGCGGAAGGGCTGAGGTACGGAGGCGCGTGAATCGGGCTGGTGGCGGGCGACGGGACGTGCGGCTTTTTTTCCAACCCAAAGGGAGATAAGCTCCCGATCACTCTGAAATCCAGTTTCTGGGGATGCGCGGGGGACCCAGACACCTACGGGGAGAAGCTGGACTCTCGGCCATCGTGTCGGAAAGTGAGAGTGACTTTCTTGCAGAGGTGCACCCAGCAATCAGTGTTTACTGCGCTGGAGCACGGGACGCAGAGACTTGGAAATGGGAAAGGCAGAAAAGGCAGACTAGCAGCCATTGCTGTTTGCCACGCCCTAGCCTAGTGACGCCCTGAGACCCTGCCCCGCCCTGAGACCCGCCCCGCACATTCTACAAACCCGCCCAGGCTCCAAACAGCAGCTTTTGCATATAAATGGCCTGCCCTGTGGCAGCTTAACCAAATAAACTGCAGCTCCAGTCAGACTGCTCCAAAACCACTCAAGCAAAGAGAAAACTGCAGTTTTTGCTGTAACTCCTGCTGAGTGGCCTCAGACAGTAGCTGACCTGCACCCCATTGGAGATCCAGAAACGAGGGCATCTAGTGGTCGGTGTGAGACGACACCAGATTTCAACCACTCGCATAAGGGACACATTCAAGAGGCAGACTCAGTGAGCGCCAAAGCCCTACTGCAACAAGTCCCAGCCCATAAACGTGTCTCCAGCACAGCAATTCTTCCTTTATAGACACAGCGGGTCCTCACAGCCAATTGGCCTGAAGGTCAATTCCTCCCAGTGACACCAACAACAATCAAGACTTAACTACAACAAGGCTGTACACACAGTCTAAAAAGGGGTGCACCAAGAGTGTCCACCTCAGGTAACTGGGAGGCTGACCAGTTGAACCAATAGGACACAATAGGACGCAAAGCTACCCTACCAACTCAGGGAAGCAGCAAAAATGAAAATGAGGAGGCAAGGAAACAGATCCCAAACAAAAGAAATGGAGGAGAACAAACGACTGGACATAGAGTTCAAAACCACGGTTATAAGGTTTTTTTAAGAATTTCATGGAAAAAGCTGATAAATTTAATGAGACCCTTGAGGATATGAAAAAGGTCCAACTAGAAATGAAACATACACTGACTGAAATAAAAAAATATTATACAGAGACCCAGCAGCAGACTAGAGGAACGCAAGAATCAAGTCAAAGATTTGGAATACAAAGAGGCAAAGGACACGCCTCCAGAAAAGCAAGAAGAGAAGAGACTTCAGAAAGTAGAAGATAGAGTAAGAAGCCTCTGGGACAACTTCAAGCATACCAGCATCCGAATTTTTGGGGTGCCAGAAGAAGAGAGAGAGCAAGACGCTGAAAACCTATTTGAAGAAATAATGACCAAAAACTTCCCCCACCTGGTAAAAGAAATAGACTTACAAGTCCAGGAAGCGCAGAGAACCCCAAACAAAAGGAATCCAAAGAGGACCATACCAAGACACATCATAATTAAAATGCCAAGGGCAAAAGACAAAGAGAGAATCTTACAAGCAGCAAGAGAAAAACAGTTAGTTACTTACAAGGGAGCACCCATACGATTATCAGCTGATTTCTCAACAGAAACTATGCAGGCCAGACGGGAATGGCAAGAAATATTCAAAGTGATGAATAGCAAGAACCTACAACCAAGACTACTCTACCCAGCAAAGTTATCATTCAGAATTGAAGGGCAGATAAAGAGCTTCACAGATAAGAAAAAGCTAAAGGAGTTCATCACCACCAAACCAGTATTACATGAAATGCTGAAAGGTATCATTTAAAAGGAGGAAAAAGAAGAAAAAAATAAAGATAAAAATTATGAACAACAAATACATACCTATCAACAAATAAATCTAAAAGTCAAGTGAACTAAAAATCTGAAGAACAGAATAGACTGATGAACATAATAGAATCAAGGGCATAGAAAGGGAGTAGATTGATAATTCTCAGGGGAAGGGGGTGTCTGTGTGGGGGCTACTGGAAGAGACTGGACAATATCATACACCTATGGATAAGGATAGTGAGGGGGGGAGGTAAGGGCAGAGGGAAGGGTGGGAACCGAGAGGAGGGGAGATATGGGGGAGGGGGGAAGGAGAAACAATTGTAATAATCTGAACAATAAAGATTTATTTTAAAAAAAAGAAAAAAGATTTGAGGGGATATATATATTGGAAAGGTCCTAATAACTGGACCAATTAACACATTTTGACACATCATCAGAGTATCCCCAACAAACATTGAAAAAAAGTTACTCAGGTACCAAATTTAGGAGGCAGATTTTTAGAAAAATCCTCACCTGAGGAGTGAGGATATTTTTCTGTTGATATTTATTTATTCATTTATTCATTCCATTGATTTTTAGAAAGAGTGGAAGGGGGAAGAGAGGAGAGAGAGAGAGAAATAGAGAGAGAGAGGGAACATTGCTGTGAGACACATCGATAGTTCAGCAGATCTGGCCCCAGTAAACTTAAGCTACAAAAAGAGAAGTATGCAAAAGATTAAACAAGATGAAAGAAATTAACCTAGTTTCATTGACAGAATGTTAGTACTCAAAAGAAAAGTGACAATGCAATAAGAGCCTGGAGAAAACCTCTACAACAAGGGCATCTAAGAAACCCCAAACCACAGACAGTTAAGATTGGATGCATCATGTCTATTTTGAAAGAGATAAATGTCATATTGAAGGCCCTCAAAGGCTATGATACAGGCTATGGCCTTCTGGTAAATGCTGAATAAACTAAAAATAGTAGTGAACACTACCCAGTACTTAACAAGCCTCACAGAGTTCATGATGCCAGTAAAGCTAAAATACAGTGGAGGTAAAACAAGGCATTGAACACCCTTCTCCCACCCGTGGAGGAGACCAGAGGCTGGACGTGTCCTGAGTTAGAAGTGGGATTTTGGCTTCTGAGAGCCAGTCTTGTGGCTATGAGCAGGGGCTTGGAAGGCAGCTGGCCCTACCACATACTAACCATGTGACTTTCACAAACATTTCTAACCATCTGTTTCCTCATGTTAATAATAACAGTCACTGCATTGTGACTACATTGTGGTTCTCACAATTAAATGACACAATACATTAGAAGGTTTAGCAAGTTCCTGGCACATACTGAACTTTAAAAATACTAGCTCTGTGCCCAGCCAGTGTAGCTCAGTGGTTGAGCATCGATCTATGAACCAGGAGGTTACGGTTTGATTCCTGGTCAGGGCACATGCCTAGGTTGTGAGCTCGATCCCAAATGGTGGGTGTGCATGAGGCAGCCAATCAGTGACTCTCATCATTGATGTTTCTATCTCTCCCTTCCCCTTCCTCTCTGAAATAATATATATATTAAACTAGCTTTGTTATTTCTGAATCAGTCACAAAACAAACAGTGAAGTCTGGTGCCCAAGTGCATGTGGTAGGAAGAAAAGGAAGAGCCAAGATAGGAAACCAAGAGGGCTTGGGACTCAAGGACTCAGTGCCTAATGGATGGCAGCTTCCATGAGAATCACAGTTTGAGGGAGAACTTCCCAGAGGAATAGGAGCTGCTGTTCTAGACTAAACAAGCCTTCCAGGTCATGTGGTCCTGTCCAAAACGTCAACCAAGACATTTGTCAACACCAAAAGATCCTTAAAATTTGGTTCTGTCCCAAACATCCATGCCAAATGGTCCTTGATGTTTGGTCCTGTCCAAAATGTCCACAATTAGAAAACATTTCTAGGTTCAAATAGCCCATAATGTTTATTTCTACTTTGGGTTTACAGGATAAAGCCAGAAAAAAATACTATCATGTTTGCTTGGTCCAATAATTGAGTTGTGGCTGTATTGTCAATAATAACTCTTCTTGCCCTGGCCAGGTGGCTCAGTTGGTTGGAGAGGCATCCTGTGCACCAAAATGTCGTGGGTTCGATTCCCAGTCAGGGCACATACCTAGGTTGCAGGTTCGATCCCAGGTCAGGGCTTGTACAGGAGGCAACTGATCAATGTTTCTCTCTCACATTGATATTTCTCTCTCTCTCCATTCTTCTCTCTCCTAAAAATCAATAAAAACATATCCTCATATGAGGATTTAAAAAAAAAACACCCAAACCTTTCTTGCTTTGGCAGCCTAGCTGGTAATGGCTCAGGGGATGAGGTAGGTGGGTCGGGGTTCAAATCTAATAAGAAAATGGGATTTATGTGAACTACGGATCAAATGTTGCCATTGCCATTTTGGATAGGACCAAATGTCCACTAATCCAAAACAACAAACTGTCCATAATAATTGAGTCCATGTTATTCTAGGTCTAAAGCTTATGCTCTTAACTACTGTATTATCCCATCTTAAGATTTTACTTGGGATATTATAATCAATAAAGTTGAACACACAAAAAAATATGTGTGAAGAAAACTAAAATATAAATTTGTGAAATAATTCCATAATTAAATACTATGTGGGGCTTATGTTTCAAAAAATTTTCATTCTAACAAAATTTCCCTCTATTAGGGCCTTCTAAAAACAGTAACAACAAGCTCATGCCCTGTTCTTTCACCTGCTCTGTTATTTTTCCTTCAAAAGAAAACTGCATCTTATTCACCTTAGAATCCACAGGCAGAGAGTAGAGGCTCAATAAATGTTTACTTAGTAAACCCAAAATGTGGCCCATAAAACCATATTTTTGAATATAATACCTCAAAATGTAGTTTATAATCACATAATGAAATATTACTCAGCAACAAAAAGGGATTAGCTACTGATGCATTAAACAGAATGAATCTCAAAAGCATTATCGAAAAAGGGCTATATTGTATGATTCCATCCTGGTTAAAAAAAACTATAGGCACAGAAAACGAATCAGTAGTAGACAGGGGATGGGAAGGTGCTTGATCACAAAGAGGCAAGAAGAAAATTGGAGATGAAGGAAATGCTCTCTATCTTCATTGTGGTGGTGGTTACATGACTGTATGTATACCTGTGTCAAAAATCCATAGAACTGTGTATGCAAAAGGGTAAATTTTACTTATAAATTATGCCACAATAAACCTGACAAAAAAATAAAGACCCTAAGATCATGATATATGATACTCTTTGGTAATTTCCTTAACATACACCTAATAATTTTGAGGTGACTATCAGTATTTCACAGAAGTCATGAAAGCAATTTTTTTGTTATTAACAAGTCTGAAACATCATCTAACTATAGCTTCTCAAAGATAAATAACCCTAACTACTCATTTGCTATTGTTTTTTTTTGCGAAGAACATGTTGTATAAGCCTGAAAAGGAGGTGAGAAATGAGATACAGACCATAATTTTGTAGAATCTCATGAAGCTAAAAAGTGGAAAAGAGGTGAAACACAAGGTATCTTGTACAAAGGTATTTAGTTTAACTATCTTTAAATATACAAGATCTGAACAATTAAAATGTAATCGTTCATTTTCAAGGTAAATAAAAAGTATCCAGGAATCAGATAGCTGCTTATCTTTATGGATGATTTCCTTGTTTGGTTATCTCTGTCACAGTCATATCACTGAGGGTTGTTATACGATGGCTTTCATGATTTCCCATTCATTCATCCAATTTTTCATTTAATAACTGTTTGATGAATATCTCTATATGCCAGACACTGGGGATGCAGGAGTGAGTAAAACACATGAGAGCCCTACCCTTTGCCTTACACTCTAGTGAGGAGCGAGACCAGAAACGTGGACAAATAAATACCTTAGGGTGATGGTAAGTCTTATGAAAAATACAACAGGGTAATGGGGCATGGGATGACTTTGGGGTGGGCAGAATACTTTGGATAGAGTGGTGAAGGGATCTGAGGAGACATTTGCACAGAGAACTCTGGAAAGTGAGTGATGAATGAAGAGTCAGCCATAAGAAGAGTATTCCAGGCAGCATAGCCACAAAAAGAGCAAAGACCTGAGATAGAAATGTGTTTGGCAATAAATCAGAAGGCAGTGAACAAGGTGAGAGTGTCAGCAGATGAGTCTAGAAAGCAATGCAGGCCTCGGAGGCCTTGAAAACGAGCTTCAGTTTTATTCTAATGGAAATGGGAAATTATCAGAGGGTTATAATATTCTTTTTAAAAGTATCTCTGGCTTCTCTAGTGGTGGGCAAGAAGATCAACTTAGAGAACAATCAGATGGCCATTGCAGTCATCCAGGCAAGAGATGAGGGTGGCTTGGATCAAGGTGGCAGTAGTCATGGTGAAAAGAGGCCTCATAGAGGCTCCACTCTGCAGGTAGGGATAACAAGACTTGCTGATGGATTGGATGGGGGTGTTGAGAGAAAGCACTGGGTGCATGGGGATGCTGTACCCAAGATCAAGAAAACTGGGATGGCCCGGCTGGTGTGGTTCAGTGGTTGAGTGTCAACCTATGAATCAGGAGGTCACAGTTTGGAGATTCCTGGTCAGGTCACATGCCCGGGTTGCAGGTTTGCTCCCCAGTAGGGGGCATGCAGGAGGCAGCCGATCATTGATTCTCTCTCATCATTGATGTTTCTATCTCTCTCTCCCTCTCCCTTCCTCCCTGAAACCAATAAAAATATATTAAAAAAGAAAACCAGGATAGGAAAAAATTTCTGGAGGGTGAACAATAATTCTGTTTTGGTCTTGTTATTTTTGAGATGCATTAAAGAGATAAAAGTGGAGAGGTAAGAAAGCAGTTAAATATTCAAGTGTGGAGATCTGAGGAAGAGATCAGAGTTGAACACATAATTGTATAATTCATCAGTATGTATGTAGATTATATTTAAAGCAATGAGACTGGATATAATTACCTATGGAGTGAACTTAGGTGAGGAAGAAAAGATGTCCCAGATGGTGACCCGGGGCACTTTAATAGTTATAGGTGGAGTAAGGGAGAAGTGACCCAGAAGAAACTCCAGTATCATAGAAGGAAAACTGAGAGCACATGGAAATGGAAGCCAACAAAAGGATGTGGTTTAAATAGGAGGAAATGTTCATATCTGTCAAATCCTGCAGAAAGGTCAAATTAGAGAGGACTGAGAATTGTCAATGTATTTGGCAAGGTGAAGTCGTTGGTAAGAGATTTGATGAAGTGATGAACACATGATTGGAGTGAGCTGAACAGAGAAAAAGAAGTAGAGGGAGCAAGTATAGGCAATTGTTGATAAGACTCACCTTGAAAGGATGCTGAGATACAGGGTAGAAGCTGGCAAGGATATGGACCGTGGGGAGAGTTTACTTAAGGACAATACTAAGGTATGATGCAGAAAAGGGGGCAGATAATGGAAGTAGTGAAATCCTCAAGCAAGCAGGCCTGATATCCAGAGCCCTAGAGAGAAGAGGGTATGATTCTCATTGTGAAAGGAGGGAGACATGCATTCAGTTAGGAAGGTTAGTAGATCCGATGGTGAGAAAACGAGGTACTGTATTTTCCGGCGTGTAAGACGACAGAGCGAATAAGATTTTCCTGGGTTAAAAAGTCGTTTTATACGCCGGAAAATACACTAGTCCAATATATCTAATCCATTATATCTAATCCCATCAATATAGTCCAATATACCGTATTTTCCGGCGTACAAAACAACTTTTTAACTCAGGAAAATCTTATACGCCCAGTCGTCTTATATGCCGGAAAGTACGGTAATTACTGCTGGATGGCGTCTGTTCCTTTAGTGAGCATGAGTGAGATCACTACTTGAAAATGAAGGCTGATGAAGTATTGTAGGTTTAAGGAGAAAGGAGATGTGAAATAACTTGGAGAGTCAGAGGCAATGTCTTACTCATATTTGCATCCTACCAAGCACGGTGTCTAGAACATCAGAGGCACTAAAAAATGTTTGAAGAGTGACTGAAGTTAAAAATCACAATAGAGCCTTAGCTTGTTTGGCTCAGTAGATAGAGCATCAGCCTGACGACTGAAGGGTCCAGGGTTCGATTCCAGTCAAGGCACATGTCTGGTTTGCAGGTTCCATCCCCAGTAGTGGGCATGCAGGAGGCAGCCAATCAATGATTCTCTCTCATCATTGAAGTTTTTACCTCTCCCTCTCCCTTCCTCTCTGAAATCAATAAAAATATATATTTTTTTAAAAATCACAATAGAAAGGAAGAACTGACCCATGGACACAGACAATGGAGTGGTGAGGGCCGGGAGGGGAGACAGGGGGCTGGAGAGGTTAAGGGGGGGCGGGGGGCGGGAGGGAGAAGAGGACCTATGTAATACTTTCAACAATAAAGATTTTAAAAAAAGGAAGAACTGTGATATGCATTAAAGTTTACAAGAGTGCCCAACTGCTGTGGCTCAGTGGTTGAGCATTGGAGCATGAACCAAGACCTCAGGGTTCGATTCCCAGTCATGGCACATGCCTGGGGTTGTGGGCTCAATCCCCAGTAGGGGGCGTGCAGGCAGCAGCCGATCAATGTTTCTCATTACTGATGTTTCTCTCTCTCTCTCCCTTCCTCTCTCTAAAACTCAATAAAAATATTTTTTAAAAATAAAAGCTCGTAAGAGTGACATATTTGTAGAGTGCTTTGGTTTACAAATGGTATAGGGTCTACTTTAATTTATACAATAAATTCTAGAATACTAGAGGAAGGAGGCATCCTTGCAAAAGGTAATTTAGGACAAAATTACTACTTTACACTTTCCCACTATGCTAATCTTTTTTTTTATTTTTAGTTTTTTAAAAATTTAATCTTTATTGTTCAAAGTATTACATGTCCTCTCCTCCCACCCCCCCGCCCCATTGACCCCTTCTAGCCTGCCCCCATCCCCTGCCTCAGGCCTTCACCACCCTACTGTCTGTGTCCATGGGTTATGTATATACGCATGCACGTTCTTTGGTTGATCTCTTCCCACCCACCTACCCACCTCAGTCTTCCCTCTGAGATTCCACAGTCTGTCCCATGCTTCTATGTCTGTGGATACTATACTAATCTTTTTAAGGGTGAGGGGATTCTGTCTTTTTGTTGTTGTTGTTAATCCTCACTGGAGGATATATTTTCCATTGCTTTTTAAAAAACTATGTTTTTATTGATTTTTAGAGAGAGAGGAAGGGAGAGGGATAGAGAGACAGCAACACTGATGAAATGAGAGAGAAACACATTGATGGGCTGCCTCCTGCATGCCCCCGACTGGGGATTGAGCCTGCAACCCGGGCTGACCAGGAATCAAAGGGGTGACCTGTTGGTTTCTGGGTCGATGCTCAACAGCTGAGCCACACTTGCTGGGCCCCATTGATTTTTTTTTTTTTTTTTAAGAGAGAGTGGAAAGAAGGGGGAGAGACAGAGAGAAACATCAATGTGAGAGACACATCAATTGGTTGCCTCCCACATGCACCTGGACTGGGGCCAGGGATTGAGCCTGAAACTGAGGTATGTGCCCTTGACTGGAATCAAATCTGCACCCCTTCAGTCCAAGGGCTGACACTCCAACCACTGAGCAAAAACCTGCTGGGTTGGATTCTGTCTTTTCATCTTTACATTCTCAGGATGTACATAGACTAGTACTGGCATAAAGTAAGTGCACAATAATGCTTTTTAAAATATAAATACAAGACTATAAACACGTGGAGCTTTTAATCCCAAAAGGAATAAGTACTTCAGGGATGAAAAGCTATAGTGGATCATAAAATTAAATGGATGCTTTAGGGCCATTTTGACGGAGTCACAAAACTTTCCTTGTAACATTATTTCTTTTGTAAAAAAAATTAAATTTATTGGAGTGACATTAGTTAATAGGATCATATAGGTTTCAGGTGGAGATATCTATGATACAAGATCTGTATATTGCACTGTGTGCCCACCACCCAAAGTTAAATCATCTTCTGTTACCATAAATTAGGCCCTCTTCACCTCCACCCCTTTTCCTCTGTTTGTATTTATGAGTTTCAGTTTTATATCCCACAAATGAGTGAGATCATATGGTCCTTAGCTTTTTCCAACTTGTTTCACTTAGCATAATATTCTCAAGGTCCGTCCATGTTCTCCCAAGTGGCAGTATTTCATCTTTTCGTAGGGCTGAGTAGTATTCCACTGTGTACATGTACCGCATCTTCTTCATCCAGTCCTCGATTGCAGGACACTTTGGATGTCTCCATGTCCTGGCCACTGTGAATAATGCTGTAATGAACATAGGGGTGCATATATTTTTGCAAATACATGTTTTCCAGTTTTTCAGGTATATACCCAGGAGAGGGATTGCTGGTTTATATAGTAACTCTACTTTTACTTTTTTGAGGAATCGCCAGACTGTTTTCCATAGTGGCTGTACCAGTACATTCTCACCAGCAGTGAATGAAGGTTCCCTTTTCTCCACAACCTCTCCAACACTTATTACTTGTCTTGTTGTTGATAGCAATTCTAACAGTTGTGAGGTGGTATCACATTGTAGTTTTGATTTGCATTTCCCTAATTGCTAGTGAGGTTGAACATCTTTTCATTATCTATTGGCCATTTGTATGCTTTCTTGGGAGAGGTGTCTGTTCAGGTCCCCTGCTCATTTTTTAATTGGGTTGTTTGTTTGTTTGGTGTTGAGTTTTATGTTTTCTTTATATATTTTGGATATTAAACCTTTGCCGGAGCTATTGTTTGCAAATATCATTTCTCATTCTGGTATAGTCAGTTAGACAGACATGAGCAGAGCAAGGACGATTGGCCAGTTACAGAAACTCACCAGGGCAGAAAGCCTTGGATACCTGGCTGCTGGGGTGATATCCAGCATCTAGAAGGGTTCAGGAATCTGGAGAAGGCGCTGCGTGTAAATTAATAAAGAGACTAGAAACATAATATAAATTTGTAATCCACGGGGGAGCCAGAGGAGGGCTTAACTTCAGTAACCAAGTTCTCAGAATCTCCGGACCCCTTGCTCTTTAGTAACACAAATTGCCCTAAAGCCAAGCAGATACACACATCAAAGGTAAGGTTTAGTATACAGTAGGCATGTCAGATTGGGGGAACTGCCTTCGGCTGTTCAGGTGTTTGGCCAGCAGGAGGCAATAACATGTAGATTAAAATACCCTCAGCTGTCTGGTAACAGGCAATAACATATGCAGATCTTCAGGTTTGGGGAAATGCTTTCGGCCACTCAGTAGGCAATAATATGTATCTTCAGCCCTGCTGAAGCCTCAAGGTTCCATCAACCTTTTGATGAAACTTCTTGCATTTATGACCTGCTGGAATTAGCCTCCAGCACCTGGCAAGGGGCACAACTGGGAAAACAAGAACCTCACTCCCAGGATAACCTTTCTTCTCCTAGCATATTGCTGGTCATGCGGTTTGGAACCCTGACTTTTCATATTACTAGTCATGCAGTTTAGACCCCTCTGACCTTTTCCTCCCTTAAGATAGTATCTAGGCCTCAGTTGTATTTCAGCTCCAGGCCCAGAAAAGCAGCAAAACCAGACAAGTGACACTGTGGCTGCTTTAGGACCAGCTGCATTGACTAATGACTTCCTGCCCTGGAGACAACCAATCAGTGGAGACCATGACCCTGAAAAAGCACACCTGGAAAGCTGATGAATATTCTATTGAGATCCTCCACTGAGACCTCGCCTAAGATTTCCTCCTGCAAGGGAGAAATAAATACCCTCAGGCTGAAGGACTCAGGATCTTAACTGCACCATTCCCTTCCCCCTTCTTCCCTCTAAGGGACCCCACGAGACTTGCAACCAGAGTAGGAATAGGCAGCAGCAGCTCAACCTGACCTACCGCCCTGAACCTGTCTCCAAGGCCCTCTTTTCTCTGACTTCCCAGTGAGCCAAAACAGCCCAGCCTAGGCTCTCCTGTTGCTTCTTCTATGTCCTTCCTTGTTTCGCTGTCCTAAGCATATTTTTTGCTGCAGCCAATAAATTCTTACTTTGCTACACTTTGTCTCTTGAATGAAATCTTTCCTTTAAGACAGGAAGCGAGGTCTCTTTTCTCCTGGTAATAATTCGGTTGGCTGCCTGTTTGTTTTGTTGTATGTAACATTATTTTAAGAATGAAAAATGGATTTTGAGTCACACCCTTATGTATGGGCGTCTCTTATATTTGCTTTGATCTGTTTCTATAATGTAATTCATTTTGTCTTGTTCAGCTAACACTGCATTGTGAACTACTAGTATGTCCTCAAACCCTTCAGAACCACCGGTCCTGTTGACTCTCCTCCTCCAGGAAGACCAGAGAGATTTCTGTCTGTGGGGTTGGTGAAGTACCACACCCCCCTGTGCCTGCTCTGGAAGACCAGCCCCAAAGGAGGGTTTCACTAGCAGGCAGATTCTGTCTCCACTTGACTCCTATGTTAGGCTTCTCTTACCCCTAGAGTTGTGTATAGCATGGCCTCCCCATTTCTTGTAACATTGGAGTAAAATGCTTGAAAAAGTAATATAAAGAGGAAAAATGTGCTTGGAAATACACAAGGGAAGGAAAAGAAGGGAAGGTAGAAACAGAGAAAGGGGGAAAGAGAAATCTGCTCAATGTAAAGTCAGTTAATATAATTACTTTATATTCATTCAGTTGAACAATAAAAGAAGACGATAAACTTCACAGATGCAGAAATCAAAACAGAACAAAACCATGGCAGAGGGGCAGAAAAACAGAGAGCATGTACCCCTCCAGTGGTCATTTTGCCTTGTAATGATCAAACAAGCTATTTTTACACTGGGAAAACTACGTGTGCCCATAGATAGCTCTGATTTCAGGTTTATTTATCACTTCAAGTCACAAAGGAGAGAGAATATATACATATTTATTAAGGTTTTTTACCAAGAACACTTGGCTTTTCTGATTAGAAACAGCTCAGGAGAAGGGGGAATGTGGGGTCGGAAACCATCAATCAGTCATTGTGTAAGTGGCTGGCGCCCTCTGGTGGCAATTTAGATTACTTGTATGTGGATCCTAAAATGCATTTCTGAGGAGGAAAAATCTTTTAGGAAAAACAAAACAAAACAAAAAAAACCCTCATTTTAATGTCCTGAAGTTTTCTTCAGTATACTCTGTCAGAAAATCTGGGGAAAATACAATATTTGTCTGTAACATAATTACGTTTTTAGAAAAGCTTCTTTGACAAAATAAAATGGCAGTGAAAAAGACAATAGCAATGAGTCCTTGAGAGCAGTTTTCTCCTGCCCATTTGCCAACATCTTTACCCAACTTTAGAGAATTTGCACAAGGGAATTTAACCCCCGAAAATGGGTCAATAGGATGCTAATTGCTATTTACATATTAACGAATGTACTTGGAAAAGCATTCAACCAGAAGGCCTTTCCTTATAGTTTTATATGTAAAGACTATCCTTTTATTTATGCTAAGATAGCCCTCTGCAAAGCTTGATGTGTGTGTGTGTGTATGTGTGTGTGTGTGTGTGTGTGTGTGTGTGTGTGAATTTGCTGTTTAATACAATGTTAAGCATCATCGAAAAAAATCTTCACTTTGATGCTTTACTATGTTTTTACTGATCAGTAAAGAGTAGGCATGTTTGATACAGCTATAGCAATACAAAATGATCTTGAGGTAACCATGCCATAAGTTGTTTGACAGCCTAAGGATTGGGATATTTGACAGGCAAAAGCAAGCTGGTATTGACAAGATTCTTTCAAAGACAGATCACACTGTTGGTACTGTAGAGGATGGACCAGATCAGGGAGAGGAAGAAAGACCAGTTAGGAGGCTGCTTGGATAGTCCAAGGGAAGGTGATGCAAACCTAAATTAGTAAAGCAGAGGATGGAAAAGACAGGCTAGATGGAAGATATTTCTGAAAGGGAATATTTATTAGTGACTGAATATGAGAGGGGTGAGAGGGAGGAAATGGAAATAACTCTGAGAGCCAACTTGGAAAAATGGATGGATAGTGACACCATCAACTAAAAACAGGAACGTAGACTGGACCCAGAGTGTTTTGGTGTTTTGTTTATCCAGGTATATGATAAATAATAATATGGAAGAAAAAGAAGTCACATACTAAACTTGACAAGCTCAGAGAAGGCCCGCATGGCAGGCCTTACAAACTCAGAGACCAGGGTAACCTCACAGGTTGTGGTCTGAATGTAAAATTCCTAACTAAAAGTGGGTCCTGGTGGCTAGTCATGTCCTAAGCCTGTAGATTCCTTGACAAAGGTCAATCTTTAACTTTGAAATTGTCTAATGTCTTTGTGTATCTAAGATAACATATCTTTGAAATATCAGAGTAACCTTCTTTTCCAGACCCCTTGAAGGCACAACACCCCTGCAGCAGGAGACCACATTGCTATCCTGTCGCCCATATATCATCTCTCTGTGCTGTAAATGTTATCCTTTGGTGGCAATCAAAAACTAATAAAAACATCAAATAAACATGAAACTTTTCTCCACGTAGGTTCTTTTTTTTATTGATTCCAGAGAAGAAGGGAGAGAGAGATAGAAGCATCAATGATGAGAGAGAATCATTGATCGGCTGCCTCCTGCACACCCCGCAACCCGGGCATGTGCCCTGACCAGGAATCGAACCATGACCTCCTGGTTCATAGTTCAACGCTCAACCACTGAGCCACGCCAGCCGAGCTCCATGTAGGTTCTTAGAATAGGGTCTTGCTGAAACCGAGGGTCCTTATAACTTAGAATAAATTTAGCTTTAGATCCTAGGCTAGAAATCCTTTCTCTATATATACAGTATATACCCCTCTTAGAGGTAGCCTTTTCCCTGGATAATCAGCAACCTCCAAGGGAGCAGAAGACAATAGCCAGGACCTGACTAATGGTCACAAGGGCTGGACCCCTGACAGACTACAGATAACATCCTGACCTAAGTTACATTTCAGTTCCTGAGCACTAAGGTGGTGCTTTTCCATGAAATCAGACAGAGGGTGACAGAGCAGACTTCAGAGCTGTCCTCAAGAACTGATGAAATGGTTTATTACTTCACCTCTAACCAGTCAGCTCCCAGCCACAACCCCAAACCCCCTAGGCCTCAGCATTTTGTGATCTTGCCCCATCTGTGACCTACACACCATCTGGAAGTCGCGTCTTTAAACCATAAGCTCCCCGTTCTCCAGATTGGCCAATTCAATATTAAACTATATTTATCTCTATACTGCAAATTCCTGCTCGTACATTTCTTTGGGCCAGTGCTCACAGACAGACAGACTCAAACTTTGGGATCCTGGTAATTTTTGGTGACTCAGATGGTACCATTTTGGCCTGTAGATTTGCCGGCCCCATCTAGCAGCATTTGATCTGGAGGCTGGAGCAGGGACAATTCCCGGTGACCATGTGCTGTTGATCTATGGAACTTCTCATTCACAACAGAGGAAACGAAAAGGTCAGGATATCCTATTTGGTTGTTTTGATGTCTACTAATGAGTAGCCTCTCGAGTGACGACCCCAGAAATTCCCCCTATTACGCTTGATCAGGTCCTCAAGGGACTCATTGGCCTGGGGCTCACCTTACTGGTTGTACTAGAGAAGGGACCCCGAGAGGTTACCATTAGCAATCAGGATTGATTACTCGAACTGTATCTGTTATTAAGTCTGTGTCTCATCACAGGGCAAGGGGGCCATGAAAGAGTGAGCTGTGGAATCCGGACCTGGTACAAAATCCAGACGGTCTCTGCCTCGTCTTGACCAAACTGAGCAGACCTTGTGTTTCCCAACTTTGAGGGAATAATAAACAGGGTCCCGGGTGTAGCAGGCATTTTGGGCCACCTGACCCTACTGTCTTAACTGTTGTGTACAAATTATCACCAGACAGACTTTAGAAGGATATAAGGGTTGAAAATACAGTTTTTGAAGGAATCAAGGATAGTATAGTTTTGTCCTAAAAAAGGTTGGTAAACTCTGAACAGATAGAAAAGGATAAAACAAAGGACTAAGGAAGTGGTAGAAGTCTGTAGAAAGTAATCATAAGAAAAGATATTGCCATGAGAAACCTTACGTCTAACTTGGTCCCCCAGTCCCAGCTGGTTTGGCTCAGTAGATAGAGTGTTGGCCTGAGGACCAAAGGGTTGCAGGCTTGATTCCGGGCAAGGGCACATACCTTGGTTGCAGGCTCTATCCTTGACCTCAATCGGGCCATGTGTGGGAGGCAACCAATTGATGTGTCTCTCTCACATTGACATTTCTCTCTGTCTCTCTCTCTCTCCCTTCCACTCTCTCTAAAAATCAATGGAAAAATATCCTCCAGGTGATGCATCTTTTGTAAGATGCATCCCCCTGGGTGCATCTTACAAAAACTGGGCCATGTTCAGCTCTGACCCACTGAAGAGAAAAATAATGCCCTTTCTTTGCCAGGTGGCATGGCTGCAATATAATTTAGGATCAGGCAAACACTGGCCAGAAAATGGGTCCTTAAATTATACTACAATCCTGAAACTTGACTTATTTTGTAAAAGAGAGGAAAAAATGGAATGAAAGCCCCTATGTAGAAGCATTTATGCTTTTATATCAGAATAAGTCTACTCAAATGAAATGTAAAATTATGGTACAGCAAACAGGTAAGCCAATGAGGCCAGTTCTGCTGGAGTCACCTGAGAATGAGGATGATTCATTCTTACTCCAGGGTAATGCCCCATGGCTGCCTCTGCTTCACCACCATTGGTGCAGATGTAGTGCAGCTCTTCCCCATAACCTCCAGCCAGAGAGAAGGCTCTACGGGACCTGGGAATGGCCTTCCCCTCTCACACCCCAAGGGATACTAGATTTGGTTAAGAGTTTCCTCCAATCCAGGTAGGACAATTCCCATTAAGAGGTGCCAATAGGAGGTCTTGATGTCAAAGGGCTACTGGCAGGGGTGATCTGGATGTACACTCTCTTTACAACTTCAGCCCTTTTTAATGGGAAGAATGATATGCCTGTCTATAGGGAAAATACAATAAAGACAGAAAGCCTTCACCTCCCATAACCCTAATTGGATAGACATCTGACATTTGTTTAATACCCTTCTCATGGCTGAGGAAGGAAGGGTTGTCTTAGATAAGGCCAGAGAAGAGGTTAATTGCCTTTATAATGAGACACCCCAAAACCCAGGATGGAGCAACGGTTTCAGTTGCCATCCCCACTACCCATCCACAATGGAATGTCTATAATGGGGACCAAACTTGACCATTACCAAGGATGTATCCTAATGGGATTAAGGAAGGAAGTGCCCAAACAGAGGAGTTTCAATAAAGTCCAGCAGCTAAAGCAATAACCAGATGAGAATCCTTTGGAATTCTTAGAAAGGATCTTTGAGGCATATCGCCAATATACTAATGTGGGCTGAGGGCCCCTGAGAATAAAGGTTGTAAACATATCCTTCATTGCTCAAAGTGCCCCTGACATTCAGAAAAAAGCTTCAGAAGGTGGAGGGTGCCTTTGGAATGCCTATGTCACAGCCAATAGAAACTGCTTGTAAAATCTTAAATAGCAGAGATCAGGCCTCAGAGAAACAGTTACAAGGGACAAAGCAGCAACAGACCAGCCTGCTGGCTGCTGCACTGACCTCTGGAGGGCCTACGAAGACAGAACAAGGTAAGGTCCCAGGGAACAAGGGCTTAGCACATAAAGGATACCCAGAAGTAGGCCCCAGACAGTGTGCCTACTGCAAACAAGAAGGCCATTGGAAAAGAGAGTGCCCAAGCCTAAGCCACAGACAAGATGGGAGAAGGCAAAGGGCATTACAAGATGCCACAACGCTCCGAGAGTGACAGGGCCCAGGAGCTCTAAACAACCCAGCTGGCTCCTTCACCATCACCCACACAAAATCCCAGTTACTCTAACAGTGGGAAAGAAATTAATTGACTTTTGAATTTTAACACTGGATCTATATATTCTGTACTAAATACTCCTCTGAAAAAACACTTGTGACTGCAGTGTTGGGGGAGCCACTACAGAAGCAGTTCCTCCAACAAAAAGAAAAAAGAACCAAAAAAGTGAGATAACAGTGCTGGCAAAGATGTTGAGAAAGGGGAACCCTTGTGCACTGTTGTTGGGAATGAAGATTGGTGCAGCCACTGTGGAAAGTGGTATGGAGTTACCTCAAAAAATTAAAATTGGAACTGCCTTATGACTCAGAGATTCCACTTCTGGGAATATATCTGAAGAAACCCAAAACACAAATTCAAAAGAATATATAAACCTCTGTGTTCATTGCAGTGTTATTTACAATAGCCAAGATTTAGAAGCAGCCAAGTGTCCAACAGAAATATCTCTTTTCATGAAATATCCTTGTTAAATTTTGGTATCAATGTTATGTTGACCCCATAAAATAATCTGTGTATTTCCCCTTCCTCCACTGTTTTCTAAAAAAGCTTCTGTAAGATTGATATTACTTCTACATTAAATGTTTGCTAGACTTCTCTAGTAAAATTATTTGGGTCTGAAGAATTATTCAGCTCAGCATGATCACCACTCCACTTAGGCTTTATCTCCCTCCACCATAAATGTATCTGGGGGAGCTTGCCCCCAATCTGAGAGCTTAGGCATATGGTAGGGCTAACCTTGAATGTTTCCCTCCTTTTAAGCATTACAGTCTGCCTGTAGTTCAATGTCTAAAGAACTGTCTTGCATATTTTGTCCAGTTTTATGATTGTGTAGGACATGAGAATAAAACCAATACCAAGTATCCTATCATGGCTGGAAGTATAAAGTTATCTACTCAAAGTCCATATTCTTAGCCACTTTTGTAAATTACCTCTTTAATGCGATTCTATATAAAGAAAAATGATAAATGTAAATAAGTTCTTAATAATGTGGGAAAACATCAATAGGGATTAGGGAATGAGAAAGCTGGAAGAATCAAATTGTCAGAGAATGGGGAAGTTGGAATGTAAGGTTTCATAGATGAAACATATGATAAATTCTTGATACAGCCACAAATATGGATGACTGAAACAATAATCCAATCTCATTTTGCAGAAAGTATTTTTTTTAAGTTTTCTTAAAATATATTTTTATTGATTTCAGAGAGGAAGGGAGAAAGAGAGAGAGATAGAAACATCAATGATGAGAGAGAATCATTGATTGCTGCCTCCTGCACGCCCCCTACTGGGGATCAAGCCTGCAACCCAGGCATGTGCCCTTGATCAGAATTTAACCCAGGACCCTTCAGTACAGAGGCCAATGCTCTATTCACTGAGCCAAACCAGCTAGGACGAGAAGAGTATTCTGATAGCCATCAGATGGTGATCTTTGATGGCAAGAACTGGGTGAGAGATGATGGAAAATAAGCACAGCATATAAACAAAAATAGAAACAGAAAAGCAGGAAAAGAAAGCTTTGAGGAAACATAATGAGTATTAGATAAATTTAAATTTTTCTTTAAAAAAACACAAACCACCTGCAGACTATCTAGAGAATTTTCTGGGTAGGCAAGTGCAAATATAAATCTATTGGAAGAAAGAGATGGAGATATAAATTTGGAGGTCATTACCACAAAGATTCTTAATGAAGCAATAGGACTGGATGTGATTATCTAAAAAGAACATAGATCTTTAGAAGAAAAAAGGTCCAACATAAAAATCTAGGGAATCCTAATATTTTAGAGGCAGGCAGACAAGCAGACTAATGGATGTTCAGAGAACTAACAGGCAATATAAAGAAGAAATCTGGTACGGTAGTTAAGAGTAGGGATTCTGGAATCAAATACTTGGCTCAAATCCCAGATATTATACTCATAAAGCTATATTGACCATGTGAAAAATTACTTAACCCATCTGTGCCTATTTTCTGTAAAAATACAGAAGTGATAAATAATAGTATTTGCCTGATGAGAGACAAATCATGATGGCTCTGGAGGCTGGCTCATTCAGCCCCCAATCCCCTGCCCTCTCAAACTGTTACTAGCAAATATCACCAAGTTTAAATTAGTTCAACTCTTTCTAATAAGGCTACTAACCTTACAAGGAAGTTTCCACTGGTGCACAGTTTGCCCTGCCCCAACCTAATAAATACGTAGAATATTATGGAGGCAGGGTTCCTCTCTACCTCAACTTTGGTCATGGTGCATGCAGACTATGACTAACCTAAAGTGTAGAATAAGAGTTTGGGAATATGTATACTCTCCTTCTACTCTCTATGTTAAGCTTTTCCTCAACAAACTATACCATGTGATACTATAGTGCTGTGTTGCATGACCTCCTTACAAGATATTTCTTCATAAGGTTGTTGTGAAGATTAAATAAATTAATAATTGTAAAGTGTTTACAATATTGCCTAGCATATAGTAAGCATTATGTAATGGTTAGCTCTTTGTTTTTAAAAGGAGAGTCAGGAAGGACTAGCAGTGTTCTAGAGTCAAATAAAGAGATATCAAGGGAGAGGTGGGAAACAAGGTCAAATGCTATAAAAAATTAAAGAACAAAAACAAAACACTGAGTGTGGCAACAGAGTAGTAGGAGTCAAAGTCAGATTATATTAGGTTAAGGACTGAGTGGGAATTAAAGAGTAAGACAGGGAGTATAGACTAGTTTTTCTATAAAACTTACTAGCAAAAGAAAAGACAAAGTACATTAGCTTAAGTAAACAGCTAAGAATACTGCGGTGTCTCAGAATGCAAGGGCAATAGGTGGCTAGGTCTCACAAACATGTGGAACCAGGGACCATTAGAATTCTGTTTCTTGTTTCTCTCTGTATGTGAGCTTCGTCTTCTCCCCTCCTTTTACCAGACTACTTGCATTGCTTATTTGGTCCATGCATGGTAGGAAACATGACTACTGAGAGCTCTGGAGCCTTGCATTTTGCAGTCCAGGCACACAATTGATTTTTTTTTGTTTTCAGTGCCAGTTTCCAAAGTCTTTAAAAAGGACTCTGGCCCTACTTAAATTAAGTGTCTAATTCTGGTTGAATCAACTGTAGCCAGTGATTATAGAGGTTAATGAATTAGAGCATTCATGCTATTTCTATTGCAACTGTATGAATCCAATGGGAAATAGAAAAGACAAAATAATAAGTATGCACTATAAGGAGACAACATTTTTTGAGGGGTAGGCAATATAAAGATGGGGTTTTTGGTGGTGGTGTTTTTAGGCCAGGTAAGGGATTTTGAACATGTTTATATGAATGGAAACAGTTAAAGGATTGGGATGAAAAGTAAAGGATAAGAAGTAGGTTACTTAATTGAATAAATTCCTAGGTTAGGTAAAGGGAAAGAATGGAATTTAGTGCACAAGTAGCCTTGTAGAAAAATAAGCCTTTCTGAGATAGGAAGGAAGAAAATAAGAATGCACACTGGCATAGGAAGGTCTAGGAACGTGAAGGAAATTGAGGAAGATTTGACCTGAAGATCTCCTGTGAAGTATGTGGCTAAGTTATCTTGAGAGTATGGGAGATACATAAAAGGGGTGCTTGAAAAGAATAATAAATATTAATATAGCTGTACTGAAGAAGAGAAAGGAAGCTAAAAGGAAGAGGTTAAAATTTGTCAAAAACTGTTAGTTCTGGCTGGGTGGTTCAGTTGGTTGTAGCATTGTCCCATGTACTTATGAATTAAATATTTTGTCTAAAGACATGAAATCTGAACTCTTGAGAGATTTGTAAATTCAAATGTTTAAATGTTATCTTAATTTTGCTGCATTATTTTTATTCTACCAAAAAGCTAACTTGTGTAAATGGAGTCACTAACCCAACTGATATGCTTACAACATACCAATTTCTTTGTAACACATACTTGTGTCATTATGTTAAATAATTCCACCTGTAAAACAGGAGTAATAATAGTATCTACTTCATATGATTATCATATGGATTAAATGAGTTAACAAATATAAACTGCTAGAATAGTGCCTGAAAAATGGCAAACACTCAACAGAAGACTGCCATTATTATCACAATTACTAACCTGTGGCAGAATGACTTTTAAATTCATAATACTTATTTTAAAAATAACACATTACTAGAAAAATAAACAATACTAAGGTAGTCTGATTTAAAAAATATAAATGACTCAATGTACTTATGCATTTTAACAATAATCCTATATAATAAAAGCCTAATATGCAAATTGACCAAACTGCAGAACGACCAGTGGAACAACCAGTTGCTATGACATGCACTGACCACCAGGGGGCAGACACTCAACGCAGGAGCTTCCCCCAGCCCACAGGCCCCAGGTCAGCCAAGGTGGGTGCCAGCGAGGGGCCCCTCCGATTGCCCTGCTAGTCGCCCCGCAGAGGGAGGCAACGGGGAGTGGCGGGAGGCAGGGCCAGCAAGCAGGCGGCGCCAGGCTGGCCAAGGCGGTGCCAGCGGGGGGCCACCCCCCCTCCGATCGCCCCGCCAGTCTCCCCACAGATCGGCCCTGATCGCCGGCCAGGCCTAGGGACCCTACCCGTGCACGAATTTCATGCACCTGGCCTCTAGTTTTTACATAAAAAACAAAGACAAAGTAGAAAATTTAAGCCAAAAATAATGAATTTTCACAAAAAAATGTAAGTAAGCTTTAAAAGAAAGAACTTTCTTTAAAAATATTGAAATATGAAATTTATTCAAAAGCAATAAAAATAACAGCTTCTATGAAGTATGAGCTACATATAATAAGGAAACACAGCACTGTACCATACGTCGCATTTTTTCATCACATCAACATCTTCTTTTCATTATAAATTTTCTCCCTGGAATAATACAAAATAATAGATTAATATTGACATATTCTTATATTGATTTAGCATTAAAAATCCACTAAAACAATCAGGAGTGTAATTTAAAGCAAGACTGGGAATACTAAGTTAATTGAAAAAATGAATAAGAACAAGTCAATAATGGATCACATGGATGTAAAGCAAATAATTCTGGTTAAGGATGGGGAAGGAGTGCAAGGTTGCAAGGTTAAACTAAATTGATTTAAAACACAAAAATTGGGACATAATAAAAATAAAATACTTAGCCACTGGTGTCACATAGTTCAAATGAGGGCACAATAAGGAAGACCAGTTCGGGTAAGGCCACGCGCCCCTGGGTCCAGGTGAAGCTGGATCCCGGATCCGGGTGAGGCCATATGCCCCTGGATCCAGGTGAGGCTGGGTCCCGGGTGCGGGTGAGGCCGCACACACCTAGGTCCGGGTGAGGCCGCACACACCTAGGTCTGGGTGAGGCCATGCGCCCCTGGGTCTGGGAGAGGCCACGCGCCCCTGGGTCCGGGTGAGGCCATGCGCCCCTGGGTCCGGGTGAAGCTGGATCCCGGGTCCAGGTGAGGCCATGTGCTCCTGGATCCGGGTGACGCTGGGTCCCGGGTCCGGGGGAAGCCGCGCGCACCTGGGTCCAGGTGAGGCCACGCACCCCCTGGGTCCGGGTGAGGCCACGTGCCCCTGGGTCCGGATGAAGCCGTGCCCCTGGGTCTGGCCGAGACCCAACCAGAGGGAAGCGAACCTGCATTACCACCATTTGTCCACCATCCAGAGCAGAGGGGTCAATGCCGACATGTACACATAAGGAAATGGTGGACATTGATATTGGGTCTCAAAAGAACTGTTGGTCCAGAAAGAAACTCACTACAGACTGATTCATTTGCCTGTCAGCATAACTATTATTGCTCATCTCACATTCAGTTCATATAAGTATATCTCTAGTGACACATGATCTCGCTCATCTAGGGGAAATGATGAACAACATAGACTGATGAACAAGAACAGAACCAGAAACAAGGAGGCATCGATCGGACTATCGGGCCTCAGAGGGAGGATAGGGGAGGGTGGGGGGAGGGGGGAGAGATCAACCAAAGGACTTGTGTGCATACATATGAGCCTAACCAATGGTTAAGTTCAACAGGGGGTTGGGGCATCCGTGGGGAGGGGTGTGGGATGGGAATGGGGGGATGAGGACAAATATGTGACACCTTAATCAATAAACTAAAAAAAAAAAAAAAAAAAAGGAAGACCAAAGGCTACATGAAGAAAGTCAATGAAAAAGAAAGAAGAAAAAATAAAAATAGAGCAGGAAAGAAAAAAAAAAGAGATAAAGTTTGCCCAAAGAAGTAGCATAACATAAAGTAGAAAAATAGAGGGAAAAGGCCCAGGAGATTCTAAAAATGCAGGTCAAACATTCTTAGCATACCTTGGCCTTTCCTTAGGCCAGGAACTTGAAATGTTATTATGTCTCTAGCTCCTATCTGCACACCTGCCTCATCTTGTTTTCTTCCCCCATCTTTTTTTCCCTATAGCTGATTTTTTCAATTCTTATTTTTTTCATTTTATTGCATAGCATACAGACCATATTTTGTAAACTACTTTTCCATTCTGGAAATAAGATGGAAATAATAAGAAATAATCCTATATAATAAAACCCTAATATGCAAATTGACCAAACTGTGGAACAACCAGTCGCTATGATGCACACTGACCACCAGAGGGCAGATGCTCAATGCGGAGATGCCCCCTGGTGGTCAGTGAGCTCCTACAAGGGGAACACTGCTCAGCCAGAAGCCGGGCTCACGGCTGACAAGCGCAGCGGCGGTGGCGGGAGCCTCTCCCACCTCCATTGCAGGTAGGTGGTAAGGAGCGAGGGGTCCTGGACTGAGAGAGCCCTGGAATGTGAGAGGGATGTCTGACTGCTGGGGATTGGGCCTAAGCCAGCAGGTGGACATCCTCCGAGGGGTCCCAGACTGCGAGAGGGCACATGCCAGGCTGAGGGACCTCCCCGCCCCCAGTGCATGAATCCGTGCACCGGGCCTCTAGTACTTCTTATAAGTTTCAAATAAACTATGACTTGGCTAATCAATCAACAACACTTTCACTGCTCTAATCTAAAACAGAAGTTCTTTACTGGAAGTCTTTGAATTCCTTGAAATTGTGTATGTGTAATATTTGTGAGTTCTGAAGCTTTTGTCAGAGTCTGAAAGCAGAATACTGCTGTTAGAGGTTTTATTGTGAATGAAATTGCCAACATAGTTAAGTGTAGGAAATTTAGTATATGGGCTGTAACAGAAGAAAGGGAGCTAACACTTACTAAGCACTTCTCACATACCAATGTCTATATTCTGCTGTACCAGTGGATTTTAAGACTACACTCTCTCTGGAGTGGGACTCCATTAAGGCCAACTGATGCCCTAAGCACAGTCCAACAATGCCTCCTGGCCCTTCCATTGCTTACAATAATGAGTTAAAGGTCCAAATTGGCAGATGAGTTAAATGCTATCGGACTTGGCCAGCTGGTTTTACTCTCTATAGAAGTGAAACTCACACCATGAGTCAGAAACAAATGTTTAATAGCCGATGACACCTCAAACCAAGCTTTTAAACTTTACATTCACCATTCCAAAGAAAAAGGTGTTTTTTAAAATATATTTTTATTAATTTCAGAGAGGAAGGGAGAGGGAGAGAGAGATAGAAACATCAATGATGAAAGAGAATCATCGATCGGCTGCCTCCTGCACTCCCCTTACTGGGGATCGAAACCACAACCCAGGCATGTGCCCTTGACCGGAATTGAACCTGGGATCATTTAGTCTGCAGGCCGATGCTCTATCCACTGAGCCAAACTGGCAGTCATGAAACAGGGTGAGCACATAGCTGGGTAAAAATCAGACACAACCCTCCCTCAACCAGATAAGTTATCTTTGCATCTGATTGACATGTTTGGAATTCTTTATAACACTTCATTTAAACAATAGTTTACTTGGCTTAAAAGAGTTTAAAAATTATTTTTGTAAATTGGAGACCAATGCAGTTATACTTTAGTAGTGGGTGAATAAGCTAAGGACCAGAACTAGCCTGTAGATCATGGGAAGGGAGAGGGAGAGAGAGATAGAAACATCAATGTTGAAAGAGAATCACTGATGGGCTGCCTCCTGCACGCCCCTTACTGGGATTGAGATCGAAACCCAGGCATGTGCCCTTGACTGGAATCAAACCTGTATCATTTAGTTCACAGGCCGAAGCACTATTCACTGAGCCAAATGGGCTAGGGCAGAAAAAGATTTTTTAACATGACAGGTAAAGATAATTTTAAATATCTCATGTAAAATTTACAAGGCAGTACACATTTATTAATGCAATGTATATATAAATGACCATAAACAGTAAAACCATAGCAAGTCAAAGTTTCAATAGTAGCAGTTCTCACTCTGAATTTTCTTACCTTCCAAAAAAAAACACAAAAAACCAACAGTGAAATTAGAAAATAAAACAATCGAAGCCCTACAGAAAAGCATTGAAAAGATGCCTTTCATTACCTTTCCCTTAAGATAAATGTATAACACAAGTAATGAGGATCAGAGAATTGAAGAAAACCCTCAGATGAGCATTTGTCAAGCATAAGTCCCAGAATGGGTTCCAAAGGAGCCCTGAAGTGAGTTCTGAGCAACCCAAAGAGCCCATCCCTTCTATCTAAGACAAGATTAAGGTCATGCAATTTGAGGCTCATGAGCCATGAGAGTCCCAGGTGAGCTTAAAGAAGTGAGTAGTTGCCCTAGCTAGTTTGGCTCAGTGGATAGAGCATCAGCCTGCAGACTGAAGGGTCCCAGGTTCAATTCCAGTCAAGGGCATATGCCAGGGTTGCGGGCTCAGTTCCCAGTGTGGGGTGTGCAGGAGGCAGCCAATCAATGATTCTCTCTTATCATTGATGTTTCTATCTTTCCCTCTCTCCCTTCCTCTCTGAAATCAATAAAAATTTTAAAAAAAGAAAGAAGTGAGTAGTAACTATGGTTAATGCAAATTTAAAACTCACTAGAGTATCACTACAATAAGCAACCATATGTATACTAGAGGCCCAGTGCACGAAATTCGTGCATGGGGGGAGGGCGTCCCCTCAGCCCAGCCTGCACCCTCTCCAATCCGGGACCCCTTGGGGATGTCCAACTGCCAGTTTTGGCCCGATCCTAAACCAGCAGTTGGACATCCCTCTCACAATCCGGGACCGCTGGCTCCTAACTGCTCACCTGCCTGCCTGCTTGATTGTCCCTAACTCCCCCCCCCACCCCGCTGACCTAGTTGCCCCCAACTGCCCCCCCCCCGCCGGCCTAGTCATCCCACTCAGCCTGCTGGTCAGTCGTTTGGTCGTCCCTCGCTAACCCCCCTGCCAGCCTTGTTGCCCCACACAGCCTGCTGTTTGGTTGTTACTGTGAGGGCATCATGACCAATTTGCATATTACCTTTTTATTAGTATAGATCATTAGTATAGATAGAATTTAACTTTGGCTGAATTTTCTTAGGAAATGTCTAAAGTAGTTTGCATATTTTTATTGATTTCAGAGAGGAAGGAAGAGGAACAGAAAAATAGAAACAATCAATGATGAGAATCACTAATCAGCTGCCTCCTGCACATCCCACACTGGGGATTGAGCCCACAACCCAGGCATGTGTCCTGACCGAGAATTGAACCCTGATCTCCTGGTTCATAGGTCGATGCCCAACCACTGAGCCACACCAGGCAGGCTCTTCCCTGATCCTAAACCTACAATAGATGATACTCTATGTCTTAAATGATACTCTTTCTTCTTATTTCACTAAGACAATAAATAAATTCCTTCCTTCCCACCAAATCTTCCACTGTACGTGTTTCTGTATCCATATAGTCTGCCTTCTTTCCCATTGCAGTGGATGAACTGCTTTCTTTATTCAAGGCCAATTCTGCTTCTCTACTGGGTCCTATCTTCTTCAGCCTACCTTAAGAATTTTATTCGTTCTACTCTCTGTCTTGAATTATCAGTTTCCCTGTCTACGGGATCATTCCCACTAACATATAAAACGCTGGTTTATCGCCCTGATCAGTGTGGCTCAGTTGGTTGGGTGTCATCCCTTGCACCGAAAGATTGCTGGTTCAATTCTTGGTCAGGGCACATGCCTGTGTTGGGGCTCGGTCCCTGGTAAGGAGCATGCAGGAGGCAGCTGATCTCACATCGATGCTTCTCTCTCTCTCTCTCTCTCTCTCTCTCTCTCTCTCTCTCTCTCTCTCCCCTTCTCCCTTTCTCTCTCTAAAAAAAATAAAAAATACAGTCAAGTTGCAGGATAAAAATAAATACATAAAAATCCATTGCGTTCCTATACACTAAATAAAATTTTAGAAAAAGAAATGAGGAAAAAAAAAAACAATTCCTTTGTTAGAGAGCAACCAAAGGACTTGTATGCATGCATATTAGCATAACCAATGGACACAGACACTAGGCAGAGGGGGCTTGCCAGGGGTGGGAATTGTTTTGGGGGAAGGAGGTCAAGTGGGGGAAAAAGGAGACATATGTAAAACTTTAGACAATTAAAAAAAAACAAAAACAGAATAATGGCCTTTTTTATTAAAAACAAAACAAAACACAATTCCTTTTGCAATTGCAACAAAGAGAATAAAATACCTAGAAATAAACTTAACAAGGATGTGAAGGATCTATATACTGAAAACTATAAGACATTATTTTAAAAAAATTGAAGAAAACACAAAGAAATGGATATTTTGTGTTCATTAAAATAATCAATGTAGTTAAAATGGCCATATCAACCCTAGCCGGTTTGGCTCAGTGGATGGAGCGTTGGCCTGCAGACCAAAGGGCACTAGCTTCAATTCCAGTCAAGGGCATGTACCTCGGTTGCAGGCTCCTCCCCTGCCCTAGGAATTGGTCAGGGCTCATGCAGGAGGCAACCAATCGATATGCTTCTCTCACTGTCTTTCCCTCTCTCTTCCACTCTCTCTAAAAATCAACAGAAAAATATCCTCAGGTGAGGACTAAATAAATAAATAAATAAAATGACCATATCACCCAAAGCAATATACTGATTTAATGCAATTCCCATCAAAATCCCAATGAGATTTTTTAAAATAGAACAAAAAATCCTCAGATTTGTATGGAACCACAAAAGACTCTGAACAACCAAAGCAATCCTGAAAAATAAGACAAAGCCAGAGGATCACTCTCCCTGACTTCAAATATACTACAAAGCAACAATAATAAAAACAGCATGATACTGTGGCAGAAAACAGATGCACAGACCAATGGAACAGAATGAGAGTCCAGAAATAAACCCACATGTATATGGGCAAATAATTTTTGATAAAGGAGCCAAAAATATACAATGGTGGAAAGAAAGCCTCTTCAATAAATGGTGCTGGGAAACCTGGAAAGCCACATGCAAAAGAATGAAACTAGACTGCTATTTGTCACTATACATAAAAATTAACTCAAAATGGATCAAAGACCTAAATATGAGACCCTAAACAATAAATTACATAGAAAAAAACAGGGGATTTTATGAATTTAACCTCACAGGCAAGAGAAGTAAAAAACCACATAATAAATGAATGGGACTATATCAAACTAAAAAGCTCTGCACAGTAAAAGAAACCATTATGGTAACCAACAAAATCGGAGAAAATATCTGAAACAATACTTCTGATAAGGGGTTATCCAAAATATATAAAAAACTTATACAGCTCAACAACAAAAAACGAACAATCCAAATTAAAAATAGGCAGAGGACCTGAATAGATTATTCTCCCAAGAAAACTCACAAATAGACAATAGATGTATGAAAAGATGCTCAACTCCACTAGCTATTAGGGAAATGTAAATCAAAACTACAATGAGATACCATCTCACACCTGTAAGAATCACGATTGTCAACAAGACAAGTAATAACAAGTGTTGGAGAGGTTGTGCAGAAAAAGGAACCCTCATCCACTGCTGGTGGAAATGTAAACTGGTACAGCCACTATGGAAAACAGTGTGAAGGTTCCTCAAAAAATTAAAGATATCCTATATAATAAGAGAGAAATATGCAAATTAGGCTGGGACATCACGACTAGCTCACGACCAGCTCAGAGCATGCCCCTAGCCCCAGCGGACACACACCACACACCAGGGCTGGGGGCAGGATCCAAGTGGCTGCAGCCCCAGGCCCGGTGCCACCCAGCTCCGAGGACACTCCCGCCGGGGGGTTCGTGAGCAGGCATGATGCACAGCCTGCCCTGGGAGCCTTCCTGCCCTGGGAGCAAGGTCCCTGGCAGGAGTGCGGCGCCGCCCAGCTCCGAGGCCACTCCCACCGGGGGTTCACGGGAAGGCAGGCCGCACCGGCTGCCCTAGAAGCAAGGCCCCCAGTGGACCCACGGATCCGCCCAGGGGGGCGTGCTCCGAGCCGCTGTGGCCAGACTGTGGCTTAGGCTAAGCCGTCAGTAGGACATCCCCTGAGGGTTCCCAGACTGTGAGAGGGGGCAGGCTTGGCTAAGGGACACCCACCCAGTGCAAGAATTTCATGCACCAGGCCTCTAGTAGTTAACATATGACCCCCAGCAATCTCTCTTCTGGGTATCTACCTGAAAAATGTGAAAACATGTATTCATAAAGATATACATAATGCTATGTTCAGTGCAGCATTATTCATGGTGACCAAGACATGGAAACAATTTTTCTAGTATCCTTCAATATGATTGGATAAAAAAGATTTGGTACAGCCCTGGCAGCTGTGCTAAATGGTTAGAATATCAGCCTGTGCACTTGAGGGTCTTGGGCTCAATTCCTGGTCAAGGGCATGTACCTGAGTTGCAGATATGATCCCCACTGTGTGGGAGACAACCAATTGATGTGTCTCACATCGATGTCTCTCTCTCTCTCTCTCTCTCTCTCTCTCTCTCTCTCTCTCTCCACCCTCCCCACCCTTTTATTCTTTCTAAAAAAAAAAAAAATCAATGGAAAATACAGTATATCCTCACTCCTCAGGTAAGAATTAAAAAAAAAAAGATGATGTGGTACATATATACAATGGAATACTACTCAGCCATAAGAAAACATGAAACACCGCCATTGGCAACAACCTGGATGGATCTTGAGAATATGATGCTAAGCAAAATAAGTTAACTCACACAGAAAAAGTTAAGAACATTCACATGTGGGGTATAAAACTAAAAGCTACAAATGAACAAGCAATCCAAACAAACAAAAACTAATAGACACAAGCAATAGTATGGAGTTTAGCAGCAGCAAAGGAGGAGGGAAGAGGAAGTAAAGGGTAAAGGAGTTCAAATATACAGTGGAACCTCATTTCTCTAACTTAATTCATTCCGGAAGGCTGTTCAAGAAGTGATTTATTCAAAAACTGAATAATTTTTTCCATTAGAAATAATGTAAATTGAATTAACACATTCCAGACGCCTAAATGATTTCGTTTTAACCTTTCTTATATACAGTGCATGTCTAATGTACTGCTTAATTTATAAATAAACACTTCTTTTCTTAAATTTATTGAACGACTTCCTACTAGCCTTAAAGGAATTTTTCACATATCACTGTTTCTGAAATGCTATCACCAGCTAACTGCTTTTAGTTTATCCAATCAACTATTTTTCTACCTCTTCAATGACCTATGATTGCTGTTCTGTGAGCACTTTCACACCCTTAGCAACATTAGCACTCTTGATGGCCTCTTTATGTTTTCAAATTGTGCTAACCCTCTATTTCACCAGCAACAAAAGCCTTCTCTCCTTTGTTTGTTGCCTGAGAGACACGTTTTGAGGTATCAGCACAAAAGGGTTGTCAGCTGAGACATTTTTTCTATGAACAACTTGGGTAGAGAATCGAATTGTTCGAGATGGGAGACATTAGAGAAAGAAGATTTGACTTTGGGTGGTGAACACACAATGCAATGTACAGATGATGCATTATAGCACTGTATACTTGAAACCTGTATAATTTTATTGTCACCCCAATAAATTTAATAAAAAATTATAACTTCAGCCTCAAACTAATCACTCATTTGTCATCTCCACCTAGACATCTAATAGAAATCTCAAATTTAATATATCTAAAATCAAACTCTTGATTATGTCTATGCATCCATATCTGCTCATCTCCTAGTATTCCCCATCTCAGTAAATGCTAAGATACTCTGGCCAAATTCTTTGACCTCTATTTCACTAAAACCCTACATTAAATCCTGTTGGTTCTACTTTCAAAATATATCCAGAAATTGAATCATTCTTAACAGTTCTACATCTCTCCTCTTGCCTATCCAAAATCATCTCTTGCCTGGATTATTACAAGTAGCCTCCCAGATAGTTTTTTGTGTGTGTGTGTGTGTGTGTGTGTGTGTGTGTGTGTGTGTGTGTGTGTTTTACTAGTTTTTGCCTTTGTTTCTTTATCATCCATTCTTCGTAAAGCAGCCAGAGTAATCCTTTAAAAACATAAATCAGATCTTGTCATGTCCTTAAGCAGAACCCTTCAATGGCTTCCCATCACACTTCAAATAAAATCCAAACTTCTTACAGGAACTATAAGACCCCTAGCGTACCCCACAGAATTACCTCTTACCTTATCATTTACTATTTTCCCTGTTTGCACCAAACCAGCCACACACATCCTAGCTAATTTTTGAACGTGAGGCATGCTACCACCTCAGCATTTTAGTACCAGTTGTTCCCTTTCCTCCAATGTTCTTCCTCCAGATACTGAGATAGTTTACTTCCTTATTTCCTACAGGACTCTGATCAAATGTCAGAGGCCTGTCTTGATCACTCTATCTAAAATAGTACCCCTGTCACAAGGTATCCTCTTACCAACTTTTCTTCATAACACTTATTTCACCTGGCATTAGAACATATGTCTATTTAGTTGTTTATTGATGGTCTCCCCACTAAAATGTAAGTTCTGTTTAGACAGGCTCTTAGTCATTTTTGTTTATTTCCATAATCCCAGTGCGATTATATAGTAGTTATTCAATAAATTCTAAATGAAGTGAATTCATGATATATAGTAAACACAACTGTAATCTTAAAGGCTAAATGAAAACAAATTTTATCAGTTTTTATAGAAGATTGTCTTGTTTATTATACCACAATTTCATAATGTGTAAATTTTGTTTTATACACAATATTATTACATTTATATAGTTTTCTACATGTAAATAGCAAATTAAGCCTTTTTAAAAACAATATATTTTTATTTATTTCAGAGAGGAAGGGAGAAGGAGAGAAAGATAGAAACATCAATGATGAGAGAGAATCATTGATCGGTTGCCTCCTGCACACCCCACTGGGGATGGAGCCCGCAACACAGGCATGTGCCCCTGACTGGAATCAAATCCAGGACCCCTCAGTCCACAGGCCGACACTCTATCCACTGAGCCAAACCAGCTAGGGCTAAGCTATTTTATTTTATTTTATTTTATTTATTTATTTTTTAAAATATATTTTATTGATTTTTTACAGAGAGAAAGGGAGAGGGATAGAGAGCTAGAAACATCGATGAGAAAGAAACATCGACCAGCTGCCTCCTGCACACCTCCTACTGGGGATGTGCCCGCAACCAAGGTACATGCCCTTGACCGGAATCGAACCTGGGACCTTTCAGTCCGCAGACCGACGCTCTATCCACTGAGCCAAACCAGTTTCGGCGGGCTAAGCTATTTTAAATGTGAGAAAGGGTATGTAGAAATGAAAAGAAACTATAACACTGTCTTTAATCCATTCTAAAAACACTTTTTAAATTGTTTAGGCTACCAAACCTATTTTTATGTGTTTGAAAATGAGGCAAATGGGCACTTTAAAAAAGCTAGGTGATATTACCTAGAAGAGATTATTTACTTCCATATGCAAACTATAGATTAAATGCTTATAAACAATGTTGAATGTAGTAGGTATATAGTTGCCTATTCAGTATGATATGTTCAAAGAATAATGGGAGTAGATAAATCATGTGAATGCGAGATTCTGAGCCACTGTGGAAGTTTATGATCAAAACAAAGGTTACCTTAATCTTTACTAGAATGGTTTCCAGGAAGTCTAGAAACAAACTAATTTTGGAGATCCAAGAACATTTTCCAATATTCTTGAGTTAAAAATACTTTCCTAACATGAGGTAGAGTAAGTCCTTTAAGCAAATATACAGATTGTATTTAATAAAAATATAGGCGGGAGAATCAAGATGGCAGCATAGGTAAACACATATACTTGCTGCCTCTCACAACCTCATCAAAACCACAACTAAACGGCAGAACAACTACCACCCAGAACCGCGGGAAAGCTGGCTGAGTGGAAGTTCCACAACTAGAGAGGTGAAGAAAGTGCATTGAGACTGGTAAGAGGTGCGGAGGCGCGGAAAGTGCTGGCACCTGGATGTGCTGCTCTTTTAATCAGGAGGGAGATACAAGCTCCTGCTGGCTCTGAACTCCAGTTCCGGACGAGACTCTGGGGGACCCAGACACATACGGGGAGAAACTGGACTGTCTGGCATCGTGACAGGAACTTGAGGGCGGCTTTCTCTTAGAGGGGCTTGCAGTGATCATTGTTCCGGCACGAGGCACGGGGGCACGGGATGCGGAGAACCTGGGACTTCTGGTTCAGGGCTAACTGGCAGCCATTGCTGTTTTCTCCACCCTGGTGATTCTCAAAGACCCCACCCCTCCCAATTTACAACCCCACCCAAGCTATGCGCATCGGCTTTTGCATATGAATGGCCTCTCCTTTCGCCTAAAACAAACTGCAGCTGGGTCAGAGAGCCCCAGAGATTCCAAAAGAAGGCCCAAAGCCCAGCCAGCCTTGCTTCATAGCTGGGCCTCCTCTGGGCACTTCCAACCCTCATACAAAGAGGAGGAATCTGCAGATGTTTCTGTAGTTCCTGCTGGGCAGCCCCAGACAGTGGCTGACTTTGCACCTCCTTGGAGATCCAAGAGCCAGTGTACCCAGTGGTCAGAGTGAGACCATCCTGGATTATAACTCTTCACATCCATAAGAGACACACTCAAGGGGCAGACTCAGTGAGCACCAAAGCCCCACTGAAGCAAGTCCTGCCCCATAAGGGTGTTTCCTGCGCAACAGATCTTCCAGTGTAGACACAGCTGGTCATCACAGCCAATTGGCCTGGAGGTCAATTACTCCCAGTGATACCAACAGCAATCAAGGGTTAACTACAACAAGACTGTGCATAGGGCCCACAAAGGGGTGCACCAAGAGTGTCCACCTCAGGTGACTGGGGAGGCTGAGCTACTGGGCCCTATAGGACACCTACCACACAAGGCCACTCTATCAACAAGGGAAGCAGCCAAAATGCAGAGACAAAGAAACATGTCACAAATGAAAGAAATGGAGGAAAGCAAAATACTGGATATAGAGTTCAAAACCACAGTTATAAGGTTACTCAAGAATCTTCTAGAAACCTCCGAGGAACTTAGTGAGACCTTCAAGGATCTTAGTGAGAATGCCCAAAAAAATGGAAAAGGACCAGTCAGAAATTAAGCACACATTGACTGAAATAAAGGATAATATATAGAAATTCAACAGTAGACTAGATGATCCCAAGAATCAAGTCAAAGATTTGAAATACGAGGAAGCAAAAAACACCCAACTGGAAGAGCAAAAAGATAAAAGAATCCAAAAATATGAAGATAGTGTAAGGAGCCTCTGGGACAACTTCAAGCGTACAACATCCGACTTATGGGGGTGCCAGAAGAAGAGAGAGAGCAAGATATTGAAAACCTATTTGAAGAAATAATGACAGAAAATTTCCCCTACCTGGTAAAAGAAATAGACTTACAAGTCCAGGGAGCACAGAGAACCCCAAACAAGAGGAACCCAAAGAGGACCACACCAAGACACATCATAATTAAAATGCCAAGGGCAAAAGACAAAGAGAGAATCTTAAAAGCAGCAAGAGAAAAACAGTTAGTTACCTAGAAGGGAGTACCCATATGACTGTCAGCTGATTTATCACAGAAACTATGCAGGCCAGAATGGAGTGGCAGGAAATATTCAAAGTGATGAATAGCAAGAACCTACAACCAAGATTACTCTACCCAACAAAGCTATCATTTAGAATTGAAGGGCAGATAAAGAGCTTCACAGACAAGAAAAATTTAATATAAAGGAGTTCATCACCACCAAACCAGTATTATATGAAATGCTGAAGTGTATTCTTCAAGAAGAGGAAGAAGAAGAAAAAGGTAAAGATAAAAATTATGAACAACAAAGTGACAACAAATACATATCTATCAACAAGTGAATCTAAAAATCAAGTGAATAAAAAATCTGATGAACAGAATAATCTGGTGAATATAATAGAATCAGGGGCATAGAAAGAAAGTGGACTGACAATTCTCGGGGGAAGGGGGTGCGGGGGTGTGTGGGAAGAGATTGGACAAAAATCTTACACCTATGGACGCGGACGGGGGAGGGGGAGAGTAAGAGTATGGGGTGGGGTGGGAACCGGGTGGAGGGGAGCTAAGGGGGGAATAAAGAGAAACAGCTGTAATAATCTGAACAATAAAGATTTATTTTAAAATATATATATATAGGCTATTTTTTAAAAATTACTTTTCAGTCCGGGTAAGGCCACGTGCCCCTGGGTCTGGGTGAAGCTGGATCCCGGGTCCGGGTGAGGCCGTGGGCCCCTGGATCCGGGTGAGGCTGGGTCCTGGGTCCGGGTGAGGCCGTGCGCCCTGGATCCGGGTGAGGCCACGCGACCCTGGGTCCGGGAGAAGCTAGATCCCGGGTCCGGGCGAGGCCGTGTGCCCCTGGATCCGGGTGAGGCTGGGTCCCGGGCCCGGGAGAGGCCACGCGCCCCTGGGTCCGGGTGAGGCCATGCGCCCCTGGGTCCGGGTGAAGCTGAACCCTGGGTCTGGGAGAGGCCATGTGCCCCTGGATCCGGGTGAGGCTGGGTCCCGGGTCCGGGTGAGGCCGTGGGCCCCTGGATCCGGGTGAGGCCACGCGACCCTGGGTCTGGGAGAGGCCACGCGCCCTTGGGTCCAGGTGAGGCCACGCGCCCCTGGGTCCGGGGGAAGCTAGATCCCGGGTCCGGGTGAGGCCGTGTGCCCCTGGGTTCGGGTAAGGCCACGCGCCCCTGGGTCTGCGAGAGGCCACATGCCCCTGGGTCCGGGTGAGGCCATGCGCCCCTGGGTCCGGGTGAGGCCACGTGCCCCTGGGTCCGGATGAAGCCGTGCCCCTGGGTCCGGCCGAGACCCAACCAGAGGGACTCGAACCTGCATTACCACCATTTGTCCACCATCCAGAGCAGAGGGGTCAGTGCCGACATGTACACATAAGGAAATGGTGGACATTGATATTGGGTCTCAAAAGAACTGTTGGTCCAGAAAGAAACTCACTACAGACTGATTCATTTGCCTGTCAGCATAACTATTATTGCTCATCTCACATTCAGTTCATATAAGTATATCTCTAGTGACACATGATCTCGCTCATCTAGGGGAAATGATGAACAACATAGACTGATGAACAAGAACAGAACCAGAAACAAGGAGGCATCGATCGGACTATCGGGCCTCAGAGGGAGGATAGGGGAGGGTGGGGGGAAGGGGGAGAGATCAACCAAAGGACTTGTGTGCATGCATATGAGCCTAACCAATGGTTGAGTTCAACAGGGGGTTGGGGCATCCGTGGGGAGGGGTGTGGGATGGGAATGGGGGGATGAGGACAAATATGTGACACCTTAATCAATAAAGAAATTAAAAATAAAAATAATAAAAATAAAAAAATAAAATTACTTTTCAAAGCGAAATTTTTAACTCTACTTTTCAGTTGTAAAAGTATTCCAAACTTACAGTGAATTTTTTTGTGTACATCATCTAATGGCATGCTTCATTTAAACATATGGATTTTCTACAAGTAATAAAATGATATTCAATGGAGACAAATCATTATAACTTCTAATGTATAAGATACATACCTGAGTTAAACCAGCACCTGTTTGCATTGAAGACTTTTTAAATAGTCTCACTTCTTTGTTTATGTATCTTAGCATTCCACTAAGAGTACTGAAGTCATTATTCTCAGAACTGTCATCTTCTAGGTCATATGTGAGAGGTTTAAATGAGTCAGACTGGGTGTAAGTCAGATCCTTCTGGCTTTCTTCTAATGTTGAAGGTTGCCCTAATTGCATTTTTTTTAAGTCCTGTAATAATTCTGCAGAAATATCTTCATCACTATGAGTTTTGAAACTAAGGTCACTGGCACTAATGGAGCGACGTAGTTTTCTACACTTGAGAAAAGCTGTGTGAGCATGTTTAGTAGATTCTGTATCTTGAATGCCAGACATATTTCCTACTGGAGATGTGAAGGAGGCTGGCAGAAACTTGACATCTTCTAACTTTTCATGTCCAGAAATTTTGGCTTGTAATCTGGTTAATTCTGATTCCTATAGAAAAATTGTACATAGGAGGTGCTCAATACCCTTTGATAAATAAAATCACAAACTCTTAGAAGTCATCTAAGTCAACCTTCATACCAGTTTAAAAATTCCTTTTATAACAACTAAACAGGGTTTTCCCAGCTCTGTTTCAACCCTTTTGGACAATTACATAAGTTCACTTGAAATACATTTAAACTACACTAAGAAATTCCATAAAAACTAGATTTTCCTTAAATAATTTTTTTCTGCTTAGTGTTAATGACAATATCATTCTCTAGTCAAGACTAAAATCTTCATCTAAAAATTTCTCTGCAAAAGTGTAAAGATACATAATCTTTTGTTCATCTAATATATATATATATACACAAAAACTCCCACAACTCCCTTCAGAATTTCTAATAGGAAATAAATGTATATTAGCTACTCTGCTTTATATGTCCTCATTATAAGAAAGCTTTATTATGGTAGAAAATTTTCAGAGAAAAACCTTTAAGAAAATGATTACTAATATTTGATAAGTCAATCCTTATTAAATAAACTTTTCATTTCTATTATTTTTCCATGTTCTACATTTGGGTCTTTTGACCCAATTTTGGGATCCTAAGAATGAGGTTGCATACTTTGAAAAATCATAAAGCCTAAAGAAAGTGAAGAAAATACATTTTCGTTTTAAAACTTAAATGATATGTGTAGTAGTCTCCTGTTCAAATACATTCTTTTTCTTATGGGTATCCATAAGAGATAAATTTCTAAATCAGCTATTTTTAATTTGATACTTTCTATTTTTTTCTAAAAATACTGTGCTTATAACTGTCATTACCACAGTGTGCTTTACAAAATGCAAGTTTAATATGTATATATCAGTTCTTTGATATCTTTATACTACTTCATCTAAAAAAAACTTTGTAAGTGGCTGGTGTGCTAAATTTTTTATAGCACATTCTTATCATTACAACTAATAAGTAGCTATAGAGTTGATACATATATGGCTATGTGGGAAGTTTTTTAAAAAAACCTCTTGTGTGTTATCTAGCCATAATTGAGAAATGCAGTATCTCACAAAGTAGGATTCCACTTAAGTTAGAGTTTAACACCTGACTTTTATAATAAAATGTAGTGTACTGAATACATTGACCATCATTCAACTTTTTCTTAAGACTCAAAGAAGGTCCCTGTTGTAATCATTATTGTAATGTGCCATAATATAATGATGCCTTTAGGGTTCTCAGAAAATGGTCTTAGCTTTGCTCTCACTCCAGTTGCCCTCAAAAACTAGGCACTTTTGCCCTAGCCGGTTTGGCTCAGTGGACAGAGCATCGGCCTGCGGACTGAAAGGTTTCGGGTTCGATTCCGGTCAAGGGCACATGCCTGGGTTGCAGGCTCAATCCCCAGTAGGGGACGTGCAGGAGGCAGCCGATCTACCATGATTCTCTCTCATCATGGATGTTTCTATCTCTCTCCCTCTTCCTTCCTCTCTGAAATCAATAAAAGTATATTTTTTTAAAAAAGGAAATAAGATGGAAAGATTGTGTCAAACACTGTTTATTTTCTCTCTTCTCTTTCTGTTCTCTGTATTTAATGATGCTACTAATGGAATTGCTTTCAATTATTTATAGCTACTTCTTTATTTTTTAAATTATTTTCTTAATATATTTTTTATTGTTGATAGTATTACAGATATCTCCTGTTTTGCCCCCCCGGTCCCCTCCTCCCGGTCCCTAGCCACCCTCCAGGTAGCTACTTCTAATTGTTACAGTTATGCCAGCTTTTACTCTTCTATTAACTCTTCTTCCTTCTTTCTCTCCTATGAGCCAGTTGACATTGACTTTGAGAGCTAGTGTCAGAAAATAAAGGAATTATCCCTGGTCTGTGTGTTTAAGTGGTTAGAGTGTTGGCCTGTGCACCAAAGGTTCACAGGTTTAATTTCCAGTCAAGGGCATGTACCTTGCTTGCAGGTTTCCTCTTCAGCCCTGGTTGGGGTTTGGAGGGAACCAGTCAATGTGTCTCTCTCACATCCATGTTTTTCTTTCTCTCTCCCCCTTCCTCCCTCCCTTCCACTCTCTCTGAAAAGCAATGGAAAAAATATCCTCATGTGAGGATTAACAAAAAAATAATAAGAGAAAACAATGACTGGTAATATTTGCTAATTATGGTACACGTTCTAAGATCTCTATATGTATAGTTACTTTTAAAATTGCTGATATTTACCCAGTATTTTGATAATTTTTAAAGTAGTTGAACTTAAAGAACTTCTGGATAATAAATAAATGCAATCTAATTGTAATTATCTCATTGGTAATATCTAACAAATGAGCAAAAATAACTACTGTGACAAGGAATACATAATGCAGAATCTTCAATTTTTAGTCAATTTTTCCCAATGAAGTTTTATAATTTTGTATGTTATTAATCCTCAGAATATTAGATATATTAATGTTTCAATAAAAGCAGAAAGAGCCCGGCCGGTGTGACTCAGTGGTTGAACATCAACTCATAATCCAAGAGTTCACCAGTTTGATTCCCAGTCAGGGCACATGACTGGGTTGTAGGCTCAATCCCCAATAGGGGGCCTGCAGGAGGCAGCCAATCAATGTTCTCATCGATGTTTCTATCTCTATCCCTCTCCCTTCCTCTCTCTCTAAAAATCAATAAAAACATACTTTTAAAAATCCAGGAAGAGTGTTCAACCAAAACATAATTTTAGATTGTCTATTCAGCTTTCTTCTAGTACTGTGAATATCAAGGTATCCTATATAATAAAAGGCTAATATGCAAATAGACTGAAGGGCGGAACAACTGGACAACCGAAAAACCGGTCACTATGATGTGTGCTGATCACCAGGAGTTGCGCGCAGAACATGGCAGGCGTCGGCAGCAGGTGGCAGAGTGCAGAACACGGTGGGTGTCGGCTGCGGTGGGATGGTGGAGCAGGTGAGCGGGGGCGCCAGACCAAGGTGGGGCACTAGTCGCTGTCATTGGGGTGAGCCTCTGGTGGTTACTGAAAATACTTTGCTCCCATGCACCGCAGTCCCACCTAGTGCTTGCACCTGCTGCCGGCGCCAGCCCCATTTGCACCTGCTGCCGGCGCTAGAGCCTCCATATGCACCTGCTGCTGGCGCCTGGCGCTGGTCCTGATCGCTCGGTCTTGTCAGCAGGTGCAAGTGGCGGCTGCTGGCCCCGATCGCCCCTGAGGGCTTCTCCACCTCCCCCTGCTCCTGAGGGACAATTGAGGCAGCAGCTGCCACTCACACCTGCTGATGGCGCCAGCCCTACTTGCACCCCCTGCTGGCACCAGCCCCAATTGCTCCGTGCCGTCAGCAGGTGTGAGTGGGGCCAGCGCCGTCAGCACGTGGGCGCAGCGGCAGCAGGAGCGGAGCTGCCAGCAGACAGGGGACCGGGGGCTGTGGCAGGAGGGGCCAGGCAGGGGCATGGAGGATGGGCCAAGACCCACTCCTTTGCCCACCACAGCCTCACGGCCCACAGTTCCTTTCAGGGTGCAAGATTTCGTGCACTGGGCCCCTAGTATTATATAAGAGATTTACGTGCTTAGCTTAGTAACTAGAAATATTTCTAAGGTATTATTTAATTAAGATTTTTGGCTTTTCAATAATTTTCATTTTGCTATAAAATGATTTATTTTTATAACTATCAGTTAGATTATTCTTTTTTTAAAAATATTTTATTGATTTTTTACAGAGAGGAAGAGAGAGGGATAGAGAGTTAGAAACATCGATGAGAGAGAAACATCGATCAGCTGCCTCTTGCACACCCCCACTGGGGATGTGCCCGCAACCAAGGTACATGCCCCTGACCGGAATCGAACCTGGGACCTTTGAGTCCGCAGGCCAACGCTCTATCCACTGAGCCAAACTGGTTTCGGCAGATTATTCTTTTTTTAAGGTCTTAAAAAACTGACCATGTTAATCATACACATTGGCAGTTTTGAACTAACATTAAAATTTTTATCTCTATGCATCAATACTAATATTAATTCCAAATTCCGGAATAAACTGCCATGATCAGCAGGGTATAGAAATAGGCTATTTGAAAAAATGACATATATACTCAAGTCAAGTAAAAACTGCAGAATGGTATTCAGGGAAGCATTTTTCTCAGCCTGTTGGGGTCTTGCTTCCAGGCATGTCATCAAATGAACTCTTATAAAAAAATTTCCAAAATAATTTTTTTCTAGCTCCAGCAAGGTTGCTCAATGGTTAGAGCATCAGCCTGCAGACTGAAGGGTCTTGGCTTCAATTCCTGCTCAAGGACACGATGTTTTCTCTGTCTTTCCCCCTCCATTCCATTCTCTTTAAAAATCAATGGCAAAAATATCCTCAAGTGAGGATTAACAACAAGAAAACATTTTCTACAGGTTTGCCATTCCTACAGCAACATATGCTTTATACACTTTTATATGTTTACTTACTTTAATAAGTAACGCTTCATTTGTAGCTTCAATTACTTCATTCCGGTCTTGGACTTGTTGATGCAAACTGCTTACAGTGTCCTGAGCTTCTTCTAATTCTAATTTTGCCTTCTCTAACTGTTCATTTAGTTGCTGAACAGAAGTCTTCTGAGAGTCAGCAGAAAGCTTCCACTTTGCATGGTTCTCTTGATGTGAAATCATCTATATAGCCCCAACATTGAAAAGGAAAAGAAGAAAATAGGGTGGTGTTGGTTTCAATAATATTCTATTACTTCTCACTTCCACCTAAATGAAAGTAAAGTGTTCTTAAATACAAATATCTGGTTTCTCAACAGATAATATACTCCAAGAAAAAAAGAGAGAGAAGGAACTATAATCTTAAATTTACTTAAGAACCAAATAAAATGGACTGGTTTTAAATCCTGATTTGAACACATCACCATAAAGACATTTTTGTGACATTTGGGGAAATCTGAACAATGACTAGGTAGTTGATGATATTAAGGAATTACTGTCAATTTTAGGTGTGATAATGATATTATAGTTATAATTTTAAAAATAACCCTTATCTTTTAGAGATAGTTATTGAAATGTTTACTGATGAAACAATGATATCTGGGATTTGCATCCAAACAATAGCTGGTATGTGGAAGGGGAAGGGAAGTGAGTGAGGTTACAGATATAGTGACCAACATACTTCCCAGTTTGCCTAGGTCTCTCTGGATTTTATGCCTTGGTGTCTTGGTTAGTTAGTAAGAGCATCCCTTTCATTCTCAAAAGTATTCCCTTTTAGATGAAATAAATCGTCAACATACTTATATATGAAATCAAATTGGCCAAGCCAAGAGTTGTTAATTATTAAAGTTGAACAATAAAGATGGTAGGATTTATACCATTCTCTCTCCTTTTGAATGTTTAAAATTTCCACAGTAAAAAGTTTTTTAAAATCTCACTTTCATAAAAAAATCAGTTTTTTAAAAATATATTTTTATTGATTTCAGAATAGAAGGAGAGTCTCTGAGAGAGAAACATCAATGATGAGAGAGAACCATTGCTTGGCTGCCTCCTGCACACCTACTACTGGCGATGAGCCTGCAACCAAGGCATGTGCTCTGACCCAGAATCTAACCATGACCTCCACGGTCGTATGTAGGTCGACACTCAACCACTGAGCCACATAGGCAGGGCCATAAAAAAATTAGTTTTGCACCCTCGCTGGTTTGACTCAATGGATAAAGCATCGGCCTGCAGACGCTCTTCCTCTTTGAAATCAATAAAAAAATATATATTTTAAATGCCAACAAATATTTTTATAAAAATTAGTTTTGCAATAATTATTATTTTTATTATTTTATAACACAGAGTTTATTTTTAGAAAGTCACATAAGTAGAAGAAGTGAGCCGCAGAAGAAATGGGCTTCAGGAAATGTTACAGAGGCAAAAGAAGGGCCCTTGAAGCTTAGGAGAAAGAAGCAAGGAAATCATGCCTGGGGGAAGGGGGTGGGGAAAGGCAAGGTGGACGGGCTCCTTAGAGAATGAGGCTAGCAATTATTATTAAGTGACTTTCTGACAATTCTAAAGCCTGTATTTTAAAAAATACTTAAAAATTATTTTTTATCCCTTTTTCTAACTCTGTTACTTTAATGACATACTCTCTCATTTTTATATTCAATCAAACACACTTTAGAAATAAATCTTTGTCAAGTAATACATAGGAGAAAAACATTATTTTTTATTAGCCATGCAAGTATTTATTTTAATTACTCCTATTTGAAGTTCCTTATTTTGGAGAATAGCAATGGCATTTTATTATCCACTCTTTCCATTCCTTAAAGGCTTCAATAAAGGTTTTGGCAAGTTCACTTCATGACTATGTTTCAGAGTGACTCCAGGTGCGACAGCAGGTTCATCATCAATCCACCCCACCAGCCCTTTGTAACTTTCTCTAATGTTGAAGACAATAGTACACTGCAACTTGGGTAAATAGATAGGGCAAAGGTTTAGGGGTGCTAGTCAGCTTCTTTCAAGTGGCTGGAGCTTTGCATTAGGTATGCAAGCTACTGTCAGTGTTTAAGTCCAAATATGTCTCAAATTTCATAGGTTTAAGACTTACAGGATTGAGCCTTAGCCGGTTTGGCTCAGTGATTAGTGTTCATCCTCCGACTGAAGGGTTGCAGGTTTGATTCTGGTCAAGGGCACATACCTCGGTTGCAGGATCGATCCCTGGCCTTGGTCTGGGCACATGGGGGAGGCAACCAATTGAGAGACACATCGATTGGTTGCCTCCCCCTCCCTTCCACGCTAAAAATCATGAAAAAAATATCCTCAGGTGAGGATTAACAACAACAACAAAAGACTTACAGGATTGAGCAGCAAAACACAAGTCACTTCAGGAATGTAAGTTATCAAAAGTTGAACAAAAAGAAACAAAAGACAAAAATTAAAAAGTTGAACAGTCACTTGAAGATGTTTTCTGCAGCTCTACACTTGGACTTCATACTATGAGCTATAAAAAGCTGTCATTCCTGGCAAAGCTGAATGTCCTACACCAGTGGTCGGCAAACTCATTAGTCAACAGAGCCAAATATCAACAGTACAACGATGAAATTTCTTTTGAGAGCCAAATTTTTCAAACTTAAACTTCTTCTAACTCCACTTCTTCAAAATAGATTCGCCCAGGCCATGGTATTTTGTGGAAGAGCCACACTCAAGGGGCCAAAGAGCCACATGTGGCTCGCGAGCCAGTTTGCCGACCACGGTCCTACACCATCTATCAAAGAGGCCTATCCAAAGACAAAATTCCAGGAGTTTCTGGAGTGCAGATCAACCATTGTCATTCCCACGATAGCATCTTTAGGTTTTGTCTTCTTTAAGAACTTCAGAATATGCCCTGCATGAATTAGTAGGCTCTTTGTGCTATCAATGACTCTAAAGGAACACCCTGTTGTAGAGACAGGAACTGGTTCTAGAAGTTTTACTGTCAAGCCATAGAAAAATGCTCCACAGTAGCCTTTGAGCCATTTAATAGATTCTTTACTGACAATTCTGGTCTTTCCAAGAGATCCAGTGCACTGTATATAAAAACTGTTTCTCCAAAGAGGGTGTCCTTCTTTAAGGATAACTGAAAGAGTGTCCAAAGTCTTGGGGAGTCTCTAAATGGGAGGTAATCCAATCTAATTGCAAATGCAAGATAATGGGTCCAAAGAAATCACTGTACAGCTGGAAGACTGTTCATCAAACGCTGCTGCCCAGACCTCATTTCTCATACTGTGATACAAGTGCTGGGTTCTTTGAGATGAGAGCTGTTTTTAGTGTCTGTTCAGATAATGAGAAGTCTCTTCTATTGACATAGTGCTTCTATGAAGTGCTTTCATTCTTCTGTTGAATGGGGTTTACAAGGACGGGCATTCTGGGCCTGGCCAAAAACGTGTTGTACTGAGTAACTTCACCCTTGGCAGGCTTTGACGACACCTGTAGTGGTACCTATATTACATGTTATTATGTCATACATATAAAAAATTAGTACCAAATACTACACAGCAATACTAGAACCAAATTTTACAATTCCTTTTATGTACTATCTGCTTATAAATAATTTCAAGTTGCTTACAAAAATAAAAGCTAAAAAATGGATAATTAAAAATAAAAGCAGAATAGAGACCATATGATAAGTGTAATGAATAGGCACTAGCAAACATTTGCAATGGACTAATTATTACTGAGGATCACTAAGTTGAGCAGCTAATATCAATTAAATAATTATGCTAAATACAATAGTATTCACATTTGTCCTTAGAGACTAAAGGCTGTAATCTCCTGGATTTACAAATATGTTTTGTTTGGCAGACACAATGTTTTCAAAGAGATCTGAATCTAAATGCATTTAAGCAAGACATGGTGACCACAATCCAACCAATCCTTCACAAAGATGTTACCAAACTCCTTTTTTTAAAGTGGTGTATTGTTTTTATTTATTTATTTTTAAATTAATCTTTATTGTTGAGATTACAGAGGTCACTCTTTTTTCCCTCCATAGCTCCCCTCCACCCAGTTCAAACCCAGGCCCTCACCACCCTAATGTCTGTGTCCATAAGTAATGCATACATGCAAGATCTTTGTCTAATCTCTTCCCGCACCCTCCCCGACCCCCTTCCCTCTGAGAATCGTCAGTCTATTCTATTTCCATGCCCCTCATTCTATTCCATTCACCAGTTTATTCTGTTCATCAGATTTTTTATTCTTTTGATTTTTTAGATTCAATTGTTGATAGATATGTATTTGTTGCCACTTTATTGTTCATAATTTTTATCTTTATCTTTTTCTTCTTCCTCTTCTTAAAGAATACCCTTCAACATCTTATATAATAAAACCCTAATAAGCAAATCGACTGAACGGCGAAATGACCAGGTGCTATCACACACACTGACCACCAGGGGGGCAGATGCTAAACGCAGGAGCTGCCCCCTGGTGGTTGGTGCGCTCCCACAGGGGGAGCACCGCTCAGCCGGAAGCCAGCCTCATAGCTGGTGAGCGCAGTGGTGGTGGTGGGAGCCTCTCCCGCTTCCGCGGCAGTGCTAAGGATTCCAACTGCCGGCTTAGGATATCCCCGAGGGCTCCCGGACTGCGAGAGGGCACAGGCGGGACTGAGGGATTGTCCCCCACTCCCCCAGTGCACGAATGTCATGCACTGGGCCTCTACTTTTATATAATACTGGTTTGGTGGTGATGAACTCCTTTAGATTTTTCTTGTCTGTGAAGCTCTTTATCTGCCCTTCAATTCTAAATGATAGCTTTGCTGGGTAATCTTGGTTGTAGGTTCTTGCTATTCATCACTTTGAATATTTCTTGCCACTCCCTTCTGGCCTGCAAAGTTTCTGTTGAGAAATCAGCTCAGAGTCATATGGGCACTCCCTTGTAGGTACATAACTGCTTTTCTCTTGCTGCTCTTAAGATTCTCTGTCTTTTGCTCTTGGCATTTTAATTATGATGTGTCTTGGTGTGGTCCTCTTTGGATTCCTCTTGTTTGGGGTTTTCTGTGCTTCCTGGACTTGTAAGTCTATTTCTTTTACCAGGTAGGGGAAGTTATCTGTCATTATTTCTTCAAATAGGTTTTCAGTATCTTGCTCTCTCTCTTCTTCTGGCACCCCCATAAGTCGGATGTTGATATGCTTGAAGTTGTCCCAGAGGCTCCTTACACTATCTTCATATTTTTGGATTCTTTTATCTTTTTGCTCTTCCAGTTGAGTATTTTTTGCTTCCTCATATTTCAAATCATTGATTTGATTCTCGGGATCCTCTAGTCCAGTGGTCGGCAAACCATGGCTCGCGAGCCACATGCAGCTCTTTGGCTCCTTCAGTGTGGCTCTTCCACAAAATACCATATGCGGGCGTGCACGTACAGTGTGATTGAAACTTCGTGGTCCATGCCCAGAAGTCGGTTTTTGGCTCTCAAAAGAAATTTCAATCGTTGTACTGTTTATATTTGGCTCTGTTGATTAATGAGTTTGCCAACCACTGCTCTAGTCTACTGCTGAATAGCTGTATATGACTCTTTATTTCAGTCAGTATATGCTTAATTTCTGACTGGTCCTTTTCTATTTTTTTTGCATTCTCACTAAGATCCTTGAAAGTCTCACTAAGTTCCTTAGAGGTGTCTAGAAGATTCTTGAGTAACCTATAACTGTGTTTTGAACTCTATATCCAGTAGTTTGCTTTCTTCCATTTCTTTCATTTGTGACATGTTTCTTTGTCTCCGCATTTTGGCTGCTTCCCTATGTTTGTTTCTATGTATTGGGTAGCTGCTAAGTCTCCTTGAGTTGTAGTAGGTGTCTTATAGGGCCCAGTGGCTCATCCTCCCCAATCACTTGAGGTGGACAATCTAGGTGCACCCCTTGTGGGCTGTGTGCACAATCTTGTTGTAGTTGAGCCTTGATTGCTGTTGGTGTCACTGGGAGGAACTGACCTACAGGCCAATTGGCCTTAGGGTCCAGCTGCGACTACAATGGAAGAGCTGCTGTGCAGGAGACACCCTTATGTGGCAGGTCTTGCTTCAGTGGGGCTTTGGTGCTCAATGAGTCTGCCCCTTGAGTGTGTCACTTATGGATGTGAAGAGTTGTAATCTGGTATGGTCCACTCTGACCACTGGGTACACTGACTCTTGAGTCTCCAGGGAGGTGCAAAGTCAGCCACTGCCTGGGCCCACCCAGCAGGAACTACAGAGAGATCTGCAGATTCCTCCTCTTTGTATCAAGTTTGGGAGTGACCAAATGAGGTCCAACTGTGAAGCAAGGCAGGCTGGGGCTGGTGCTGGGTCTTGGACCTTTTATTGATAGCTTTATGGCTCCCTGACCCAGCTGCAGCTTATTGACAGGTTTTAGGCTGAGAAAGGACATGCCATTCATATTCAAAGGCTGCTGCCCACAGCTTGGGTGGGGTTGTAAATTGGGTGAGGCAGGGTCTCAGGGAATCACCAGGGCAGAACAAACAGCAATGGCTGCCAGTCAGCCCTGCACCTGGGAGGTCCCAGCAGGGGAACAATGACCACTGCGTGCACCTCCGTCTGGAAGAAAGCTGCCCCCCAGTTCCTGCCCCAATGCCAGACAGTCCAGTTTCTCCTCCTATGTGTCTGGGTCCCCCAGAGCTTTGCCCGTGTGAAAATAAACAAGTCACCTTTTCTGCCAAAGAACAGTTTAGACAGCCACCATGTTGGCCACATGACTTGCAACTCCCTGGGGGCCACCATCTTGAAACCGCAAAGGCCAACCCCTCCCTTTGAATTAGCCAATCGCAAAAGACTGTGCGCCTGAGCTCCAATCAAGAGTGAGGGACAGGTCACGTGTGTCGGGGATTCTAAAGCCAAGCAGACCACCTGCTTGGTGTGCGTGTGCTTCCAGACCATGTGCTACACACCCTTCTATGTAGAAGTAAAGATATTTGCTTTGCTGCCTGGCTCCCAAGTATGTTTTGTGTTCTACCAGGACCCTTAATTTGGGGGATCATCTTCTTACACCCAGTACTGGTGCTCAGAGGAAGTGGGAGCTTATAAGTTCAGTTCGTGGTGCCAGCCTTTTAAGAGGAGCAGCCGGGTTTCCAGCAGCCTGTGTGTCACTCAGCCGCAATCCATACTGGTTTTTACAGCCCATAGTTCTTACTGCCCGTAGGGACTTCTTTCCCCAGCTCTGGGATCCTGGGTTGGGCATCTGGTGTGGGGCTGGGACTCCTAGCTCCTCCGGGCACCCACTGCAGAGGTGATCTCCCTCCTGATTAAAAAAGCGGCACACATGGGTGCCAGACCAGACCGTTCCGCACCTCCGCACCTCCTACCAGTCTCAGTGTGCCTTCTTCTTTACCTCTCTATTGTATACTTCAGCTCAGCCAGCTTTCCCGTGGTTCTGGATGATAGTTGGTCTGTATTTTAATTGTAATTTTGATGTGGTTGTGGGAGGCAGCGTAAACAGGCATTTGCCTACACTGCCATTTTGGTTCTCCACCAAACTCCTTTGAAAGGTGTTCAATATAAATGTATTTGCAAGTCTTGCCATTAGAAAAATGCTTTATTAGAACTTCATTAAGTATTTTGTTTAGCTCTTGCACATACATTTTAGATAACATCTTCAGATGTAGTTTTTAAAAAGACAAGAAACGCTCTTCTAATTGATAATACTGCCTATTTTTATAAAGGCTCAGACATACTAACAGATAAAAAGCAAAGTATCAAGTTCTGGTACTGCCTCTCTATCTAATTTAATATCAGAACAAATGCTGGAAATTACAAAGCATTATAGGTTCACATCACATTAAATTGCTTATACTGGATTTTAAATACACCAGTTAGTTTTGGTAAGTGCTATCTTATAACCAATAATGATGATGATGATGAACCATGCTCTGGTATAAGAACTTTAATTATATTAATTCATTTAATCCTCTACACAGCTCTATGAGATAGATACTATTATTTTATCCATTTTAGATTGAGGTATTAATTGCCCAAGGCGACATAAGTGCTAAGTGATGAGGTGAGATTCGTAACCAGGTACCTAACTCAAGAATTCAAGCTCTTAACCCCACAGCATACAGCTCACTGGATATGAAGTAAAAGTTATATGTTTAGGCTATCAGAAATAAAACCACAGCATATTATTCTATTATGAACATTTAAGAGCTAGGTCCAGATAGGTCAACCCACTTCTGCAGGGAGTAATGAAACAAATTAAATTTTTCTTTACCTCCATATGGTAAGCTTCCTTGAGAGATTCTAGTTCTGCTGATAATTTCTTGATTTCTGCTTGCATTCTTGCTTCTAAATGAGCTTCACGTACTTGAGAGGCCCCCAATTCTTCAGCTAAATGGTTTCCATGAGCTTCCTTAAAAAGGACATATTAAGTAAAGGCTATATAATTTGTTTATCTGGTTACTATAGCTAAGCCAATCTGGTGCATTTATGGAAGTACTTTAATCTTTTAACATTATAAATACTCATATGCTAAGTTAACTTATTAAATGGTAGACTTTAAAATCTATATATTTAAAAGACTACTAATGGGAGTACATTAGTATATTGTTCATTATTATAAGTGCACTAATCAATGCTTTCTGTAAAACAAACTAATAACCACAGTAAGCTGAACTTTGGCAGAAAATAGTCTACTCTTTATATATATATGTGTGTGTGTGTGTGTGTGTGTGTGTGTGTGTGTGTGTGTTTATTGATTTCAGAGAGGAAGGGAGAAGAGAGATAGAAATATCAATGATCAGAGAGAAACATTGATTGGCTGTCTCCTGCACACCCCATACTGGAGATCAAGTCCACAATCCAATCGAACGCAGGACCCTTCGGTCCATAGGTCAATGCTCTATCCACTGAGCCAAACCGGCTAGGGCAAAAATAAGTATGCCCATGCAATTTTGTTTACCAGAAGTGCTATTTGCTTATCAAGAGTCAGTTGTGTAATTATTCAAATCTATTTATGCTAGTTGTGCTTGTGACTGTAATATGTAATTTTATTATACACTAGAGGCCCGGTACATGAAATTCGTACACGTGGGGGGTGTCCCTCAGCCCAGGCTGCACCCTCTCCAATCTGGGACCCTTCAAGGGATGTTGGACTGCCCGTTTACAGGGATTGGGCCATGGGGGTGTGGCCAGCCTGGGTGAGGGGCTAAGGGCTGTTTTCAGGCTGGCCACACCCCCTTCAGGGTAGGGTTCCCCACTGGGGTGTCTGGCCAGCCTGGGTGAGGGGCTGATGGCTGTTTGTAGGCTGGTCATAGCCCCTTCAGGGTGGGGGGTCCCACTGGGGTGCCTAGCCAGCCTGGGTGAGGGGCTGATGGCTGTTTGCAGGCTGGCCACACACCCTTCAGGGTAGGGTTCCCCACTGGGGTGCCTGGCCACCCTGGGTGAGGGGCTGATGGCTGTTTGCAGGCTGCCACACCCCCTGGCGACCCAAGCTCCCAGCCTCTTCTTTCTTTCTTTCTTTCTTTTTTTTTTTCTTCAGTGCCTCCTTGAGTGGAGGCCAGAGCTGGCCAGGGTAGGCAGGAAGCTTGGCTTCCTCCATCACCAGGGCCAACCCAAGCCTCCTGCTTGCTCCAGCTCCGTGGCCACTGCCATCTTTGTTGGGTTAAGTTGCATACTTGCTCCTGATTGGCTGGTGGGTGTAGCAGAGTGATGATCAATTTGCATGTTTCTCTTTTATTAGTGTATATTATGAAGAATGATGAAATATATGTGCAAAAGGAAAACTCTTTTTGTGTTTTGTTTTGAAATATGTTTCTATTGATTTTAGAGAGAGAGGAAGGGAGAGGGATATAGAGATAGAAACATCTATGAAAGAGAAACATCATGGATTGGCTACCTCTTGCATTGGGGATCAAGCTGCAACCCAGGCATGCAACCTGACTGGGAATTGAACCAGTGACCATCTGGTTCATGGGTTGACACTCAACCACTGACCACACCAGCCGGGCAAAACGAAAGTTTTTATATGAAAACTAAGTTACATGCTTTAAAGCATCCAATAAATGAATCACAAACTTTTGCTAGCCATATAGAAGCAGTCAAGTAGCTGTAAAATATTGTGGGAAACCTCATAAAAAATATGAGGTGTTATACTCTGATTGATTTTCAAATGTGTGTTTTTTTAATTCTTCCACTTTTTTTAAATGTCTTCTTGTTTTAATTTTTCAATTATAGTTGACATTCAATCTTATTTACATTAGTTTAAGCTGTGCAGCATAGTGGTTAAACATTTACATAATTTACAAAGTGATCCCTCCAATCATTCTAACACCCACCCAGCATCATATATGATTATTACAATATTATTGACTATATTCCTTATGTTGTACTTTACATTCCTGCAACTATTTGGTAACTACCAATTTGTACTTCTTAATCTCTTCACTTTTTTTTAAAAATTGATTTCAGAGAGGAAGGAAGAGGGAGAGAGAGATAGAAACATCAATGATGAGAGAGAATCATTGATTGGCTGCCTCCTGAATGCCCCCCACTGGGGATCGAGCCCACAACCCAGGCACGTGCCCTTGACTGGAATCAAACCTGGGACCCTTCAGTCCGGAGGCCGATGCTCTATCCACTGAGCCAAATCAGCTAGGGCAACCCTTCACCTTTTTTCACAGAGCTCCCCAACCCCTCTTCCATCTGGCAACCATCAGTTTGTTCTCTGTATCTATAAGTCTGTTTTTGTTTTGTTTGTTCATTTATTTTGTTCTTTAGATTCCATACATAAGTGAAATCATATGGTATTTGTCTTTCTCTGCCTCTTCTTTCACTTTAAGTTGGAAACTATTCAGGGGTGGGGAATGTCAGGCCCATGGGACCTATATAAGGCCAATGAAATCATTTGGTCTGGCCCTGCTAAGGTTTTAATTAAATGTTTGACCAAATATAGCAGGCTAATTTTTAAGCTGATAATTTTGTATGGCCCTGGAATGACGTTATAAATATCCAAATGGACATGGGCAGAAAAAATGTTCTCCATTGTGCCTTGCCCGATTTTGGGTGGTCTCTTGGCCTAAGCCCCATCTCTTCATGGATGCTATAGAATAAACCCAAAACTGTTTTTCTTTAAAAGATGGCAAAAATGGGAGGAGGAACCAAGATGGCGGCATGGTTAAACAACTAATCTGCTGCCTCGAACAACAATTTCAAAAATACAACTAAAAGACAAAACGTCTACCACCCAGAACCACAGGAAAGCTGGCTGAGTGGAAGATTTACAACTAAGGAGAGAAAGGAGCACAAACGCTGAAAAGCTGAGGTACGGAGGCACGCGAATCAGGCTGGCGGCGGGCGACTGGGCGCGCGGTTTTTCTTCAACCCGCAGGGAGACAAGCTCCCGATCACTCTGAAACCCAGTTTCTGGGGACACGCGGGGGACCCAGACACCTACGGGGAAAAGCTGGACTCTCGGCCATCGGGTCAGAAAGTGAGAGTGACTTTTTTGCAGAGGTGCGCCCAGCAATCATTGTTTTACTGCGCTGGAACGCGGGGTGCAGGGACTTGGAAACGTGGAAAGGCAGAGACGGCTGACGCCAGCCATTGCCGTTGGCCACGCCCCAGCCTAGTGACGCCCTGAGATCCCGCCCCGCCCTGAGGCCCGCCCCGCACATTCTACAAACCTGCCCAGGCTCCACACAGCGGCTTTTGCATATAAATGGCCTGTTCTGTGGCAGCTTAACCAAATAAACTGCAGCTCCAGTCAGACTGCTCCAAAACCGCTCAAGCAAAGGAGGAGAAAACTAGTTCTTGCTGTAGCTCCTGCTGGGGGGCACACAGTACACAAGGGTACACCAAGAGTGTCCACCTCAAGTAACTGAGAGGCTGACCCATTGAACCAATAGGACATCTAGTACACAAAGCTACCCTACCAATTCAGGGAAGCAGCGAAATGAGGAGGCAAGGAAACAGATCACAAACCAAAGAAATGGAGGAGAACAAGCGACTGGACATAGAGTTCAAAACCACGGTTATAAGGTTCTTCAAGAATTTCATGGAAAAGGCCGATAAATTCAATGAGACCCTCGAAGATATGAAAAAGGACCAACTAGAAATTAAACATACACTGACTGAGATAAAAAATATTATACAGAGACCCAACAGCAGACTAGAGGATCGCAAGCATCAACTCAAAGATTTGGAATTCAAAGAGGCCAAGGACACTGCTCCAGAGAAGTATGAAGAGAAGAGAATTCAGAAAGTTGAAGATAGTGTAAGAAGCCTCTGGGACAACTTCAAGCGTACCAACATCAGAATTATGGTGGTGCCAGAAGAAGAGAGAGAGCAAGATGCTGAAAACCTATTTGAAGAAATAATGAATGAAAACTTCCCCCACCTGATGAAAGAAATAGACTTACAAGTCCAGGAAGCACACAGAACCCCAAACAAAAGGAATCCAAAGAGGACCACACCAAGACACATCATAATTAAAATGCCAAGGGCAAAAGACAAAGAGAGAATCTTACAAGCAGCAAGAGAAAAGCAGTTAGTTACCTACAAGGGAGCTCCCATACGATTATCAGCTAATTTCTCAACAGAAACCATGCAGGCCAGACGGGAGTGGCAAGAAATATTCAAAGTGATGAATAGCAGGAACCTACAACCAAGACTACTCTACCCAGCAAAGCTATCATTCAGAATTGAAGGGCAGATAAAGAGCTTCACAGATAAGAAAAAGCTAAAGGAGTTCATAACCACCAAACCAGTATTATATGAAATGCTGAAAGGTATTCTTTAAAAAGAGGAAAAAGAAGAAGAAAGATAAAAATTATGAACAACAAATACATATCTATCAACAAGTGAATCTAAAAGTCAAGTGAATTAAAAATCTGAGGAACAGAATAAACTGGTGAACTTAATAGAATCAGAGGCATAGAATGGGAATGGATTGATAATTCTCAGGGGGAAAGGGGTGTCTGTGTGGGGGGTATGGGAAGAGACTGGACAAAAATCATACACCTATGGATAAGGACAGTGGGGGGGAGGTAAGGGCAGAGGGGGGGTGGGAACTGGGTGGTGGGAGATATGGGGGGAAAAAGGAGAAACAATTGTAATCTGAACAATAAAGATCCATTAAAAAAAATAAAAAAATAAAGCCAAATGCCAAAAAAAAAAAAATAAATAAAAATAAAATAAAAAAATAAAAGATGGCAAAAATGACACAAGGAAAATATACAGGCTGGGTTTGGGCAACAAGATTAGTGTTTCTATAATAATGGATAGTTCTTGAATAATAATGGACCCCATTCCAAGGTTAACATTAAAGCCACTGAAAGTCAGTAAGTTATCTCTGTTACAGAATTTGCCAAAGAAAACACCTTGGATAATAATAATTGGCTTTAAAATCTCAAAATTGTTAAAACATAAATAGATAGATATAACTAAAATGAAGAATTTAATAAACCTTTTCAGTAATAATTATAAATATATTAATAATGAAAGTCCAGTCACTCAAGAGGAGACTGACTGTACTCTCTGTTAGAGGAAAGGGCCAGTCGCCTTTCTCCCTGTAAAAGCAGAGAAGCCGCAGCAGTAACCTTAGATGTTATCTCTAAGGAAGAATGTGGCAGTTTTAAATTCAAGCTCCCTCCTCCCCCTGCCTTTTCGCCAGCCTCATATGCCTAAACATAGTTTTCCAAAGTCTTTGGTAACTTAAAACTTTGGAGTTTGCTGAATTAAAGAATAAAAATTGTTAAATATCTAGGTATTTTAAAATACCAAAATATTAATCTGAGTTTGCCCCATATGAAAAATCTAGAGGATAGATTTGAATCTATTAATTAAATATGTCTTGTATTTTATTTGAAATATATCCTTAAAAATATAAATATATTACTAATCTGAGAAATGCTAAGTATTTAACTTGCCACCTAAAATTTGAGGCTTCTAAGAGTTTAAAGTTCAAATTAAGTTGGGAGAAATTATATGGTTGTCATAACAAAATGCATAAAGTATAGAAATTTATCTTTGAGAAAATAATTCTTATATTTTCTCTGGAAAAATTAGTAGTTCAAAATATACTGTAGTCCATATGTGTACTACATGTGATAAAATTTCAACCTAGGATGCAATATTTTATTGGACTGATTAAAAAAGAGGGTTAGCCCTAACGGGTTTGGTTCAGTGGATAGAGCGTCGGCCTGCGGACTCAAGGTTCCCAGGTTTGATTCCGGTCAAGGGCATGTACCTTGGTTGCCGGCACATACCCAGTAGGGTGTGCAGGAGGCAGCTGATCAATGTTTCTCTCTCATCGATGTTTCTAACTCTCTATCCCTCTCCCTTCCTCTCTGTAAAAAAAAAATCAATAAAATATATTTTTTAAAAATAAAATAAAAAAGATTATTAATTCTATGGTCTGAACCAAATTTTTAATATAAAAACCAGTTTAAATTTAATTAATGTATTTTAGAATAATTACAAAAAGTGTGTTGATAAATGTCAATCTAAAAAATGCTGGCTGTTTACTTTTAATTATCATTGGAAAATTAAGGTTTAAATATTGTATAGTTTTAATAATAGAAGGCAGGACATACATTTTAAAGGAAAGGGAGAAAAAAAGTCTATACAAGTTGCTGAAGGTTTATACAAATTAATGACAGAAAGAAAGAATATTAGAGTAGAAATACTTAATAGAAGGTCTAAGGCATGGTTATGCATTTTGAAGGACATAGAAAGAAGGTCTGAAGGCTAATTTGAAAGTATGAAATTTGTAAAGGTTATGTATATGATGAGAAGAAAAAAAAAGTTTTGAAAGAGAGAAATGAATTCTAAAGTTAACTGTTTGCAAGCGTTGTAAAAGGGTCATAAAATCTCAGGGAACTTTAAACAAAGGCTAGACTACTACCCTTATCTCCCCTGCCAAGGACAGAGCAAGGTTAATACGGAAAGAGAGCAGAACAAAGTTGCATACATGCCTCAGACAGACTGCTCTTCAGATAGGCTGGGGGATGGGGCACCATCTGTACTTCATAGGTCAAATGTATAAGTTTGCTTACTTTACTTTTTCAATGAAGATGCATATTTTAATTACTTAATAAGTTAGCTTTTCACAACATAATCAAGGTCTCATATAAACTCATTTATATGATAAGCCAATATTTTATGAGCATTTGGTTCTAACAAAGTCCAAAGTAAAATTTGTATACATATACAAATAAGCACTAGCCAAAAAGAAGGCTGTTTAAAAGTAAAATTTAAGCTAATAAAAAGGAGAAATTTAAAAATCTCTTCTGCTACTATTTACAAAGTAAACTAAAAGTTATTATTCCAGCATTAAATCTCATCGTTAATGAGACACCATAAGTAAAAAGAGAGTTACTTTTACTTGAGATGTATGCATTGCAATATTGACCAGCATGTTTTTCTGAAAGGCAACCAAGTTGGTTGCTGTTTAAAAGAAAGTAAAAGTTTTTAAGAGAAACTCCCTAAATATGGCTTAGAAATTGCTCTGGGAGGAAATACAGAGGGAAACGCCCTTCAAATATTTAGGAACTGTAATTAAAAGTCAATGTAGTAGGCCTTAAAAAGTAGAAATATGAAAGGATTGCCACAAGACCTTAAATGACTTTTTAAAAATTATTAAAGGACATTAATTAGTTAAAACCTTATCTAAAAATAACTATGGGAGAAATGGAAAATTTATTCAATATACTTAGGAATTGTAATAAAGCTTTTATTAAGTGTATGCAAAGACCTACAGAATCATTTTTTAATTTCATGGCTCGCATATAATGGCAATTTACAACCATCTTAAAAAATATAAATCCCAAGTGGTTTGGGGCCATCTGGTAAATCCTATCTTCCCTAAACCAAGGACACTTAAAAATAAATAATTTGCGTTTTGCCTCCCTAAACAAAGCTTATGTCTATATACTCAAAAAGACTGATAGCAGATATCCAATTAGTGTCATTTACTGTCCACACCCAAGAACAAAAGAAGTTAGAAAATAAAACTTATTTCAGACTGATTTAAATTGGCAAATTGAAATAAGTGAATATTCAGGGGAACTTACTTGTCACCTACTAAAAAATAAATTACAATTTTTATATTACACCCCTATTAATATACCAAAAAATACTAGGCAGGAACCTATTTCTGGAGCAGTAACTGTTTTTACTGATGGCTCATCTACTGGTAAAGCTGCTTATCAAACAATGGATTCAAACTGAGTCATCCAGACTAGTCACACTTCTGTGCAAAGAATTGAATTAGAAGCCATCAAGGCTGCATTGCAGGATTTCCAAAAGCCTCTTAATATTATTTCTGATTCTGCCTATGCTGCTGGCCTGGTAAACAAAATTGCAACTACTCAATTAAAATGACTCAGTGACACAAGGTGTCATTTTCAGCAATTTTATAAAAAGTGGAAAATTCAGCACATTACAGTAATACCATATAATTCCCAAGGACAGGCAATTATACAATGCCAACATCAGCGGCTAAAACCCCATCTTGAAAAACAAAAAGGGGGAATATGGTGAAATCTCCTGTAAGTAGACTACACCAAGCCTTAATTACTTTCACTTGTAATGCTGATGGCAAGACACCTATGGAATTACACTGGTGTCAGAATAGGCCAAAGGAAAATGGTCTGGTTAAATGGAAAGACCCCGAGTATGGTTTATGGAAGGGTCCTGACCCTTTGTTAACCTTTGGTTGAGGATATGCTTGTGTATTCCCAGAAAACTCCTCCAAGCCCCCGTGTGGATTCCTGCCACATGAATCCAAGAGAGGACCTTGCACCTGGAGCCTCATCCTGTACCTGCGGCTGCGGATGAGCGGATGATCGACTACTCCAGCCACAGACAGCAGACGCCCCAAGCAACACAATGACAATAAGGAATGGGAGGAGAATGAGACAGAGAAGAAAGAGTCCAGAGATGACTTGGGGGATGGTGAAGAAGCCTTGCCATGCTAGCAGTCATCTAAATTCATATGTCTTGTCTAGTGTTTTCATTTGTGCATGGCCCCTTCTTCAGATCCTGAACCCTAGCCGTAAAAGGTTGCGGCACCCAGGCATGTGCCCTGACTGGGAATCAAACTGTGGCCTCCTGGTTCATAGGTAGATGATATTCAACCACTGAGCCACAATGGCCGGGCACCAAGGATATTTTTCCATTGATTTTTAGAGAGAGCAGAAGGGAGGGGGAAAGACTAAGAGAGAGAAACATTGATGTGAGAGAGACACATCGATTGGTTGCCTCCCACACATGCCCCAATGGGCATGTGCAACTGAGGTACGTGCCCTTGACAAGAACAGAACCCACGACCCTTCAGTCTGCCGGCTGACAATCTACTGAGCCAAACCAGCTAGGGCACTTTAAACATATTGAACACTTTAAACATAATTTCAGTAGCATTAGGTAAACTCACATTGTTGTGCAACACTAACTTTTGCAAGAACTGTATTATACAGTTAAAAAAAGTGAATGGTAAAATATTAATATTTTCAATAAGGTAAAACTATTAAAAATAGGGATTACCTTCTCTTTAGAGAGTTGCTTTATTTCCTCCAGTTCTGTTGAGAGCTTTTCTATTTCTCTCTGTGCTTGGATTTGTTGGTGACGAGCATCTACCAATTCTGTATGAGAGTTCTGCATCTGCTCCCGGGTTAGCCTCAATTCTTGCTCCAAATCTATGGTCTCCTTATACTGAGTTGCAATGTACTGTTCCTGCTCTTTCATAACCTGAAATACACAGGATATATTTAAGTTCAAAATGAAATGATACAAATAACCTACTTCTTATTTTGATTTCTCTTTTAATAAGTGACTTCACCCCTTCCACCAAATGTCTATAAAATTTAACATACAATGAATATCATCTACTGTGAAATTGATATTCAGAAAAAGTTTTTATTTTTAATAACAAGAAACTGACAAAAGTACTGTAATAAATCTGGGGATGACTGGTATATTTTGTATGACTTTAATATGCCAGCTCTATAATCCTTTATCATTATGAATATAACATGACAGAATACATAATAACATAAAGAGAAAAAAGAAGTTAATATTTGATTATCCATGTCAAAGATGGAGAATATACTGGCATGAATAATAAAACCCAACATTAATTCACACAGCTGGATTAGAGCCATTACCTTATTCCCTGTAAAAGTAAAGTGGGTCACTGAGACTGCTACTCTCTCTGAAATACTTTTACATTATTCAATTAAGTCCCTAGTAAAGTTTGTTTCTTAGAGAAAAAAAAAATCAGTGAAAAGTAAGTGAGTTCTAAATTAGCTTGGTTAGATGATAGGGAATGACAATTGACCTTAGGGCTGATAAGAAGAAAAGAAACCTGTACAAATCTCTAGGATGCTGATGTCTGGAATGGGGGCCCAGGGCCCAACTCTGTTGTATGTCAATATAAATCTCATGTAAATATTTTTTACCCATCCTTGTTAGGGAACACAAAATGACTGGGCTAGTAATAATTTCCCCCCCACTGGGGCCCAAACTTGTTCTCAGAAACCCTGCTTGATTTATGTATGTAATTCAACTAATATTTATTCATGCTTACTATGTGTTACGTGCTGTTCTAAGTGTTGATAGGAGAGTGAACAAAGGAGACAAAGTGTCCATTCTTATGGAGTTCATATTCTACTGGAGAAGGCAGATAATCAATGAGAATCAATGAGTCAAACACAATAAAGAGCGATATTCAAAGTTTTAAAGTTGAGCATAGTATTTAAAAACAAGAGAAACTTACATCCACAAGTGCTATTAGAAGCAATTTCAGTATTTATTTATTTAAATTTTTATTGATTTCAGAGAGGAAGTGAGAGGAAGAGAGAAATAGAAACATCAATGATAAGAGAGAATCATTGTTCAGCTGCCTCCTGCACACTCCCTACTGTGGATTGAGCCTGCAACCCTGGCATGTGCCTTGACTGGGAATGGAACCGTGACCTCCTGGTTAATGGGTCAACACTCAACCACTGAGGAACACTAGCCGGGCGCAATTTCAGTTTTTAAAAAGCTAGTGGATGAAATGATTCATGTCTTAACACACATGCAAACTGATGATAACTTCATCTGGCAACTCATTAGAACGTAAGAATAAAAGACTCAATGAAAGAAACTAATAGGTATTGGGCCCAAATAATTAGCCTGAAAATATTTATGACACAGTTTCTGTATACTAAAACCTAACAGTTTAAAACATAAAGATTTATATGGCTCTTCAGATAATACATGTTCCTTAGGAGAAAAATAACTTGCTTACACTTTCCATTTCTTTCATCTTTTGTTGTGTTCGTTCAGTTTCTTTTTTCAGTTGATTGATCTCCTGTTCATTTTGTAGTGTTACAAATTCTTTTTCTCGGAGCTGTTCTTTGGCATTTTGCAATTTTTCATTCAAACTTTCTATCTGAATTTTAAACAGAAATGTAACTAAGGAAAAATAATTCTTTAATCATAACTACAATTCAAGTAAGTCAAGCTTTAAACACATATATCTAAAACAGAAAAATATAAATATGTTTTTAAGACAACTGTAATTAGACATAAACATCAGAATTCTTATGCCTAATAAGATGCTTATATGTATAACTAAAATATGCTAAAAGAGATTAAGGTCTCAATCATATTTGTATAAGAAAAGAAAATTAGGGTACATTAAAACAAATATTACATGGTGTTACAAATAATTTTATAGGTAATGTGTGCATAAGGAAAAATATATAGTTAGTGTAAAAATCCCCTTCCTACTGTGTTCCTTCTTTAGCCACAACCAGTTAAAAAAATTACTTCCAATTTCTTCCAGAGATATTTTATACATATTCAGACATACATACACTATGATAAGTATGTGGACAAAATGATCCAAGAAAAACTATATTCAAAATAACATTAAGAGAGTAGTCACAGTGGGGGAAATGTTGCAATGTCAGTCATAGGGTACAAAGTTTCAGTTATGTAGGATGAATAAGTTCTGGAGATCTAATGTACAGCATTTTGACTATAGATAGTAATACTGTATTGCATACTTGAAATTTACTAAGGGAACAGATCTTAAGTGTTACCACCAAAATAAAAACAAAACAAAAAAAAACAAAAACCTGTAAGTAATTAGCTTGATTGTGGTAATTATTTTGCAATGTATATCAAATATCACGTTGCACACCCTAAATATATGCAATTTTTATTTGTCAATTATACCTCAAAAAGCTAGGGGGAAATATTAAGAGGAGAAAAGAAATATAAAGTAGCATGTACAAGGTGATTAAAATTCTATAGTATTTTTTTGCCCTAGCTAATTTGGCTCAATGGATAGAGTGTCAGTCTGCTGACTGAAAGGTCCTGGGTTCGATTCTGGTGAAGGGCACATGCCTGAGTTGCGGGCTTGATCCCCAGTAGGGGGCATGCAGGAGGCAGCCAATCAATGATTCTCTCTCATCATTGATGTTTCTATCTCTCTCCCTTCCTCTCTGAAATCAATAAAAATATTTTTTTAAAAAATAAAAAATAGCCCTAACCGGTTTGGTTCAGTGGATAGAGTGTCGGCCTGCGGACTCAAGGGTCCCAGGTTCGATTCCAGTCAAGGGCATGTACCTTGGTTGCGGGCACATACCCAGTGGGGAATGTGCAGGAGGCAGCTGGTCGATGTTTCTCTCTCATCGATGTTTCTAGCTCTCTATCCCTCTCCCTTCCTCTCTGTAAAAAATCAATAAAATACATTTTAAAAAATAAAAAATAAAATAAAATAAAAAATAAAATTATATAGTATTTTAATATATATTCTGTTAAAAAGCCATGCTACATGAATAATGCTTACAGAAAGTAGTTATTTTAAAAACAGTTTAAAATATGTAATTTTTATAATTTACCTGTTTGTTGCATTCTTTAAGTTCCAACTCTGATTTCTCCAGAGTACCCTCTAATTTAATAATTTTCTGTTCCATTTCTCCTCTGTGCTCACGTATAGTCATATCCAAATGTGTAACCTAAATAGGAAAATAAAATTAAACTGTCATTCAATTTTATTCTGATGTGAAAAATTGTGTGCTTAGAATGTGTTTTAGAGTTATTTATAGTGGGAATAACTGAAACAAACTTATCTCAAATAAATTATTAAAAAAATAAGAAAAATAATAATTGCTTACTAATACTGGATCTTGAGCCCCATATATATTATAGAAACTTAAAGAAAAAATATTATGCTCATAAATGACAAAATGATTCAGATTTCATTTCATGTTAGGTAAAAGCTGCTAAATACAACATAACAAAAATTGTGAAATGCAGCAAAAACAATGCTCAGAGGAAAATTTATAGCACTATATGCATATACTATATTAGAAAAGAGCCCAGCCAATGTGCCTCAGTATTTGAGCTTTGACCTGTGAACCAGGACATTATGGTTTGATTCCGTCAGGGCACATGCCTGGGTTTCGGGTTCAATCCCTAGTAGAGGCATGCAGGAGGCAGCCGATCAATGATTCCCTCTCACTGATATTTCTCTCTCTCTCTCCCTCTCCTATACTCTCTCTGAAATCATTTATTTTATTTTTATTTTTTTATTTTTAAAAATATATTTTATTGATATTTTACAGAGAGGAAAGGAGAGGGATAGAGAGCTAGAAACATTGATGAGAGAGAAACATCGACCAGCTGCCTCCTGCACATCCCCCACTAGGGATGTGCCCGCAACCAATGTACATGCCCTTGACTGGAATCGAACCTGGGATCCTTCAGTCCACAGACCGACGCTCTATCCACTGAGCCAAACCGGTTTCAGTTGAAATCATTTTTTTTAAAGAATATGTAAAAACAATAGTCTAACCTTCCACCTTGGAAAACTAGAAAAATAAGAGCAAATTAAATCCTAAGTAGAAGAAAAGAAATAATAATAATTAGAGCAGAAATCAATGCAATTAAAATTAGGAAATCAATAGAGAAAAATCAACAAAACCAAAAGCTGGTTCTTTGAAAAAATATCAATAAAACTGATAAGCATCTAGCCAAGCTAACTAGAAAACAAAAGCAGCACATAAATTGCTAATATCAGAAATAAAAATGGGACCCAACTGGCATGTCTCAGTGGTTGAGCATCGACTTATGAACCAGGAGGCCACAGTTCAATTCCCGGTTAGGGCATATGCCTGAGTTGCAGGCTTGATACTCAGTGTGGGGTGTGCAGGAGGCAGCTGATCGATGATTCTCTTTCATCCTTGATGTTTCTATCTCTCTCTCCCTCTCCCTTCCTCTCTGAAATCAATAAAAATATATTTAAAAAGAAATAAAAATGGGGACATTATTCTAAATATCATGGACATAAAAAGAATAAAGGAATACTATGAACAACCTTCTGGTCATGAATTTAATTAAACTAGATGAAAATGATGAATTACTTGAAAGATGCAATCTGCCAAGACTCACACAAAAATAGACAATCTAAATAAGTCTATAGCTATTAAATATATTGAATCAATAATTACTAGTAATAACTTTCCAAAACAAAGTACCAAGCCCAGATGGGCTCATTGGTGAATTCTATCATACATTTAAGGAAGAAATAAATTATAATAATCCTCTACAATATCATTGAGAAGATAGAAGAGGGAAAACTTTCTAATTCATTCTGTGAGGCCAGCATTACCCTAATCCTATCTAATAAAGAGGGAATATGCTAATTGACCCTCACGCTGTCACAAAGATGACAGCACCCACAGCCAATAAGGAGGGAATATGCTAATTGACTGCCCACCCTCAGAGATGACAGCGCCCACAGCCAATAAGGAGGGAATATGCTAATTGACTGCCCCACCCTCAAAGATGGCAGCGCCTACAGCCACAAGATGGCGACTCCTGGTCCCCTTGGCCACTCTGAGCACCTGCCTCTGGAGTCCCTCAGTCCCCTCAGCCCCCCAGCCGCCCAGGGCCGGCCCGAGGCACAGGCAAGCCTCGGATGGCAGGCCTGAGGTTCAGGTAATCAGGGCCGGCCGAGGCTTGTGCTGCTGGCAGTGGAGCAGCAGAGGTGTGATGGGGCGTCGCCTTTCCCTGATCGCCAGGTCGCCTCCCGCCCCTGAGGGCTCCTAGACTGTGAGAGGGGGCAGGCCGGGCTGAGGGACGCCCCCTCCAGTACATGAATTTTCATGCACTAGACCTCTAGTACTAAATAAGACAAAGATATTATTAGGAAAGAAAACTACAGACTGACATCTTTCATGAACCCAATTTTAAAAATTCTCAACAAAATATTACCAAATCATACCCACCAAAGTATAAGAAAAATTATATAACACAATAAGTGTGATTTATTCTATGTATCAAAAGCTAGTTCAACATAGGAAAATCAATTAATGTAATCTATCACATCAACAGAATAAAGAAGAAGTATTTGACAAAATCCAACACCCAATCATGATAAAAACTTTTGGTAAACTAGGAATAGAGGGTAACTTCCTCAACTTGATTTAAAAAATCTACAAAAAACCAAATAGCTAATATCATACTTAATGGTAAGAAAAACTCAAAGCTTTCTCACTAAGATAAAATACAAGGCAAAATTATTCCCTCTGACCAGTCTTTTCAACATTGTACTAGAACATTGGGAAGGAAGACACAAAAATTTGATTCTTTTTGTAGAGAACATGATCATCTAAGTAGAAAAATCCAAAAGATATAAAAATTTTCTGGAACTAATAAGCAATTATAGCAGGGGTTAGGGAACAAAAGCCAATTGTTGTCCTATATATCAGCAATGAACAAGAGAAATTTGAAATTAAAAACACAATATAAACTGATGAACAAAAATAGATACAGAGATAGAGCAGCATTGAACAGACTATCAAACTACAGAGGGAAGGCTGGGGAGGGTTGGGGGTGGAGGGAGGTTATAGGTCAATCGGAAGACTTATATGCATGCATATAAGCGTGGCCAATGGATGCAAGATACTGGGAGGTAGGGGAGGCTGGCGGAAGGTCAATGGAGAAAAAAAGGAGACATATGTACTGTGCTTTGTAATACTTTAAGCAATAAAAAATAAAAAAAATAAAGGGGCTATTTCACATAGAAAAACCCACACAATATAATTTACATTAGCACCCACACAAAAGAAATGATTAGGTATAAATCTAACTAAATATACAAAATCTGTATAAGGAAAACTACGAAACTCCAATATAAGAAATCAATGAATTAAATAAATGGAGAGTCAATGCTCATGCGTAAGAAGACTCAATATTGTCAAGATGTCAGTTCTTCACAACTTGATCTACAAATTCAAGGAAATCTCAATAAAAATCCCAGCAGGTTATTTTGTGGATATCAATAAACTGATTCTAAAGATTATATGAAGAGACAAAAGACCAAGAATAGCCAACACAATATTAAGAGAATAATAAAGTTGGAGGACTGACATTACCCAATTTTAAGACTTACAACCCAACTTTAAGGTACACGAATCAAGACAGTGTGGTACTGACGAAAAAATAGGTGAACAGATCAACACAACAGAATAGAGAGCCCAGAAACAAGTCCACATAAACATAGTCAATTGATCTTTAACAAAGGAACAAAGGAAATACAATGGAAAAAAGATAGTCCTTTCAACAAATGGTTGTCGATTAAGTGGATGTCCACATGTAAAAAAAGAAATAATAATCTAGCCCTGGCCAATTGACTCAGTTGGTTGGCGCACGGACTCGTACACACCAAAAGTTCTCAAGTTTGATTCCCCATCAGGGCACACACAGGAGGCAACCGATTAATGTTTCTCTCTCACACTGATGTTTCTCTCTCTCTCTCACACCTCCTAGGAAAAAAAAAAAGGCCTTGGCTGGTTTACTCAGTGGTTAGAGCAAGATCACATGCCTTGGTTGCAGGCCAGCGTGTGGGAGACAACCAACTGATATTTCTCTCTCACAAAGATATTTTTCTCTGTGTGTCTGTCTCTACCTCTCCCATTCATTCTCTCTAAAAATCAATGAAAAAGAAAGTATCCCGGGTTTTGGCACACACACACAAAGAAAATATTATTGGGGGAGGATTAACAAAAAAAGAATCTAGACACAGACATTACATCCTTCACAAAAATTAACACAAAATGGATCACAGACCAAAATGTAAAATGCAAAAACTATAAAACTCCTAAAATACAATATAGAGGAGAGAACCAAGATGATGGCATAGGTGAACACCTGTACTTGCTGTGTCTTAGAACCACATCAAAATTACAACTAAAAGACAGAACAACTATCATCCAGAACCGCGAGAAAGCTGGCTGAGTGGAAGTACTACAACCAAAGAGATAAAGAAGAAAGCGAATTGAGACTGGTAGGAGGTGCGGAGGCGTGGAATGGGCTGGTCCGGCACCTGGGTGCACTGCTTTTTTAATCAGAAGGGAGATACAAGCTCCCACTTGCTCTGAACTCCAGTTCCGGGCGAGACTCTGGAGGACCCAGACACATACAGGTAGAACTGGACTGTGTGGCACTGGGGCAGGAACACAAGGGCGGCTTTCTTTCAGACAGAGGGGCTTGCAGCGGTCATTGTTCCTGCGCTGGGACATCTCTGGTGCAGGGCTGACTGGCAGGCATGGCTGTTTGTGCACCCTGGTGATTCCCTGAGACCCCGCCCCACCCAATATACAAGCCCACCCAAGCTGTGGGCAGCAGCCTTTGCATATAAATGGCCTATCCTTTCTTAGCCTAAAACCTGTCAAACAGGCAGCAGCTGGGTCTGGGAGCCCCAAAGCTATCAAAAGAAGGCCCAATGTTGCTTCACAGCTGGGCCTCGTCTGGGCACTTCCAAACATGATACAAAGAGGAGGAATCTACAGATCTCTCTGCAGCTCCTGTTGGGTGGCCCCAGCCAGTGGCTGACTTTGCACCTCCTTGGAGATCCAAGAGCCAGTGTACCCAGTGGTCAGTGTGAGACCATACTGGATTATAACTCTTCACATCCATAAGAGATACACTCAAGGCGCAGACTCAGTGAGCACCAAAGCCCCACTGAAGCAAGTGCTGCCCCATAAGGGTCTCCTGCACAGCAGCTTTTCCGTTGTAGTCACAGCTGGACCCCACAGCCAATTGGCCTGGAGGTTAGTTCCTCCCAGTGACACCAACAGCAATCAAGGCTCAACTACAACAAGATTGTGCACACAGCCCACAAGGACTGCACCTAGATTGTCTACCTCAGGTGATTGGGGAGGCTGTGCCACGGGGCCCTATAGGACACCTACTACACAAGGCCACTCTATCAACTCAAGGAGACTTAGCAGCTACCCAATACATAGAAACAAACACAGGGAAGCAGCCAAAATGCGGAGACAAAGAAACATGTCACAAATGAAAGAAATGGAAGAAAGCAAACTACTGGATATAGAGTTCAAAACCACAGTTATAAGATTACTCAAGAATCTTCTAGACACCTCTGAGAAACTTAGTGAGACTTTCAAGGATCTTAGTGAGAATATAAAAAAAAAAAAATGGAAAAGGACCAGTCAGAAATTAAGCATACACTGATTGAAATAAAGAATAATATACAGAGATTCAACAGTAGACTAGAGGATCCCAAGAATCAGGTCAAAGATTTGAAATACAAGGAAGCAAAATACACCCAACTGGAAGAGCAAAAAGATAAAAGAATCCAAAAATATGAGGATAGTGTAAGGAGCCTCTGGGATAACTTCAAGCGTATCAACATCCGAATTATGGGGGTGCCAGAAGAAGGAAGAGAGCAAGATATTGAAAACCTATTTGAAGAAATAATGACAGAAAACTTCCCCTACCTGGTGAAAGAAATAGACTTACAAGTCCAGGAAGCACACAGAACCCCAAACAAGAGGAACCCAAAGAGGACCACACCAAGACATCATAATTAAAATGCCAAGGGCAAAAGACAAAGAGAGAATCTTAAAAGCAGCAAGAGAAAAACAGTTAGTTACCTAGAAGGGAGTACCCATACGACTGTCAGCTGATTTCTCAACAGAAACTATGCAGGCCAGACGGGAGTGGCAAGAAATATTCAAAGTGATGAATAGCAAGAACCTACAACCAAGATTACTCTACCCAGCAAAGCTATCATTCAGAATTGAAGGTCAGATAAAGAGCTTCACAGATAAGAAAAAGCTAAAGGAGTTCATCACCACCAAACCAGTATTATATGAAATGCTGAAAAGTATTCTTTAAGAAGAGGAAGAAGAAGAAAAAGGTAAAGATAAAAAGTATGAACAACAAATACATATCTATCAACAAGTGAATCTAAAAATCAAGTGAATAAAAAATCTGATGAACAGAATAATCTGGTGAATATAATGGAATCGGGGGCATAGAAAGGGAGTGTACTGACAATCCTCAGGGGGAAAGAGGTGTGGGGGTTGCAGGAAGAGACTGGAGAAAAATCATACACCTATGGATGAGGACAATGAGGGGGGTAAGGGCATGGGGTGGGGTGGGGTGGGAACTGGGTGGAGGGGAGCTATGGGGGGGAAAAGAGGAACAACTATAATAATCTGAACAATAAAGATTAAAAAAAAGAGGAGGAAGAAGAAAAAGATAAAGATAAAAATTTATGAACAACAAAGTGACAACAAATACATATCTATCAACAAGTGAATCTAAAAATCAAATGAATAAAAAATCTGATGAACAGAATAAATTGGTGAATGTAATAGAATCAAGGGCATGGAAAGGGAGTGGACTGACAAGCTCAGGGGGGAAGGGTGTGTAGGGGGTGCAGGAAGAGATTGGACAAAGATCTTACACCTGTGAATGAGGACAGTGGAGGGGGCGGGGAGGGCCTGGTGGGGGGTGGGAACCAGGTGGAGGGGAGCTATGAGGGGAAAAAAGAGAAACATCTGTAATAATCTGAACAATAAAGATTAAAAAAAAAAACTAAAAAGAAAAAGAAAAAAGATAATATAGAAGAAAACCTAGATGACCTTGGGTACAGCTATACCTTTTTAGATAAAACACCAAAGCACAATCCATGAAAGAAATTATTGATGAGCTAGGCTTTATTAAAATGAAAAACTACTCTGTGAAAGTTAATGTCAAATGAATGAGAAAAGCTACACACTGAGAGAAAATATTTGCAAAAGACAAATTTGATAAAGACTGGTATCGAAGATATACTAGTGCAAAGAACTTTTAACACTCAACAATAAAGAAACAAACAACCTGCCCTAGTCAATATGGCTCAGTTGGTTGGGCTTTGTCCAGTGCACTGAAAGGTTGCCAGTTTGATTCCCAGTCAGGGCACATGCCCAGGTTGTGGGCTCAACCCCCAGGAAGGGGGTGTGCAGGAGGCAGCCAATGGATGTTTGGCTCTCACAACAATGTTTCTCTCTCTTTCCCTTTCCCTTCCTCTCTATCTAAATAATCTTAAAAATATAGACAAACAATTCAATTAAAAAATAAGACACCTTACCAAAGAAGATAAAGTGGTGGCAAGTAAGCATAGGAAATGATGCTCCATATCATGTCATTAGGGAAATACAAATTAAAACAACAAGGAAACAACACTATACACCTATAAGGACGGTAAAAGTCTGAAACACTAACACTAATCAGCATGGGTAGCAACAGGAACTCACATTTGTTACTGGTGGGTATGCAAAATGTACAGCCACTTTGGAAGGCAGTTTGGAAGTATCTTATTAAAATTAAACATATTCTTATAATATAATCCAGCAATCATGCTCCTTGGTATTTACCCAAAGGAACTGAAAACATGTCAACACAAAAAGCTACATACCAATGTTTATAGCAGCTTTATTTATAACTAGAGGCCCGATGCATGAAATTCGTGCTTGGGGGGGGGGCGTCCCCTCAGCCCAGCCTGCACCCTCTCCAATCCAGGACCCCTTGGGGGATGTCTGACTGCCCGTTTAGGCCTGATCCCAGGACTGCTGGCTCCTAACTGCTCATCTGCCTGCCTGCCTGATCACCCCTAACTACCTCTCTGCCAGCCTGATCACCCCTAACCGCCTCTGCCTGCTGGCGTGATTGCCTCTAACTGCTGCCCTCCTGCTGGCCTGGTTGCCCCCAACTGCCCCACCCCCCTGGCCTGGTCAACCCTACTGCTTCCCCCCACCCCAGCCTGGTCACCCCTAACTGTCCCCCTCTGCTGCCTTGGTCGTCCCTAACTGCCCACCCTGCCTGGTCGCCCCTTATTCCCCCCTCCTGCCGGCCTGGTTGCCCCTCACTGCCACCCCTGCCAGCCTGGTCGCCCCTAAGTGCCCCCCTTTGCCGGCCTGGTCGCCCCCAACTGTCCCTCCCACTGGCCTAGTCATCCCCAACTGCCCCCCCTGTTGGCCTGGTCACCCCACGCAGCCTGCTGGTCAGTCTTTTGGTCGTTCCTCATTAACCCCCTACCGACCTGGTCACCCTGTGCAGCCTGCTGTTCAGTTGTTTGGTCGTCCCTCACTAACCCCCCTGCTAGCCTTGTTGCCCCACGCAGCCTGCTGTTCGGTTGTTAATGTGACAGTGTCCCAGACAATTTGCATATTCCTCTATTATTAGTATAGATTGCTAGAATTGGAAACAGCCACAATGGCCTTCAAAAGGCGAATGAATAAATAAGCTGCAGTATATCCAGAATATGGAATCAGTGTTAAAAAGAAATAAACCATCAAGGTATGAAAAGACATGGAGGAATCTTAAATGTTTATTACTAGCTGAAGGAAACCAATTTGAAAAGGCTACATACTCTGTTTCAATTTATGTATATTATATTCTGGAAAAAGCAAAACTACTGAGACAATAAAAAGATCAGTGGTTGCCAGGATTGGGGGAAGAAAAGGGAGGGATGAACAGGTGAATCATAGAGGATTTTTAGTGTAGTGAAAATGCTATAATTCCTCCCAGAGAATGTGCAACTCCAAGAGTAAACTAGAATGTAAACTGATGTATCAATCAATGTAGGTTCACAACTGTAACAAATGTACTACCTCTGGTGGGGAAGGTTGATAATGGGGAAGATTGTGCACATGTGGGTGTATATGAGAAATCTGTGTATGCTCAATCTTGCTGTGAACCTAAAACTACCCTAAAAAATAAACGTCTTCAAAAAAGATGCTGGTAAGTAATACCTTCTGAATATTTTTGCTCCTCTAACAAACAATAGCAAATAACTCCTTTAATCCCATTTTTTCCAATATACAGTAATATAAGAGATCAAAATGTTCAAATACTAAGCTAATCTTCATACTCAAAAATCCTTTTGCTGTAAAAATAGCAAGATAAAGAAAAATTATATATTTCTAATTTTTCAAAAATATTTATGTGCACAAAAAACAAGTATGTTATAAAAATGTCCACTTATCAAAAAGTGTGACCTCTGAAACATTGTGTGATTGTATTTTAACAGAAAATTTCATTAAAATATAATTAAGAAAACCAACTTGAGCTGCTCTTTGCTTTAGCTCCCAATTTCTCTCCTTAAGTGCCTGATCCATTTCAAGGAGTTCCTGCTTTTTGTCTTCAATCTCCATCTTGCAGTCTCTGAAATTTAACAAAGGAAAAAGATCAAAACAAACAGTGGAAATATTATAGTGTTTAAAAATTAAGTCAACTGGGTCACCTTTCCTATAGTTAAAAGTAATTGTATATATGCTTTTTTTAGATTGAAAGAGCTCAAACTAAAGTAATAATGTGTAAGAAAAATGATTGATATCAACATAATTAGTTTAATATAGTGTTAAAAAGACAAAAGTTAAACTCTACTATTGTAGACGGTTTAAGCTAAATGTTAAAGCACTCCCAGGAAATAAGATTGAATCAGTATAAGAATTTAAAAACTATATCCATATTTTTTCATCTATAGATTAAGGGAGTGTTTGGAGTCTTTTCTATGTAACAGCTGTGAGTTTATTACAATTGAATGAGGCATTTATCTCATGGCTGGTATTCTTGATATCCACAGCTCAAGAAATGACCATTGTGTTTCTCATAGGAATTTTATTCAAAATGATGCCTTACATATAGTGATGTAATAAATTCAACTATAGAAATAATTTTTATAAATATAAATGTATCTTATACAATATATATTTTATAAATATATATTTTATAAATTATCATCCTAAAACCGTAACATATATTTTAATACTTCTACCAGTCTGACGCCTATGATCAGAGAATTTTAATTTGAACTCTAAGTTATAACATGACAAAGTCTGAAAATGTTGTATTGATTTTGAAAATCTTCAAATGTTTCCCAGTTTTAAATATGAAACAATTCTGAATAAAGGTACACATTTAAAAAAACAGATTCTGAACTTCTTTAGTGAGCTGTTTATTATTCTTCTAAGAGTCAAACGTTGTAAAATACAAGGCTAAACTAATATTCAAAAAGTAACATGAAACCTATATGTTCATGTTGACCAATGTCACCCCAATAAAATTTAATAAAATAAAATAAAATAAAATAAAATAAGAAATGAATTCTAAACATAACTCTAACTGCTGTCTATGCAAATAATTGAGCTTCCAAAATTCAGCTATTAGATAGATTTTAGATTTCATTATTACTTCTTTCATCCATTCACTCACTTAACTATTTAGAAAATATTTGTTGGGTGCTTCCTATATGTCAGGGTTCTATGTACTGTAGACTTAATAGTCAACAAGATAGATGTCTTTCATCACATGTAGCTTATATTTAGTAGGTCCAGGAGAGAAGATGAACTATAAATAACAAACAACTCAACAAGAAAAATATTACAATACAAAGTGCTATGTTAGAGCATTAAATAGTGATGAAATAGTGACTGGGTGACTATTTTAGAGCAGGTTGTCAGGGAAGGGTTCTCTGAGGTAAGCATGTCAAACTCGCAGCCCATGGGCCGCATGTGGCCTACATTGAATATTTTTACGGCCCAGCCAATATAATGGTATGTAAGAAACATTTTAATAAAAATTTGGTAACTTAAATTTTACAATATCCTGTTATACATAATTATTAATAACGAACTATAACTTTCACTAATGACTAATTACTATAATCGTGCTGCATTCATTTCCCTTATGCATCTTACTTGCAGGCGCACCATTTCTCTCCACTAATACTAGCAGCAAATGTTTTAGCAGCCAATTGCCACGTCATTAGTCTTGTACTGACTTGTTTGGTGTGCGCAACAGGAAATATTTCACTTTCAGAGAATAAGAAAAATAGGTTTATTTGCATTACGCTTATTAATTTGTGCGGTTATTCAGTGTCTAGTAAGTAAATGTTCAAGAAAAAGTATTAATTTTTATTAAAATGTTCTATTATTTTATGTTAACGATTACTCATTTGTTTCAGATCTTTGCATTCAGCATGTCTCTATCGAAATAAACCCACGTTTCCATGAAAATTGAAGCTTTTGTTTTTTTGTGGCCCACATAAACTTAAACCTTGTTTATTTGGCCCGTGTTAGCCTCTGAGTTTGACATGCTTGCTCTGAGGTAATGTAAAGGGCAAGAAGCTGGCCACAGAACTGTTATTTCAAGCCAAAGAAACAGCTATAGCAAAGTTGGAAGATGGGAAAAAACTTGGTAAGTTTTAAGTAAAATAAAAAGGCCAGGAATAAGAACAGTATGAAATGAGGCCAGAGAAGTAGACCAGAATCTTGTCATGTAGGGTTTTATATTCCAGAATAAGGATCTTGGATTTTTTAAAAATTGTGGTAAAATACATATAAGATTTACCATTTTAGCCACTTCAAAGTATATAATTCAGTTACATTAAGTACCTTCACAATGTTGTGTTACTATCGGCACTATTTCCAATACTTTTTCATCATTTCAAATGAAAATTCCATACCCATTTGCAGTGGTTTTTTTTGCAGTTATTTTCTATTCCCCTTCCCCCTAGTTCTTGGCAACCACTAATCTGCCTTCTATCTCTATAGATTTGTTAATTCTGGATATTTCATATAAATGGAATTATGCACTATGTATCTGGTTTCTTTCATTCAGCATAATGTATTCGAGGTTCATCATGTTATAGCATGTATCAGTACTTTATTTTCATGGTTGAATAATATTCCTGCCTAGCTGGTTTGGCTCAGTGGATAGAGCATCAGCCTGTGGACCAAAGGATCTTGGGTTCAATTCCAGACAAGGGCATGTACCTTGGTTGCAGGCTCCTCCCTGGCCCTGGCCCTATGGCCTGTGCAGGAGGAAACCAATTAATGTATTTCTCTCATACTGATATTTCTGTCTTTCCCTCTCTCTTCCACTCTCTCTAAAAATCAATGGAAAAATATCTTCAGGTGAGGATTAAAAAATATATATATATATCTGTATATATATATATATATATATATATATATATATATATATATAATATATATATATGTGTGTGTGTATATATATAATATATATATAATATATATATATGTATAATTTCTTTGTATAGATACACCACATTTTGTTTATCCATTTAACTACTGATGGACATTTGGGTTGTTTCCACTTAGTGGCTATAGTGAAGAGATGCTATGAACATTTGTGCACAGTTTTTGTTTGAACACCTGTTTTCAATTATTTTAGGGACATACCTAGGAGTGAAATTACTGAGTTATATAATAATTCTATGTTTAACTTATTGAGAATATGCCAAACTGTTTTGTGAAGCAGCTATACCATATTAGTTTCCCACCAGCAATGTATGAGGGTTCCAATTTCTGCACCTGCTTGCTAATACTTGCTATTTTCTTTTTTTTTTTTTAAATATATTTTATTGATTTTTTACAGAGAGGAAGAAAGAGGGATAGAGAGTTAGAAACATTGATGAGAGAGAAACATCGATCAGCTGCCTCTTGCACACCCCCTACTGGGGATGTGCCCACAACCAAGGTACATGCCCTTGACTGGAATCGAACCTGGGACCCTTCAGTCCGCAGGCCGACGCTCTATCCACTGAGCCAAACCGGTCAGGGCAATACTTGCTATTTTCTGTTTTGGTTTTTGTTTGTTTGTTTTTATTATGGCCATTCACACATTACAGTATGAAGTGGTATCTCATTGTGGTTTTGATTTACATTTCCCAAGTAGCCTGGGTTTTATTCTGAATCTTTTGGGAAGCCATTAGAAGGTTTAAGTAGGGGAGTAATATATTCTGATGGATATTTTAAATCATAACTTAAATCCATTTTGTGGAAAAGGAATTGTGGGAGGGTCAAGAATTTAAACTGGGAAACCAGTTGGGAAGTCATAGCAACAGACCAGGTGAGAGATGATGATGGCTTGTGCTAAGGCAGTGATTTAAAAAGCCAAGAAATCAATAGATTTCAGAATATATTTTAGAAACAAAGTTGAGATGATTAGCTAATAGATTAAATGAAAAAAGGGAGAGAAAGATAAAATAATCATATATTTCTGGTTTGAGCTATTATAGGAACTGAGAGGAAGGGCAGGAGAAAAAAGGAGTTCTATTTTGGCCAAGCTTAAGAAGCCTCTTAAAAACATCTAAGTGGAAAAAACAAGTAAGTCATTAGATATTTGAGTCTGGAGTTTGGGTAATAAGTTATTTCTGGAGATACGGATTTGAAAATCTGACACATACTATTTAAAACTACATGAAATTTACTAAAAAGTAGTTTGTGGGTAGAAAAGAGACAGGAGCCCTACAATAAATAATGAGTTACATTTAAGTTTCTGGGTCCTCTTCTGCTCTCTATCCTGTTCTTTCATTCCATATTTCTCATTCTGGGATATAATTCTGTTTTCCTTTTCAGAAACTATTTCCCACACTCTGGCTCTGGTCTGGCTCTCCAATCCCATTTACCATAGATGTGGTTAATTTAGCTGCTAATCTAAGAATCTATTTTAGAGTTGGACAGACTTGTGTTTAATTTCCTTCTCTGAACTCTCTATCTGACTTTGGGGATTTTACTTAATTTTATCAGGCTTCAGTTTTCTCAAGTGTGAAAAGGTTATATATGTTATAAAGAAATCAGTAAGATCAATTATAAATCCCTGGCATAGCACTGGCACAAAATAAGGCTTAATACAAAGAACAATATTGTTATTGTTAATATTACTTTGCTATTAACCACTGCTATATGATGGTCCAATCATTTTCTACCACTATAGAATACAGAAGTGGGCCAATGTAAAATGGTCCACAGATCAAGAATAAATTATTAGCGAATAGCAACTACTGAATGTATTACAGAGAGAATGGGACAGGCTAACCAGGAAGAGCCACAGTGAACCAGTTGAGAAATTTAGACATCTAGAATTCAGCAACAATTGGGTTATTGTATGACCCAAGGATTCAGAATAATAAAGTGAAATACTTATAATTGTGATATCATTTCTTAGTATTTAACTCACCTAAGTTCAGCTGTGAGATCCTTTATAGTGGTGTATTTTTCCTCTAATGATAATTGAGCCTTCTGTAGCACATCTCTCAATTCCTGGAGTTGTCTTAAAGTACTTTTTAATTCTCCATGAGCATTTTGTAGTTCAGTCTCTAGTACTTCCCGTCTCTGCAAGGCTTCTGTTAGTTCAGTTTCAGTGTGGTGCTGTAACTTTTCTAACTCCTTCACTGTTAAGAGAATATTTTTAGAACTACATATAAACCATTTATTATTAAGAACTTTGTAAATAATTATAATTAAGAATATTCAATTTTATTCATCTACCAGAGGCAAGATATTGACTATACATTATCCCTTTCAACCCTATCATCACAAATTCTTACTAAAGTCCATTTCTGTAAATATAAATATGTAGGCAGCTAAGCTCAGCTAACTTGTTGCTTACCAGCATTTGTTTTCTTATCTAGGTCTATCCTTGTCTGTTCTAAGATCATGTCTAACTGAGAGAGATGCATTGCTTTATTTTCTCCATCTCGTTTTAGGTGCATTATTTCTTTTTCCATTGTAGACAGCTCTTCTTTGTACTGATCCATCTCAAGTTTTACTTGCCTAATTAAAAACAAAAAATAAAACAAATGATAATTTGGAAACTTAAAGACCAACTGACTTGTCTCTGACTAAACAAGAACTGCAAGTTATATAAGGGCAAATATCAGCAAAATGTCTAGTCAGAATCTTAAATCACCTATGATATTGTTTAAAATGCTCCAACTAAATATAACTGTACCACCTAGTAATATTTAGCAAGGCTAGCATTCTTTTCAATCTAATACAGTTAATTTTTATAAAGCTTTATATGGATTGAGAATATCTATGAAGAGGTGGGTGCTTCATTAATCTGTAATTTCTATTATTTGCAACATAGAAATTAAAGAAGCCAACCATCAAAATATTCACCATAAGACTATACTACTCATAGGAGAGACAAGTTAGTCATTTTTACTCAGACATTTCTTAATAATGTTATCTTTTTAACTTTGAAAGGGACTAAACATTCTTAAGCTAGTGCAAATTCCTTGCTTTACAGATGACTGAAAATGAAAGATTAAGTGAATTAATTGTCTAGGACAGCAATTTTCAACCTCTTTTAAAAATCTCCTGGCACACATAAACTAATTACTAAAATCTACGGCACAGCAACAATATATTTTTTGCCAATCTGACAAAAAAATAGGTATAATTTTTATTAACTCACACAGGCAGCTATTGTTGTGTTGGCTGTTGTTATATTTTTATTTGACAATCTAGGGGAAAAGAGGTCAGTACTCCTGACTAAATAGCCAGGTATTGCATGTTTTAAAAATTATTGTGGCACACTGGTTAAAAATCACTGGTCTAGGACAGTAGTCGGCAAACTCATTAGTCAACAGAGCCAAATATCAACAGTACAACGATTGAAATTTCTTTTGAGAGCCCAATTTTTTACACTTAAACTTCTTCTAACGCCAATTCTTCAAAATAGACTCGCCCAGGCCGTGGTATTTTGTGGAAGAGCCACACTCAAGGGGCCAAAGAACCGCATGTGGCTCGCGAGCCGCAGTTTGCCGACCACGGGTCTAGGATAATACAAATAGTTATCAATTGTGAAAGTTTACTAACTTTCAGGTAGTCCTGGACTTAATTTCACTGCAGAAGTTCGAAGTTTGGCTACCTATCAGCTAATGAACATGGTGAGAGGAAGTTTTAAGTCAATTTGCTGTTAATTCCAAAGTGACATTTACTAATTAATGTCATTCACAATAGTGGGCAGAGTTGATGTTCCTTTGCATCAGCATTTTTTTGTTGTAGTTCTTTTGGTCTTTGACATTTCATAAACTGAGTTTGCAAGTTGGAGCATTTGTTTTCTAAATGCAACTTAGATGAAATTGTATTTGTTCAAGAGGTTTTTTCAATGTCCATAAATGAACTTGAGGAAAACTAAAAAACTCCTGAAACAATTTGCACAATTATGTAGGCACATGTTATGTCTATGCATAGAAAATGATCCATATCCTCAAATATGTCCATGGCCCAACAAAGTTAAGAAATATTAGATTAGACAAGTGCTGATGACCCTTTTATATGTCTAAAATCCTAGCTAAAGCTTGACTAAGTCTTTTATCATGTTAGAGTGGATATAAAACATAATTTAAAAAAAATAATCAAAAGAGGTTGGTATACAGTACTAAGAGGTAACACTTTGTCAGCAAAGAAGTTGGGGGAAAGTTATTATTATTATTTATTTCTCCTCACTTGAATATATTATTTCCATTGATTTTAGAGAAATTGGAAAAGAGGGAGGGTTAAGGGGAGAGGAAAGAGGGAGATATATATACACACACATACAGAAAGATAGAAAAACATCGGTTGGTTTCCTCCTGCACATGTGCCAACTGGGGCTGGAGATTGAACCTGAAGCCCAGGTATGTGCCCTTGGCTGGGAATCAAACAAGCAACCCTGCTGGACGACACTCTAACCACTTAGCTACACCAGGCAAGGCTTAAAAGATTTTTTATTGATTTTTTAGAGAGAGAGGAAGGGAGAGGGACAGAGAAACACTGATGTTTGAGAGCGCAACATTGATCAGCTGCCTACTGCATGCTCCCCACTGGGGATCAAGCCCACAACCTAGGCATGCACCCTGACCAGGAATTGAACAGGCAACTCTTCTGTGCATAGGATGACACCCAACCACTAAGCCATACCAGCAGGGCAGGGAAAAATTATTTTTTTAAAATTCAAGAACTCAAAAAGCACAGCTTTCTATAGATATTTAATAAAAAATAAACAGAGCTCTATACTCCTAAAGGTTTCATCAGGTTACCATGATATAACTGATGAATATAATGATAACCCTAGTCACCCAGAGAAGGTAAAAACGACAAGAAAATACACATTTTGGAAAATTTCTATAAAATTTTATTTTGTTTTGTTTCAAAGTTTCAGTGTTTGATAAAGATAAATGTCACTCATTCCTCTATTTATGAGCAACTATGCATTATTTCTGGATGCTATGTAAATGAGGCATTACTATAATATTATATAATAAATATTTAAAGGCTTAAGATTTTTAACTATCCTATCTAATAAAGAGGGAATATGCAAATTGCCCATCACACTGTCACAAAGATGGAGGCGCCCATAGCCACAAGATGGTGGCGCCCAGTCCCCTGAGCCCTGCTGGAGTCCCCCAGTCCTTTCAGCCCTGCTGGGGGGTTGGCAGGCACACACTGCGGCTGGACCCGCCCTCAGCCCCCCAGCCGCCCAGGGCCGGCCCAAGGCGCAGGCGAGCCTCGGATGGTGGCTGCCCAGCTGACACCCAAGGTGTAGGCAAGCCTCAGATGGCGGTTGCCCAGCCACCTAGGGCCAGCCTGAGGAGCAGGCAAGCCTCAGACGTCAGCTGCACAGCCACCGCCGAGGCACAGGCAAGCCTCAGATGGCGGCTGCCCAGCCGTCCAGGGCCGCCCAAGGCGCAGGTAATCAGGGCCGGCCGAGGCTTGCGCTGCCGGCAGTGGCAGCAGCAGAGGTGTGATGGGGGTGTCACCTTCCCCTAATCACTGGGTCATCTCCCGCCCCTGAGGGCTCCTAGAATGTGAGAGGGGGCAGGTCGGGCTGAGGGACCCCCCCCCAGGGCATGAATTTTCATGCACCAGACCTCTAGTTATATAAATAATCTAATACCAATATTTTCCCCATAACTTACAAAATTTATAACAGACTTTAATCCTAAGAGTTTTTCCAGAAATACTTCACATTACAGGCATAGAGTTATTATGGACAATCAAGTCTGAGATTGGAAACAGGGCCAAAGGAAGGATTATGCAAAAATAAAACTAAACTTTTAGAATATAGTAGCTGAGACTCTCTGGCTTCTTCAAATGTAAAAAGATTTTTAAATGGCTATGGAGGCAGTCTGAGAAATCTAACAAGTGCTCCATGAACCTCAGCACTAAGACAGTAGGGTTAGGACATTTACATATAATACCAAAAGAACCTTCCAGTGTGGTGTAACAGAAAAAACTTAGTTTTAGAGCAGATCTAAATTATGCATCTCATACCCTAACTTCTTTGAGTTTCAGCTTTTTTTTTTTTTACTTAGATTCATAATTTCCAAAAGTTATTTAGAAATGATCTTAAAAAAAAAATCTTTATTGTTAAAATATTACAGATGCCTTCCCCCCACCCCGAGTTATTGCTCTGGCTGGTGTGGCTCAGTTGGTTGGATGTCATGATGTGCTCTGAAAGGTTGCAGGTTTGATTTCTGGTCAGGGCACATGCCTAATTGCAGGCTCAATCCCTGCAAGGGAGGCATGCAGGAGGCAGCTGATCAATTTTTCACTCTCACATCGATGTTTCTCTCTCTTTCTCCCTATCCCTTCCTCTCTCTCTAAAAATCAATTAAAAATATAAATAAATAAATAAATAAATAAATATTGGGATAATAAAACCCAATAGGGCTGTTTTGAAGACTGAGTTAATGTGTTTACCTAGCACACTGCCTAGCACAGAATATCTATACTAATAAAAGCCTAGGTGGTCCTCGCGCCCTGGCTGCCACAAAGGTGGTCACCAAAAGATGGCCACCACAAGATGGCCACATGCACAGTGGAGGCGGGGCCCGGCAGCTGCTCCACGTGTTGAGGCCTGGAGGTTCTACGGCTCCGCGTGGCATGGAGGAGGCCAGTCCCGGTGTGTCTGCAGCCTCGCATAGAGGAGGCGGATCCCAGCGGAGGAAGCAGTCGCAGCAGGGGAGGGCAGTTGTGGGCGATCAGGCCAGCAGGGAAGGGCAATTGTGTGCAATCAGGCTGGCAGGGGAGGGCAGTTGGGGGTGATCAGGCCAGCAGGGGAGAAGTTAGGGGGCGATCAGGCTGGCAGGCAGAAGCAGTTAGTGGCAATCAGGTAGGCAGGCAGGTGAGCGGTTAGGAGCCAGTGGTCCCGGATTGTGAGAGGGATGTCCAACTGACGGACATCCCCCAAGGGGTCCCAGATTGGAGAGGGTGCAGGCCGGGCTGAGGGACACCCCCTCTGAGTGCATGAATTTCGTGCACAGGGCCTCTAGTATTCAATAAATAAGTTTCCTCTCTTTTTATCTGAAGATATTTTATTGCTAAAACAGATCCAAGGAGATATATAACATATATATTTTAACTCTAATATCTTTTGGGAGAGAAAAACAATTTTATGAGTTGCAATTCTAGAAGTAAAAGAAGTACTAGTGAGAAAACAGAGAAAACCCTGCTTCATGAAGAGATTTCTTGGAACTAGGGTGCTTCTTTCTTATGAAGTTTAATTATCTAGTTTATAAGCTTCCTGTTAGTATTTAGGACTTACTCTTCCTATGAATGTGCCTATAGCTATAACCATAAAGAGTTTTTGTCTAGAAGTCAAATTGTAGGGGTGAGAAAAGAAAGAAACAATTACTTCAATTTTCTCAGTGAAACAGAAAGCAACATTGGGGAGGGGTTGTAGGGATTTTGAAAGAAAAGGCAAAGGTATAGAAGAGTATTGCCAGATAGCATTAAGGGAACACTTAAGGTTTAAAGTTATAATTTCAAAGTAAGACTAGTCAGTGTGGTTAGATTTTCCAAAGCCTTTGTAAAGATGCAAACATGAATTAGTCTGAGTTGGTTTTAGGCTGTGTACCACAAAGTAAGAGAGAGGTAAGGGAATTGTGGTTATATGCAAATCAGTGATTTTAATGACTAACAAGAATTTAAGCTGGGTAAAGAGAGAAGAGAGAACATTAGGGAATGAGACAGTGATGGAACTGATGGATTAGGGTTCCTGATAAGACCAGAGAATTGTTGAATTTGGGGTGTTAAAAGAGAATGAGGAATCCTAGCCGGTTTGGCTCAGTGGATAGAGTGTCGGCCTGCAGACCAAAGGGTCCCAGGTTCGATTCCAATCAAGGGCACGTACCTCAGTTGCAGGCTCCTCCTTGGCTACGGGCTCGTGCAGGAGGCAACCAATTGATGTGTTTCTCTCTCATTAATATTTCCCTCTGTCTTTCCCTCTCTTTTCTACTCTCTCTAAAAATCAATGGAAAGATATCTTCAGTTGAGGATTTAAAAAAAGAGAGAAGATGAGGATAATATGGGATAGATACATAATATTCAGATTATGTTGAAATACTAATGACAAGATAGAAGATGAATCATGTGAGTGAGTGGCTGAGGTATGATAGAGAGCAGGATCATTAGAGAAGAACTTTTTAAAATGAGGCTAAGGTGTCAGAGGATCAGCTAGATAGATATACTATACTGAAAACTCCAAGAATAATGACAGCAGTGATTAATCTTTGTGAGGAATTTGAGAGAGCAACAGTAAGTCAGGTGGCTTGTAGGTGTCAGCAGCAGTGAGGGATGATATGAATTGGTGTCATGAAGTTCATGGACTATGGTATACTATTGCACATCTTGGTCCTATGGTACAAGAACTGTGGGGAAAATTTTTTACTTTAGAGAGCTGCAGGGAAAGAAGTAATATCCTCAGGGGAGAATCAGATTTCTATTATAAGAAAAGAAAAGAAGTTGTGGATATAGATGTGTCACAGGATGGATTGTGAATTCCAGAGGACACAATGGAAGTCTTTCAGAAAGTGGAATGAGGTGGGAGAAGGGAAGAGAATACATGGAGAGGTTACTATGGAAGATAAGGGTTGACCTGAAAATCTATAGCTTCTAGTGATATTTTGCATAGTCAAGGATAAAGTTATAATGTGATTAATCCTTGAGGAATTAAGGTACACACTGGTGGTGCGGCTGTGTTAGTGGACAGACACCTGTCAATAGAAGAAAGGCAGTCTGAAGAACTGTGGTCCTAGTTTGAAAAATAGGATACCCTCTTGGCCCTGTTGAGAGAGTTGAGGACATCTGGGGAAGCAAGTTGCAACTCAAGGCACAAAGGCCCTATCTTTACTCCTGTCGGTAGGGGAGAAGAAGCCTGGTGACATGTGGTTTTAGTTCAAGTGCATAATTAACTCTCACCTCCTATCAGTAAAATGGTGGGCTAATTATGAGTGTATTATTAATTAAGTCAACTCTTTTTTTTAAAATATATTTTATTGATTTTTTACAGAGAGGAAAGGAGAGGGATAGAGAGTTAGAAACATCGATGAGAGAGAAACATCAATTCAGCTGCCTCTTGCACACTCCCTACTGGGGATGTGCCCACAACCAAGGTTCATGTCCTTGACCGGAATCAAACCTGGGACCCTTCAGTCCGCAGGCCAACGCTCTATCCACTGAGCCAAACCGGTTAGGGCAATGAAGTCAACTCTTGTTGACAAAGTAGAAGAGGTCTGAGGAAGCTGGGTATAGCTTTCAGCTCATGGGTTCGTTTCTTTACTAACTGAATCCTAGACCCAGCCTAGCCAAATTAAATTAGAATCTTTAGTGGGACCTAGGCATCAGTACTTTGTAAAGCTCCTCAGGTGATTTTATTTATTTTATATTTTAAATATATTTTTATTGGTTTCTGAGAAGAAGGGAGAGGGAGAGAGAGATAGAAACATAAATGATGAGAGAGAATCACTGATTAGCGTCCTTCTGCATGCCCATTGTGGAGATCGAGCCCACAACCCAGGCCTGTGCCCTGACCGGGAATCGAACCATGACCTCTTGGTTCATGGGTTGATCCTCAACCACTGAGCCACACCGGCCAGGCTCCTCAGGTGATTTTAATGTTCAGTCAAAGTTCAGTCAAGGTGGAGAACCACTGCTTTATTTTTATTAAGTTACTCCCTCCAATAGATAACTCAACCCCATTCTTTGTATGAGTACACATCTTTGCCTGAAAATTTTAGTATTTTCCACAATTTAATTCACTACAACAATTGCTAAGTGCCTATGAGGTATAAGGAATTATGCTAATTGTTGTAGGAGCCCCATTAAAATAAACCAGATATTATCTTGGTCTTAAGGAACTTACAATAGGAGGGTTATGAGGGAGGTGCAAACAAAACACTATAGGAACACAGACAGTTGATAAATTACTGCCTCAAGCAAAAGCTTCCCTGAGCATTTTCTGATATAGAAACTCAGATACTACTGATGTTGAAAGAGGAAGATAAATGAAAACTATCATATTCATTTTACCTTGCAGTACCAGTAAGCTCGATAACTTTCTGTCTTTTCAAATCTGCTTCATGTGTGGCTGCATCACATTTCTCCTCCATTTTTCTCAACTTTTCAGTGGAATTTTCCCTTTGTTTTTGAAGCTCTTGTTCTAGTTTTGATACCTTGTAAATAAGTTTTCAGTAAGTATTTTAAATTCAGTCACAGCTCAACATTCTTCAGAAGAAAAAAAAAAAAATATATATATATATATAGCCTAGCCTATCATTCAGTTTCAAGATGTATTATAAAAATCAAAGTATAGACCAGGAATTACAGCAGGTCCTTGAATAATGTCATTTCATTCAGTGTCGTTTCATTATAATACTGATGAGGTACATAGGAACCTAACTCATTTATATCAGTTAGCCTACACTAAAATTGGTTTCATTATTTGTCATTTCACTTCAAGTCATGGAATTTATCAACAATGTTAAATGAGGACTTACTGTAATGTTTTGAAATATTAAAGTAAAACAATTTTTAATAATGTATTTCATTCCTATACATATTTATAGAAATGGCCACATCATAATACTAAAATAAGACTTACAAGAATTGAACAAGCCTGGCCAGTGTGGCTCAGTGGTTGAGTGTCGACCCATGAACCAAGAGGTCCCAAGTTCAATTAACTTTGGGCCAATGACTTTAATATCCTCCCTGATCTTCTAAAACCTCTATGAAGAACTAAATTTAGAGTATAAATTATTAATACCCACTCAGGGCACAACCCAGGCTCAATCCCCAGTAGGGGGTGGTGTAAGAGGCAGCCGATCTATATTTTCATCTCTCTATCCCTTTCCCTTCCTCCCTCTCTAAAATCAATAAAAACATATTTTTTTAAAAAATTGAACAAAATAATGGTAAATATTCTCCTTCTCATTATCCCCATTTGAAATGTTTTTTCTTCTCTTGTCAAATCATGTTCCTTTCTTCACAAATTGGCTCATTCAGTGAAGGATTACAAGATTCCCATCTACCCTCAAACATCATAACCTGCATTTACTCCCAACATGACTTGCATTTACTCCTATTCATTCTTCCTTCTGTTCTGCTACAGTGAAGGAGGTATTCTTTCTCCTATACCCGTGGTCGGCAAACTGCGGCTCGCGAGCCACATGTGGCTCTTTGGCCCCTTGAGTGTGGCTCTTCCACAAAATACCACGGCCTGGGTGAGTCTATTTTGAAGAGTTGGCGTTAGAAGAAGTTTAAGTTTAAAAAAATTGGCTCTCAAAAGAAATTTCAATTGTTGTACTGTTGATATTTGACTCTGTTGACTAATGAGTTTGCCGACCACTGTCCTATACAAGTAAAATTACTTCATAGGTATTCTGGGTTCAATTTCTCAGGAACCTCATACTATTTTTTAATGTTTTTATTGATTTTAGAGAGAAGGAAGGGAAAGGGGGGAGGGAGGGAGGGAGGGAGAGAGAGAGAGAGAGAGAGAGAGAGAGAGAGAGAGAGAGAGAGAGAGAGAGAGAATGAATGAGTTGATGCTCAACTAATTGAGCCACACTGGCCAGGGGGGCCCTCATACTATTCACTATCTCTATTCTCTGCTTTATCTTCAATCTCTCTTTCTTCTGGTTTCTTTTTTATTAGAATTTAAACATGTTTAAGACCCTTCTACAGTAAAAAATCATCCTTCTTACCTCTACCTCCCTCCAACTACCACCCTTTCTTTCTTCCTCTGCATAGCCCAACTTCTCAGTTTCTTATGCTTGTTGTATCATTCTCACTTTTCCTTCATTCCTCAACCCATAGTAATCTGGCCATTCTACAGAATCTATGCTAATTCCAATGGATATTTTGCAACCCTCAATTTACTTGGCATTGATTCCAACAGTTCATGATACCAACTATCATTTCTTATAATGAAATACTTACTTTTGCTTCCATGTACTAGATCCCTCACAAGTCTGTCCAAGCCAATCTCCTCACTCCTCATTCTACATTCTCTTCCTAGTAAATCTCAGCTACTCCATGTTTTCAATGAACATTTACATGATTGTGATCTCAAAGTTAATCTCTGGCCAATGACTTTAATATCCTCCCTGATCCTCTAAAACCTCTCAATGAAGAACTAAATTCAGAGTATAAATCATTAATACCCACTCAAGTTTCGAGAATAAAATTAAAACAATACCCAGATAAAAAGGGAAGGGAACCATGAAAAATCTATCTACTCTGTGCTTAATTAGATAGCACACTCATAAGCAGAAAAAAAATCTAAAGATAAGTAATAATCTGAAAGAATATAGCACAGAATCTATGCATAATGGAACAGAAATGCAAGCTAGGAAAATATTCACCAAATATTCAAGAAATTTTTATATATAAACTCTTTTAAACCCTCAAAGAAAGAGAACACAAAAAATCTCTTAAAATAAAGATCATGAAGAAATAAAATCACCAAATGAAAAATACAAATGAACTGGCAGACTTAGGGAGGAAAAAACAGAAGAAAACTGTAAGACCATTAGAGAAATAAAAACAACTCCAGAAGGAATAAGAATTATAATCAATCCTGCAAAACCCAGATCAATGACAAGGTATCTAGGAAGTGGGAATCTAACACAGATAAGATGAAGAAATACTTCAGAATAAAGCTGTACATCAGGCATATCAAGCAATAGGTGTACACTTTAACAAAAGAGATGGAGAGTCACGGGAGTGATGTCTCTAGAAAAGAAAATATATAATATCTGCCTGAAATGTCTGAATGTATTGAGAGGAGATTCTTTAATTCCATTTGAGAGGCTGAGGATGAATTCAGAATACATAGATAAAAAGTCATAAAGGTGAGATGTAGTAAGATTATGCAGAACCATCATTTTCTAATTACACGTTTCTCTAAAGTTTGAAAAGGGAAAAAGAACAAAAGATGTGAAACACAGTATCTGTCTGAATAATTCAGATGAATTTGGTAATGAATGAAAGAGCAAAGATTAGGTTCTAGTATAAATTTTCTGAGGATACTTTCTTTGACATAATAATTTATTTTTAGAAGTGGTATCCCTTGTGATTTTTCTTTTAGTGCAGTGCTTTGGCATTTCTTTGGGGATTATCACAAATCCTAACCCGAAAAGAAGAAATTGGAAGGTCTGATGATTCATATAGGAATTATATTCAGATTCAAGAAGAAAGAAAATATTGAAGAAGAAGCCTAGATTATAAGTAAGTTGTATGGAATGACAAAATGTGCCCATGGTCACATTACACAGGACTAGAACTTTATCCATTTTACGATGTTAATTCAGAATATTTCTTATAATATGAAATCTTTGATATTGAACACCAATTTATATAACAAAAATGTATTATCAAGTGTAAAAATTCCTATTTCACACAAGTAAAATTATTTTGACCAATAATATATACCTGTTTTTCAAGTTTAGTTTGAATGTCTTCCAGCTCTCCATTTCTTATTGTCTCTTGTTGTAACATTTGCTGCTGTTGCTGAAGAGTATGTTGTAGAATAACATTTTGCTCAGAGGTCTCTTGAAGACTGTGATTTTTTATCTTTAGCTCTTTCTGTAAACAATATACCTAACAAATATATACATTTCTCATTATAATGACATGCTTCAAATAAAAAACACAAAATGTCAAAGCTGTCTGCCTTGTTAGATAATTATCACACTTGCCATGTGGGACAATTATATTTAGGCTATAGGTTTTTATGTGGAGGGGCAGGGTCCATCTTTCTGATGAGGAGATATGCTTATAGGGTTGGACCTTGGATGGTGTGTGGGAATGTGGATTTTGACATTCCCTAAGAGATAAAATTGCTTTGTCTGGCTAGGACATTAGGACAGTGAATCATGCTTTCCTTTTGAAATTTTGATACTTCTTGCTGTTCCTGAGTGACCAGCCCTCCCATAAAAAATATTGATCTTTGAGTCATAAGCAAGCTTCCCTGGGCAGAAATACGTTACCATATTTCACTGCTACAGAAAGAAGCATGTCTATGTGACCCCTCTCAGAAGAAGGAAGAGAACATAGGAGGCCATGAGTTTTGTCATACTCCTATTGATGTATCTTTTTCCCTTAGTAAAAATAAATTATAGCCACAAAAGCACTGCACAAGCATTATGTGCTATATATTACATTATTGTTGCTATTATTGCTATTGTTTATAAGATTATATCCTAGCAATGCACTTTTGAATATTCATGGTCCAAAAAACACATAAAGGAATGACAATACAAACTAAGAAATCATACCTATTCACTCCAAATATTTAAAGACTTGAACATTGCATTCCTGCAAATTGCTTTAAAAGATACCTTTGAAGTGATCTGAAAGCACTTATATTGAGAGGGGAGAAAATGCCCTTTGTCCTAGTTTTCCAAATTCTAAAAAAAATATTGTTAAATTTGAATAAACAATGCAGTATAATTTAATGTGTATTTTATAATATTCTTCACTTGCTCCCAAAAGAAGGTGGTTAAACAAATGACCTTGATATGCTGAGCTCCTTCATATCACTTTGATTTAAAGTGATACAACCAGACAGGCTGGTGTGGTTCAGTGACTGAGTATTGACCTATGAACCAGAAGGTCACGGTTCAATTCCTGATCAGGGCATATGCCCGGGTCGCAGACTTGATCCCCAGTGTGGGGTGTGCAGAAGGCAGACAATCAATGATTTTCTCTCATCATTGATGTTTCTATCTCTCTCTCCCTCTCCCTTCCTCTCTGAAATCAATAAAAATATTTATTGATAAAAATATTATTTTAAAAAACAGATGTACTTGTAAAGTTTTTTGAAAATAAACAATATCTCAAAAAGAAGTCACTTGACAAATATTCTATATGTAAAGAAAATATTCATTTACCTCTTCAGATTTCTTCTTTAGCTGTTTTTCAAACTTTTCCTTATTTCCTTCCAATTGATTCAAATGCAAGGCAAGTTCTTCCTTACAAATTTCCAATGCTGAATCTAACTGTCTGACCTAAGCAGCAAAAATTCGAAACAGGAAAATCAACTTATATTAGTAAGTGTTTATTATATGCTCAACATTTTATAGATTTATGTCCTAATGTTAATTCACTGCTTCAAACAGTGAATATATAGTCAAAATTAGAACATAAAATATTATTACAGAAGAGATTTATTTAAAAACTAATTTTTTCATTGCAAACTAAGAAACCAGAGAATGGAGTTGAAGAATAAATAGGACATGAACAAGTGAAAAAGGTCATTCCAGGAAGAGGGAGTATGTTCAGAGTTAAGTCACTGTAGAAGGGAATGGTGAGAAGGTGGCAGGAGCTCAGCGTATCAAGAGTATGAATTTGCTAGAGTTGTGTATTTGGGAGGTAAGGCTGGTAAGATAGAGGGGCCAGCCATCAAGAACCTGTAAAACAAACACTCTAAATAGCCTACTCCTTAAGTTCCCGTGATCAAGAAAAATAGCAAACTGTTATATTGTGCTAATGCTGAAGTCAGTAAGAAAGTGAAAATGTTTTTGTCAGCTAGGGAAAAAATAACTAAGGAGAAGGCTGCTTTTGCTTTGAATCAGTGAAAATAGTTTTAGAAAGGCAGCAATGTAACTTGGTTCAAGGGTTTTATAGTTGCAAATGCTTAATATAAAGAGAAAATTAGCAACAAGTAACCCAAATCAACAAATTTATTTTTTGAAAAATTAGTTCAAGAGCCAGTTTGCATACATGCTCCATATCCTAACTGCTAATAAGATTCTTATCTTGTTCCTTTCTTTTCCTTATAGTAATTTTGAGCTTCTCGGGTGTTCTCTCTCACTCTCAGTATATTTTATTGATTTCAGAGAGGAAGGGAGAGGGAGCGATAGAAACATCAATGATGAGAGAGAATCATCGATCAGTTGCCTCCTGCACGCCCCTCACTGGGGATCAAGACCACAATCCAGGCATGTGCCCTGACAGGGAATCGAACTAGTGGGCTTCTTAGTGCCTGGGTAAATGCTTAACCATTGAGCAACACCGGCCAGGACTCTCTCTCTCTCTCTCTCTCTCTCTCTCTCTCTCTCTCTCTCAATGTTGATAGCATCCTATTATGAAAGAAATCTAAACAAGATAAGCAGAAAAAGAAAAAAAAAGTTCCATCAGATACTATTCTATATCATGAAATTGTCCTTACAATTCTTATTTCTAAAAAGAAAATCTTGACACAGATTTCAAAGCTTGTCCCTAGAGCTTGTGAATGTAATCATTAACAGCTAAAAAGCTTGTAATTTTGAATGATTATCTTTGTTAATAAACTGTTGCCCTCGTTATAATTTTTAATTAACATTTGTTTATGAAAGTTATAAATATTTGCAAATTTTCTTTCTTAAGCATGAGAATGAGCATTGGTATTTGTGTCATCTTATACAGACAGAGAAAAAGAAAATCTATGACTGTCAGAATATCACTACACTGATAATTAATATTAGTAAAAACTCATTCAGGCAAGATTCATCGCTAAATGTTAAAAACCAATGGTTATAAAGTTGTTAAGGAGCAAGGCCTTTACATGGTCTCCAAAAATTACTGCACATTTTTGTGTATTAATTATAAAGGAAAAAAAACAATTAAATCTGGCAGTAATCACCTTAAATAAAGTGTAAAGATTGGTCATGCCAATAATGGGGTGATCAGACATTATGTGCCTCCTGATGTGAAGCAGTGGGAGGAACACAGTATAACCCATGTGGTGTTCTAGTTGACTTAGACTTTTCAAAATATTCAATGTTATGAAGAATAGGAGACAGTGAGTTTAGGGGAATCTAAAGAACCAAATGCAACACATGAACTATAAGTAAATCCTAGACTGGGAAAAAGAAAAGGAACAAAGCAAAAGCAGTGTAAATCAAGGTTTTACTGGGTATACAAACCCCCCGGACACCCCACTGAAATAAAGAGTCTAATTCAGAAACAAGGCCAGGACTAGGGTGATGCAAGGAAGGTGCCTAGAGCTTAAAATTTAAGGAGGCACTTAGGGTCATGAAAGCTCTGACCCTTCCACTTGTATGCCCCTAGGAGTAAGCATCTCCTTAAATTTTGCCCTAGAGGCCTTTCCCTTGCTTCACCGTAGTCCCATATTTGTTCTATAGGTCTGTGGCACAGCAGATATTCTGCAAGTCAAACAAGTTCCCTGGTGATGCTAATGCTGCCAGTCAACATTTGAGCATACTTTGAGCAACAAGGCTATAAAAACATTTTAAAATAATTGGGAAATTTTCAGTATGAACTGTAATGCCAATAATGGGGTGATCAGACATTATGTGCCTCCTGATGTGAAGCAGTGAGAGGAACACAGTATAACAGCTAAATGATGTTATAACATTGAATGATGTTATTGAATTATTGTTTACTTTCTCTGGCATGTACAGGTGGTGTGGACCTGAAGGAGAAAGTTCCTGTTAATAGGAGATGTAACTTTAATTATTAAAGGTGCAAAGTGTTATGACATCAGCAACCTCTCAGGTAATCTGTCAAAAAGGAAGTGTGTGAGCAGGGGGAAGGGATACTGGGTGGATGCAAACACAAGGGTGTTTATGCATGTGTGTACAGAGAGATGAAGTGACTATAGATAGCATTTAACAAACAGTGACTCTACAGAGATGTTCTCCCTACTATTATTTCAATATTTTTGTAGAATGAAATTTAAAAATTAATAAACCAATTAAAACTAATAAATAATAAAAACCAAACATCTACTACTCCATTAGATTTCTTATTTTTGAACAGAGCTTGAGAGTTTGAATCTCATATAAATAAACATCATTACTGTATACAAAACACTTACTGCTCTGATGAACCAAAAACCTACTCAGGGGTACAGCCTGGGGGCAACTGGATGGGAATTCTACACTACCCTTTCTTCAACAAAAGCACCTAAGCTCTTCTTCTCCGCCCCCTCCCCCTTATGACTTTCTTTTTGGGGGGGAGGATCTAGAGTGGAAAATACAAACAAAACAATACATAAATAAAATCTAAATCTAATAAACACTCTCTCAATTTTCTATTTAATAGCAGGCTAAAAAGTTGTTTTAATTTACTCATTTTCTTATTACTTGTTTAGAATTTTCCCATCAATTTTCTAGCTCTCATTAAGCTAGAAGCTGTATCATATTTTTCTAAGTGATACATTTTTAAACTGGGCCCTGGCTGAGTAGCTCAGCTGGTTGAAGCGTTGTCCCAATACGCTAGGATTGCAGGTCCAATCCCAGGTCAGTACATATACAAGAATGCTTAAGTAAATGGAAGAACAGATTGATGTCTGTCTGTCTTTCTGTCTCTCTCTTCCTCTCTCTAAAAATCAATCAATCAGTCAATCAATCAATCAATAATTTAAGCCCTAGCTGGTTTGGCTCAGTGCATAGAACATCAGCCTGCGGACTAAAGGGTCCCAGTTTCAATTCTGGTCAGGGGCACATGCCCAGGTTGCGGGCTCGATCCCCAGTAGGGGGCATATTCTCTCTCATCATTGATATTTCTATCTCTCTCTCCTTCTCCCTTCCTCTCTGAAATCAATAAAAAAAAAATAATTGTTCAGTATAGCTTCAGTTATAAGAATTTTGTTTCTAATTTTGACTTTCCCCTCAATGACAGTAAAACTATTAAAGGTGCCAAGGGAATAAAACCCAACATCATAATTCATTCTTTTGTTGATTTCCTTCCTGTCTCTTATCTGGCTATTAATATGTAGAAATAACTTATCAGATGATGGGCTAGATGTGTTAGGTGGTTTTAAAAAAAAGGAGTTAAGTGGCAATATAAATTTTATTTAATAAAATTATTTCATGCCCACAACCTTTGTACAGTAGTGATTTTGAATATTAATTATCTTAGAGGTTAGTTTTACATAAATAAATGAATTGACATGGCATGAAATGTTAAAAGTTTTAGAAAATACTATAGAAAAGTTATGGATAAACATATAATTGTGTTTATATGGGTATACAAGGTCACAAAATGGATTAAAAACAGAGTACTAGGCAAAAGTACTACACAACACCGATTTTTAAAATTCCTTTATACTCAAGCCATATATGACAGAATAAAGGTAGCAGTATGTTTGGATCTATTTTTAACACTAAAAGCGCAGCTGAGAAAATACTAAATACATAGTAATTACGTATTAAATTATGAGTAACTTAGCATATGCTAAGCATTTTATGTACCTCATTAATTTGAATCTCACACTATTGTTATTCTTATTTTACAGATAAAAAAATTAAAGTTCAGAGAGCATAAAAAACCTAGCTAAGGTTATGTCAGTTAGTAAATCGTGAAGCCAGAACTGAAACCTAAGTCAATTTAGCTCCGAAGCCCATGCTTTTAAGCATGAAGATATATTAGCCACAAAACTGTATTTTATCTGGAAATTCTGAATTTACCCTCTAATTAAACTTAGAACAGGTAGAAAGAAATAAAACTGGACTGTTTATAGTTTCATCTCCCTTTACTTTCACTGTTAATTCTTTACTAGTAATATTAGTAAGTAGCTAATGTTAAAAAAATTAATGTTAAAAAATAATGGAGGTTAGATAATATAAAAAAGCAAAAAGATCAAAACTCACATTGAAGAAAATAAATCTTTACCTCTTAATTGATTTTTATATTGAGAATTTTTACAATTTATAGAAAAAAGTGGGAAAAAAACCACAGGAATGTCTCCATTAAGAAAAAAAATTTTAAAGCCTTTTTATTATCCTCACCTAAGAATATGTTTATTGATTTTTTTAGAAAGAGCAGAGGGAAAAAGAGAGAAAGACAAAGAGAGAGAGAGAGAGATCCATGTGAGAGAGAAACATCAATCGATTGCCTCCCAAACACACCCCAACCAGGGATCAAACCCGAAACCTAGTTATGTACCCTGACCGGGAATTGAACCACAATCCTTTGGTGTATGGGACAATGCTCCAACTAACTGAGCCACCAGTCAGGGCTAAGAAAATTTTTTTTTAAATTTCTTTAAGTATTAGCAACCTAACCTTGATTGTTTCTTCAGATACTTGGTTCTGTAATGCTTTCAAAGCTTCATCTTTCTTCATATTTTCCTTTTCCATTTCCTGAAAACACAGATTGATAAGCAAAAATATAAGTATGCTTATAAATATTTTAGCATTACTAACATGCTGTTTAACAATTGATAAAGGTATGTTCAGAAACATAAACTTAAGATATTACTCAGCTTTTAAACAGCATTTTTATAAAGATGGTTTTACCCTTTTGCTTTCTGTCAACAGTCTGTCTAGTGATTCAAGATGATGCTGTTTGCAGATTATGTCTTGCTGCAACATGGACATAGTCTTTTCTTGCTCTTTAAATTGCTGGTCTTTTTTCTCTAGTTGAGATTCAAGCTTAACATAAAAATAAGATTTATTAATTTTTATGTCTAATTTTTTAAACTTTAAAACATTTAAATATACAAAAAGAAATATAATACTCATATGTTAAATGACTACTGAAATTACATAGATTTTTTGCATTTTACCAAATTTCCTTTAGTTTCCCTCCTTTTAGAGAAGAAATGAAACCACATGCCCATGTCTTATCCCTTTACTCCTTCACTAATACTAGACTGAAATTGAACTGTATCATTCTGTGGTGTGTTTCATTCTTATACATGACTAGAGGCCCAGTGCACAGATTTGCGCACTGGTGGGGTCCCTCACACCGGTGCATGATTGGGGGCCGGGGAGGGACCGCGGGAGGGCTCCAGGGCATGTCCGGCCTGTCTCGCCCAGTCTCAATGGGCCGGACTCCAGCAGCAAACTAACCTACCAGTCAGAGCGTCTGTCCCCTGGTGGTCAGTGTGCATCATAGCTAATGGTCGGTCGACCGGTTGCTTAGGCTTTTATATATATAGATTTTTTGTGCTTTTAATTTATGCATTTAATGCTATAAGCTTCCCAGAGCTACTCCAGTTGCACCCCACAAATTTTATGCTGTGTTTTCATTTTCATTCAGTGTAAATTGTTTTAATTAACCTTGAGACTTACTCTTTGATCCATGGATTATTTAGAAGTGTGTTGCTTAGCTTCAAGTATTTGGGTACTTTTCAGATATCTTAATGGTTTCTAGTTTAATTCCATTAAAGTCAGAGAACATTCTATGTATCATTTCAATTTTTACATTTGATAGTTTATTTTGAGCTAGGGTATGGCATACCTTAGTGCACATTTCATGAAGGTGCACTGGAGAAGAATGTATATTCTATTGTTGGGTGAAACCCTTATATAATAAAAGGGTAATATGCAAATAGACCGAACGGCAGAACAACCGAACCAAAGTGTAATATGCTAATGATATGCTAAGGCTGCTCAACCGCTCGCCATGACATGCACTGACCACCAGGGGGCAGATGCTCTGACCGGTAGGTTAGCTTGCTGCTGGGGTCTAGCCAATCAGGACTGAGCGAGATGGGCTGGACATGCCCTAGAGCCCTCCTGCGGTTCCTCCCCAGCCCGATCATACACTTGTGGGGCCCCTCAGCCTGGCCTGCGCCCTCTCGCAATCCAGGACCCCTCAGGGGATGTTGAAGAGCCGGTTTCAGCCCGATCCCGCAGGCCACTCTCTTGGAAGTGCGCCAGATGCAGGGCTCATGGCTGGTGAGCGCTGCTGTGGCAGCGCGAGCCTCTCCTGATCGGGACTGATTGGGCTCAAGCCTGTGGCAGGCACAGTGGGGCGGGGATGAGCAGAGCGGCAGGTAGGAGTTGCAGGTGGCATTGGACTGCGGGTTTTGGCCTGCCCCCTTCAGGCCACCCAGAGGGACCACACCCGTGCATGAATTTGTGCACCAGGCCTCTAGTATTCTATAAATGTCAATTAGGCTAAGTTGATAGACAGTGGTATTCAGGTGAGTTCTATATTCTTGCTGGTTTTTTTTTAAATATTTTTTTTATTGATTTTAAAGAGAAAGGAAGGGAGAGGGAGAGATAGAAACCAATGACATCAATTGGCCGCCTCAGGCATGCCCCCTACCAGGGGTCAAGCTCATAACCTGGGCATGTGCCCTGACTGGAAATTGAACTGGTGGTCTTTGGTTCATGAGTTGACACTCAACCACTGAGCCACACTGTCCGGGCTATCCTTGCTGATTTTTATGGCTAGTTATTCTGTTGATTACATAAAATAGTGTTGATGTCTCCAACTATAATTTTGGATTAACTTCTTTCTCCTTTCAGACTTCTTCACATTTACTCCATGTATTTTCAAATTCTTTTGTTAGGTACCTACACATTTAAGATGGTTTGAGCCTTTTATCATTATGTAATGTTCCTCTTTTTCAATTGCAATTTTTTTTCTTTTGACATCTACTTTGATATTTATATAGCCACTGCAGCTTCCTTTTCTTTGCCTGGGTCATCTTTTTCCAACCTTTTATATTTAACCTATCTACTATATCTTTATATTTAACACTAGAGGCCCAGTTACGCACATTTGTGCACTGGGGGGAGGATCCCTCAGTCCAGCCTGTGCCCTCTCGCAGTCAGGGACCCCTCGGGGAGTAGGCCTAAGCTGGCAGTCGGACATCCCCCAAGGGGTCCTTAGTAGTCTTCTGGCTGAGCAGCGCTCCCCCTGTGGGAGCACACTGACCACCAGAGGGCAGCTCCTGTGTTGAGCATCTGCCCCCGGTGGTCAGTGCGCATCATAGCGACCAGTCATTCTGTTGTTCGGTGAATTTGCATATTAGGGTTTTATTATATAAGATGGATTTCTTGAAGAGCATATATATTTGAGTCAGTTTTTTATTTTTTTTTATTTTTTTATTTATTTTTTTTTTTATTGAGGTATTATATGTGTACATATCTTACCATTACCCCCCCCACTTGAGTCAGTTTTTTAAATCCAATCTCACATCTTTTATTTGGTGTATTTAGAACATTTACATCTAAAGTAATATTTGAGCCCTGGCCTGGTAGCTCAGTTGGTTAGTGTCATCCCCATATACCAAGGTTGCACGTTCGATCTCCAGTCAGGACACATATAAGAATCGAACAGTGACCTCCTGGTTTATGGGTTGATGCTCAACCACTGAGCCACATCGGCTGAGCTATTTCCTGGCCTTTGACCAGAATCAAACCCGGGACCCTTCATTCTGCAGGCCAACACTCTATCCACTGAGCCAAACCAGCCAGGGCTTTATTTTATTTTTAAATATGTTTTTATTGATTTCAGAGAGAGGAAGGGAGAGGGAGAGAGAGAAACATCAATGATGAGAGAGAATATGCCCCCTACTGGGGATTGAGCCCACAACCTGGGCATGTGCGCTGAGCAGGAATCGAACAGTGAACTCCTGGTTCATGGGTTGATGCTCAACCACTGAGCCACATCAGCTGAGCTATTTCCTTCAATAAAGTTGTGAAGTTCTCAGTCATTATTTCTTCAAATATATTTTTTTTGTACCAATCTTATTCTCTTCTCTGGGACTCTAATGACATGAATGTTAGATCTTATGATATTGTCCCAAAGGTCCCTTGAGGTTCTGTTCATTTTCTTCCAAATGTTTCTTTCTCTCTTTGCTCAGACTGAATAATGTCTATTGCTCCATATTTCAAGCTCATATTTTTTTCCTCATTAGCTCCATTCTGTTATTAAGCATATACAAATGATATATTTTTTTACTTAGCTTTGGGTTCTTGGTCTCACACCTTTTTCTTTACTTTTGTTTTTACTATTTACTTTCCACTCACAGTTAAGAGTGCTTCTATTCTCAACCAATCTTCAAGCAACTGATATCTCTAGTGGAAAAGAATCTACAGAATCATTTAGTTTGGTAATGTGAAAAAATAATGATTGGGGGGTGGGTAGGGGCTGGGAGAAGAGGGGGGAGGGGGACAGAAATAGGAGATATCTGTACTACTATCAACAATAAAAAATATATTTAAATTGAAAAAAAAAAAAGATTAAAACTGAAATGGCAGGAGTGCTATATAGAAAAGCATTTAAAAATGACCCAGGCCGCCCTGACTGGTTTGGCTCAGTGGATAGAGCGTCGGCCTGCGGACTGAAGGGTCCCAGGTTTGATTCCAGTCAAGGGCATGTGCCTTGGTTGCGGGCAAACCTCCAGTGGGGGGTGTGCAGGAGGCAGCTGATCAATGTTTCTCTCTCATTGATGTTTCTGACTCTCTATCTCTCTCCCTTCCACTCTATAAAAAATCAATAAAAATATTTTTTTTAAAAAATGACCCAGGTCTGGCTGGGATAGCTCAGTGGTTGAGTGTTGACCCATGTACTAAGAGGTCACTAGTTCAATTCCTGGTCAGGGTACATGCCCAGTTTGCAGGCTCGATCCCCAGTAGGGAGTATGCAGGAAGCAGCAGATCGATGTTTCTCTTTCCTTCTCTCTCTCTCTCTCTCTCTAAAAATCAATTTTAAAAAACCTGTTGTTCTTTATTAAAAAAAAAAAAAAGATTCAGAACTAATGGGATTCTAACTATAGTACTTGCCAGTAACTTTTCTATGTCTTTATTTCCTCATATATTAAAAAAAGGAAGTTAGACTAGTAATGTTAAGGTCATTTTTAGCATCCATATTGTATATCTACTTGCAAAAATATTAATTTCTTACTCTTTCAATCTGTTTTTCCATTTCTTTATGCTGTTCAAGATGAATTTTCTTTGCCTTTTCAAAAGCTAAACAAATTTTCTCATGTTCTGTGTTGATATTGGTTTCTAGACTTCTTATCTTTTCATTCTTTTCCTAGGAATACAAAAACACTTGAAAAGAATTTAATTGAGAGGTAGTTTTACATAAGAATATATTAGTAAAGCATTACATTTGTGATACTCTATTCTTTAAAGATTCATAGTGGTTAATAAATCAAACTTCAAAAATATTTAAATACTTATTAAAAAGACAAAATGGTTATTTTTAAAATTGTATCAAAATGAGAAAATTAAACTACTTAAAAAAAACTGCGAATATCAAAGAACTACTACTATTTCCTTCAACTCTACTAGGATAAAAATGAGAAAAGGTACGTAACACTTGCATATATATTAACCTAAAGATATGAAAACAAAAAAGGAATAATGGGAGGAGTTTAGAATGTATACTTTCCTATATGGTATATTTTATAATAATACTAAAACAAATATGCTGTCACGAATTAAGTGCCTTAAAGTCACAGTGAATTTGTAGCAAAAACAAAGATAATTTTTACCATAAGCTCCTGTTCAAGTTCCGCATTTTTTGCAGCAATAGAGGAATAAGCAACTATTTTTTCCTCCAGCTGTTTCTCCAGAGTTAAAAGTTGAGAACATTTCTTTGTCATCTAAAAACAGATTAAAATGAAAAATTATTTTAAAAACCTACTTTAAAAAATGAGTTACAATTTAGAAGAAAAACAAATAATGAAGGGTAGATCAGAGATACAATGCAGCTTGTTTCATCTATATAATGCATAAGCAATTTAATTCAGACCCTCTATGTCTAAATAGGATTGCACCTTAACCCATTTCTTAAAAGAAGCTATTAAAAACTAAATTTAGCCCTAACCAGTTTGGCTCAGTGGATAGAGCGTCGGCCTATGGATTGAAGGGTCCCAGGTTTGATTCCGGTCAAGGGCATGTACCTTGGTTGCAGGCACATCCCCAGTAGGGGGTGTGCAGGAGGCAGCTAATTGATGTTTCTCTCTCTTCGATGTTTCTAACTCTCTACCCCTGTCCCTTCCTCTCTGTAAAAAAATCAATAAAGTATATTTTAAAAAAAACTAAAATCTACACTAATAAAAGAGAAACATGCAAATTGACTGTCACTTCATGACACCCACAGCCAATCACACGTGAGTATGCAAATTAACCTGACAAAGATGGCAGCGGCCCCACCCCCCCCCCAGCCACTCCGGGCCTCTGGGCAGTATATATGCAGGTACGGAGCAGCCAGGCGGGGCAGGACGCCTGCTATGAGGGGAAGGGGGGGGGGCGGAGGGAGCTACAGGAGCGGCGCTCCGGCTGGAGTGAAAACTGAAGGCGGCGGCCAGAGCGAAGGCCTGGGTCCTGGGTGCCAGAGGAAAACCAGTGCCAGCAGCCAGGGGATGGAAGGCCTATTGCACGAATCTTCGTGCAATGGGCCTCTAGTTAGTATAATAAAATGTTAACAATAGTTATTTCTGATGGTAGAATTGTCAATTTATTTTTCCTTTGTCCCTTTCTGTATTTTCAACAAGGTTGTACTAATTTTATAATTTTTTTGAAAAGTTATTAATCTTAGTACTTGATAATTTTCTAAGTAAGCTAAAGCTATAATTACAGACTGACTAAATCTCCTTTTCCATTACTTAAGCAAGCTCCTATCCCACAGGTCTTTTTCTTGGCTACAAACTTAAGATGAGAATTCAGACATTTAAAAAGTGCCCCCAGAGATAGCTGCAACCGCTGGTTTGAAGGATGAGTATAACAAACATATGTGATCTGGGTCCACAATTACCTAATGAGTTATCCTTGTTCTGACCTCAGTGGAATGAAGATCAGATATTCAAAAAACACACATTATCCCCTTTTCAGAATGTAATCCATAGTATATCTGTACCAGATTCATATGCAGTTTTTTTTAACAATGCACATCCCTGAGTATAACTCAGTATCTGCTGAATCAAAATCACTAGGATCTAGAAATCTGAATGTTTACCAGGAGTCTCAGGTGGTTCTACCGTTTGCAAAAATTTGAAATCCTCTATTATCACTATTTTTCTTCCAACTGCATAATCCAAACACTTTACTTGTACATGTGTATTATCCACATTAAGTTATACTTAGAAGAAATAAGAGTATAGCGCAGTATAAATTCCATCAAATTTTATATCTTTTCGTGCCCTAAAGTGTATTTTCCTACTTTTAACATAGGCTATAAAGCAAATGTTTCCAAAGAGAATTTTAGAAAGAATTTATAACTTATGTGGCGCCATTAATATTTTTAAATGTATAAAACTGGACTTAAATATACAATTTTTAATAAAAACCATCAATAATATATTTTTTCTTATATGAAAATGTAGCCCATATAAACTGTTAATTCAAGCTTACTTCACTTTCAAGTTTGCTAGAGTTTGAAGCTTTCTCTAGCAGCTCTTCTTGAATCAGCTGAAACTGACTAGTTCTGTGGGCCATGTTAACTTTCAAATCAGAATTTTCAGCTTCTATTTGCATCAACTTAGTACGGAGTTCTTCTATTCCAGAAGCAAGTTTTTGCCTCTCTCTTTCATATTGCTTGCTCACGGTATGTTGATCTTGACCTTTTATACTTTCTGCTAGTAAAAATAAAAGGAAAAGTGTTTAGTATAAACTTCAAGAAAAAAACCTATTGCAATGTTAAAAGACTTAATCATAAAGTTTAGTTTTTGATCTAAAGAATAGTAAAGGGAATGGAGGATGAGATATACATTAAGGAAAATATAATGAAGCGAACATGGTAAGCACAGTACTTTCTAACTTAAATACATAATAAAGTGGGAATAAATTCTTCTGTATCACTCACTTTTATGGACTATTCCTTCATACCAGAAAAACTATTCCTTTGTACCAGGAAGAGCCCTTCTCTGCCTTTAAAAATCCCATTTTTTGGATGAAATCATTGTTAAAAAAAATAATTGTTTTAAAAACAACACAACAAAACCCTTGTCATGTCTCCTTAAACTGAAGTTAATCATAAAATGTATTTGGATAACCTGAGATCATTATAAATATTTTGATATAAATGCAGATTCAAAAGCTGAAAACAGTGACTCCCAGTCCAAACTAACTGATGAGAATTCAGTGATGCATTTTAAAACTGAAGGTTACCAGAGGCAGTTGTTTGAGTATACCCTTTCTCCATTATAAACATACACACCTATCCTCACACCTCAAGATAATGGGAGCTTCAGAATTCCTTTATAAAGGCATAATATAAATGACTGCATGAAAACACACACAGATGTGGAAACAAGTAGAGATGTACTATGACTTTAAGGGTTGTGTAAGTAGCCATTTCCTATCAATTCTCCATCTTGCTAATATTTCACTTTCTACACTAGCTATCTATCATTGGCTCTATTCTTCTTTGATGTCAGAGAATCTATGACATATATTTATCACCATCTCTAAAAACTAGCATTCCTTCTGCTAATCCATCTTCCTTCTTTCTATTCTCTCTAATAACTTAGATATCTACTTTTCTCTGCTGTCATTTCTGCTGCTAGCAGCTCACTGCATTTGAAGATAGACTGTGATACATTAAAGCTGTACATGTTAACCACTAAGGCAACCACTTAAAGGCAAGAAAGATGAACAAAGGCCAATAGAACAAATAGTAAACAAATACTAAGATGGTAGACTTAAACCCAAAATGGAATACTAAGAAGGCAAAGATGAACAAAGGCCAATACAGTAAATAGTAAACAAATACCAAGATGGTAGACTTAAACCCCCAAGGATTGATAGTTACATTTAATGAAAGTGATCGAAACATTCCTATTAAGGAGCAAAAAATGTCTACCTGTTTATAAAAGAAAGAACTAAGTATATGCTTTTTATAAGACAATCACTTATACATAAAAATACAAGTTAAAATTATGGGAAAAAATCATACTAGGAAAACACTAATCAAAATAGTTGGTGATAAACTATCAGATAAAAATAAATGGAAAGATGTTTTGTGCTCATAAATTAAAAAATTACTATTGTGAAAATATCCATACTACCCACAGTGATCTACAGATTCAATCCAACCAACATCAAAATTCCAATGGCATTTTCCACAAAAATAGGAGAAACAATCCTATAATTTCTATGGAACCACAAAAGACTCCAAATAGCCAAAGCAATCTTGAAAAAGAACAAAGCTTGGAGGCACTATGCTTCCTGATTTCAAACTATATTACAAAGCCATAATATTAAAAACAGTATGGTACCACATAAATTAACAGAACAGAATAAAGAGCCCAAGAATAAATCCATGCATACATGACAAATTAATTTATAAAGGGGCTAAGAATATACAATGGAAAAAAGGACAGTCTCTTTAATAAACGGTGTTAGGAAAACTTGACAGTAACATGCAAAAGAATAAAACTGGACCACTATCTTACACCACACAAAATCAGCTAAAAATGGATTAAAAACTTGAACATAAGACCTAAAACTATAAAAATCCTAGAAGAAAACAGGGAGTAAACTTCTTAAACTCTATTTTGGTGATGCAAAGGCAACAAAAGCAAAAATAAACAAGTAGGACTATATCAAATTAAATGCTTTTGTACAGCAAAAGAAACCATCAACAAAATGAAAAGGAAATGTATAAAATGAAACAATATATTTGCAAATCATATATCTGATAAGGGGTTAATATCCAAAATATATAAAGAATTCATACAATTCAATAACAAAAAACAAACAAACAATCCAATTAAAAAATGGTCAGAAGATCTAAATAGACATTTTCCAGAGAAGACACACAGATGGCCAACAGGCACATGGAAAGGTGCTCAACGTCATCAATCATTAAAGAAATGCAAATCAAAACCCTAATGAGATATCACTCACATCTATTAGAATGCTTATTATGAAAAAGACTAGAATTAACAAGTGTTGGTGAGGATTTAGAGAAAAGGGAATCCTGCCAAAACCGGTTTGGCTCAGTGGATAGAGCGTCGGTCTGCGGACTGACAGGTCCCAGGTTCGATTCTGGTCAAGGGCATGTACATTGGTTGCGGGCACATCCCGATAGGGGGTGTGCAGGAGGCAGCTGGTCGATGTTTCTCTCTCATTGATGTTTCTGGCTCTCTGTCTCTCTCCCTTCCTCTCTGTGAAAAATCAATAAAATATATTTTAAAAAAAAACTTTAGAGAAAAGGGAATCCTTGTATAATATTGGTGGGAATATAAATTGGTGCTGCCCCTAAAGAGAACAGTATGGAGATTACTCAAAAAATTAAAAAGAGAGAGAACCAAGATGGCAGCATAGGTGAACACCTGTAATTGCTGCCTCTCACAACCACATCAAAACTACAACTTAAAGACAAAACAACAATCATCCAAAACCACGGGAAAGCTGGCTGAGTGGAAGTTCTACAATGAGAAGGAAAGAAAAAAGCGCACTGAGATTGGTAGGAGGTGCAGAGATACAGAGGTGCAGAGGCTCACGCAAAACAGGCTGGCAACTGGGTGCACTGTTGTTGTTTTTTTCAATTGGGAGGGAGATACAAGCTCTGAACTCCAGTTCCAGGTGAGACTCTGGGGACCCAGACTAATACGGGAAGAAAATGGACTGTCTGGCATCGGGCTGGAACACAAGGGTGGCTTTCTCTCAGAGGTGCTCAAGTGATCATAGTTCCTGAACTGGGGCTCAGGACGCAGCAGGGCTGACTTGCAGCCATTGTTGTTTGCTCCGCCCTGGTGATTCCCAGAGACCCTGCCCCTCCCAATTTACAACCCCACCCAAGCTGTGCACAGCAGCTTTTGCACATGAATGGCCTGTCCTTTCGCAGCCTAAAACCTAACAAACTGCAGCTGAGTCAGAGAGCTCCAAAGCTTCCAAAAGAAGGCCCAAAGAGCAACAGCAGCAGCCTGCCTTGCTTCACAGCTAGGCCTCATCTGGGCACTTCCAAACCCCAAACAAAGAGGAGGAATCTGCAGATCTCTCTGTAGCTCCTGCTGGGTGGCCCGAGCCAGTGGATGACTTTGCACCTCCTTGGAGATCCAAGAGCAAGTGTACACAGTGGTCGGTGTGAGACCATACCAGATTACAACTCTTCACATAAGCGACACACTCAAGGCGCAGACTCAGTGAGCACCAAAGCCCCACTGAAGCAAAACCTGCCCCATAAGGGTGTCTCCAGCACAGCAGTTCTTCCATTGTAGACACAGCTGTTCCTCACAGACAATTGGCCTGGAGGTCAATTCCTCCCAGTGATACCAACAGCAATCAAGGCTCAACTACAACAGGACTGTGCATACAGCCCAGAAAGGGGTGCACCAAGAGTGTACACCTCAGGTGATTGGGGAGGCTGAGCCACTGAGCCCTATAGGACACCTAGCACACAAAGCCACTCTATCAACTCAGGGAAGCAGCCAAAATGTGGAGACAAAAAACATGTCACAAATGAAAGAAATAAAGGAAAGCAAACTACTGGATATAAAGTTCAAAACCATAGTTATAAGGTTACTCAAGAATCTTCTAGAAACCTCCAAGGGACTTAGTGAGACCTTCAAAAATCTTAATGAGAATACCAAAAAAGTGGAAAAGGACCAGTCAGAAATTAAGCATACACTGACTGAAATCCTCTCTAATAAAATGGTAATATGCAAATTAACCATCACTCCGCTACATAGGCCACGCCCACCAGCCAAGCCACTCCCACCAGCCAATCAGGGCGGGTATGCAAATTAACCCCAATCCAAGATGGCTACAGCCACATAGAGCAAGGTTTCCCAGGTAACAGAGGAAGCCAAGCTTTCCATAGCCGTTGCAGGCCTAAGCCTCCACTCAAGCTACAAAGTTTCAATTATAGAAGTTAAACAAATTCAAACAAATGGCGGCAGAATGGAGCTTGAGAGAGCAGGCCAGGGTTGCCGGCGGCAACAGGGGAAGCAAAGCTTTCCCCACACCCTGGCCGGGCCCACCCGCTTAAGGCTACAAAGTTTCAATTGTAGAAGGTGAATTAACTGCCACAAAAATGGCTGCCGCCCCAGGCTACAAAGTTTCAATTGAAGAAGGAAAATAAATTCCAGATACCAGGGCCTCCCCTTGGGTTGCCAGGGGGTGTGGCCTGCCTGCAAACCACCACAGGCCCCGCTCTCAGGCCGCACCACACCCCAAGGGAACCCCCACCCTTATCTGTGACACCCTTCAGGGCAAACCAGCTGGCCCCCACCCGTGCACCAGGCCTCTATCCTATCTAATAAGAGAGTAATATACAGATTGATCATCACTGCAACACACAATATAGCTGCCCCCATGTGGTCAAAGATCCTGCCCCCATGTGGACACAAGATGGCCATCACAAGATGGCCAGCAGGAGAGGGCAGTTGGGAGGCATCCGGCCTGCAAAGGAGGGCAGTTGAGAGGGACCAAGCCTGCAAGGGAGGGCAGTTGAGAGGGACCAGGCTTGCAAGGGAGGGCAGTTGGAGGTGATCAACCCTGTAGGAGAGGGCAGTTAGGGGTGACCAGGCCGACAGAGTAGGGAAGTTGGGGGCAAACAGGCTGGCAGCGAAGTGGTTAAGGGGTGATCAGGCTGGCAGGCAGAAGCGGTTAGGGGCAATCAGGAAGGGAGGCAGGCAAGCAGTTGGGAGCCAGCAGTCCTGGATCATTAGAGGGATGTCCGACTGCCCTCCAGGAGTCCCAGATTGGAGAGGGTACAGGCTGGGCTGAGGGACAACCCTCCGCCGTGCACGAATTTCGTGCACCGGGCTTCTAGTAAAGAATAATATACAGAGATTCAAGAGTAGACTAGAGGATCGCAAGAATCAAGTCCAAGATTTGAAATACGAGGAAGCAAAAAAACACCCACCCGGCAGAGCAAAAAGATAAAAGAATTCAAAAACATGAAGATAGAAGGAACCAAGATGGCGACAAAGTTAAACAACTAAACTGCCACCGAGCACAACAATTTCAAAAATACAACTAAAAGACAAAGCGTCTACCACCCAGAACCACAGGAAAGCTGGCTGAATGGTAGATTTACAACTAAGAAGGAAAAAGAAAGAACAAACGCGGAAGGGCTGAGGTACGGAGGCGCACGAAGCGAGCTGGTGGCGGGCGATGGGACGCGCGGCTTTTTTTCCAACCCGAAAAGAGACAAGCTCCCGATCACTCTGAAATCCAGTTTCTGGGGACGCGCGGGGGACCCAGACACCTACAGGGAGAAGCTGGACTCTCAGCCATCGTGTCAGAAAGTGAGAGTGACTTTCTTGCAGAGGTGCGCCCAGCAATTAGTGTTTACTGCGCTGGAGCGTGGGACACAGGGACTTGGAAACGGGAAAGGCAAAAAAGGCAGACTAGCAGCCATTGCTGTTTGCCACGCCCTAGGCTAGTGACGCCCTGAGACCCCGCCCCGCCCTGAGACCCGCCCCGCACATTCTGCAAACCTGCCCAGGCTCCAAACAGCAGCTTTTGCATATAAATGGCCTGCCCTGTGGCCGCTTAACCAAATAAACTGCAGCTCCAGTCAGACTGCTCCAAAACCACTCAAGCAAAGAGGAGAGAACTGCAGTTTTTGCTGTAATTCCTGCTGAGTGGCCTCAGACAGTAGCTGACCTGCACCCCATTGGAGATCCAGAAACGAGGGCATCTAGTGGTCGGTATGAGACGACACCAGATTTCAACCACTTGCATAAGAGACACATTCAAGAGACAGACTCAGTGAGTGCCAAAGCCCTACTTCAACAAGTCCCGGCCCATAAACGTGTCTCCAGCACACCAATTCTTCCTTTATAAGACACAGCGGGTCCTCACAGCCAATTGGCCTGGAGGTCAATTCCTCCCAGTGACACCAACAACAATCAAGACTTAACTACAATAAGGCTGTACACACAGTCCACAAAGGGGTGCACCAAGAGCGTCCACCTCAGGTAACTGGGAAGCTGACCCGTTGAACCAATAGGACACAATAGCTACCCTACCAACTCAGGGAAGCAGCAAAAATGAAAATGAGGAGGCAAGGAAACAGATCCCAAACAAAAGAAATGGAGGAGAACAAACGAATGGACATAGAGTTCAAAACCACAGTTATAAGGTTTTTCAAGAATTTCATGGAAATGGCCGATGAATTTAATGAGACCCTCGAGGATATGAAAATGGTCCCACTAGAAATGAAATATACACTGACTGAAATAAAAAATATTATACAGAGACCCAGCAGCAGACTAGAGGAACGCAAGAATCAAGTCAAAGATTTGGAATACAAAGAGGCAAAGGACACGCCTCCAGAAAAGCAAGAAGAGAAGAGAATTCAGAAAGTAGAAGATAGTGTTAGAAGCCTCTGGGACAACCTCAAGTGTACCAGCATCCAAATTTTGGGGGTGCCAGAAGAAGAGAGAGAGCAAGACGCTGAAAACCTATTTGAAGAAATAATGACCAAAAACTTCCCCCACCTGGTAAAAGAAATAGACTTACAAGTCCAGGATGCGCACAGAACCTCAAACAAAAGGAATCCAAAGAGGACCACACCAAGACACATCATAATTAAAATGCCAAGGGCAAAAGACAAAGAGAGAATCTTACAAGCAGCAAGAGAAAAACAGTTAGTTACTTACAAGGGAACACCCATACGATTATCAGCTGATTTCTCAACAGAAACTATGCAGGCCAGACGGGAATGGCAAGAAATATTCAAAGTGATGAATAGCAAGAACCTACAACCAAGACTACTCTACCCAGCAAAGTTATCATTCAGAATTGAAGGGCAGATAAAGAGTTTCACAGATAAGAAAAAGCTAAAGGAGTTCATCACCACCAAACCAGTATTATATGAAATGCTCAAAGGTATTCTTTAAAAAGAGGAAAAAGAAGAAAAAAGTAAAGATAAAAATTATGAACAACAAATACATACCTATCAACAAGTGAATCTAAAAGTCAAGTGAATTAAAAATGTGAAGAACAGAATAGACTGATGAACATAATAGAATCAGGGGCATAGAATGGGAGTGGATTGATAATTCTCAGGGGAAGGGGGTGTCTGTGTGGGGGGTATGGGAAGAGACTAGACAATATCATACACCTATGGATAAGGATAGCGAGGGGGGGAGGTAAGGGCAGAGGGAAGGGTGGGAACTGGGAGGAGGGGAGATATGGGGGGGAAAGGAGAAACAATTGTAATAATCTGAACAATAAAGATTTATTAACAATGAAAAAAATATATATATATATATGAAGATAGTGTAAGGAGCCTCTGGGAAATCTTCAAGAGTACCAATATCCGAATTATGGGGGTGCCAAAAGGAGAGAGAGAGCAAGATATTGAAAACCTATTGAAGAAATAATGACAGGAAACTTCCCCTACCTGGTGAAAGAAATAGACTTACAAGTCCAGGAAGCACACAGAACCCCAAACAAAAGGAACCCAAAGAAGACCACACCAAGACACATCATAATTAAAATGCCAAGGGCAAAAGACAAAGAGAGAATCTTAAAAGCAGCAAGAGAAAAACAGTTAGTTACCTACAAGGGAGTACCCATACGACTGTCAGCTAATTTCTCAACAGAAACTATGCAGGCCAGACGGGAATGGCAAGAAATATTCAAAGTGATGAATAGCAAGAACCTACAACCAAGATTACTCTACCCAGCAAAGCTATTATTTAGAATTGAAGGTCAGATAAAGAGCTTCACAGACAAGAAAAATCTAAAGTTCATCACCACCAAACCAGTATTATATGAAATGCTGAAAGGTATTCTTTTTTTTGGTTTGTTTTTAATATATTTTATTGATATTTTACAGAGAGGAAGAGAGAGGGATAGAGAGTTAGAAACATCGATGGGAGGAAACATTGATCAGCTGCCTCCTGCACACCTCCTACTGGAGATGTGCCCACAACCAAAGTACATGCCCTTGACTGGAATCGAACCTGGGACCTTTCAGTCTGCAGGTCAACGCTCTATCCACTGAGCAAAACTGGTTAGGGCTGAAAGGTATTCTTTAAGAAGAGGAAGAAGAAGAAAAAGGTAATGATAAAAATTATAAACAACAAAGTGACAACAAATACATATCTATAAACAAGTGAATCTAAAAATCAAGTGAAAAAAATCTGATTAACAGAGATAAACGACATAGAGACCAAAGAAACAATACAAAAGATCAACAAAACCAAGAGCTGGTTCTTTGAAGGATAAACAAGATTGATGAACCTCTAGCCAAGCTCACCAAGAAGCAAAGAGAGAGGACCCAAATAAACAATATCAGAAATGAAAGAGGTGAAATAACAACAGACCCCACAGAAATACAAAGGATTGTTAAAAAATACTACGAACAACTTTATTCCAACAAACTGGATAACCTGGAGGAAATGGACATATTCCTAGAAAAATATAACCTTCCAAAACTCAATCAGGAAGAATCCAAACAGCTCAATAGGCCAATAACTATGAAAGAAATTGAAGCAGTCATCAAAAAGCTTCCGGCAAACAAAAGCCCAGGGCCAGATGGCTTCACAGGGGAGTGTTACCAAATATTCAAGGAAGAACTAAAACCTATCCTCCTCAGACTATTCCAAAAAATTCAAGAGGAAGGAACACTTCCAAGCTCCTTCTATGAAGCCAGCATCACCCTAATACCAAAACCAGATAAAGACAACACGATGAAAGAGAATTACAGGCCAATATCCCTCATGAACATAGATGCCAAAATCCTCAACAAAATTCTAGCAAATCAGATCCAGCAATACATCAGAAAGATCATACACCATGACCAAGTAGGATTTATCCCAGGAATGCAAGGATGGTACAATATCCACAAATCAATAAATGTGATACATCACATAAACAAACTGATCGATAAAAATCACATAGTCATATCAATTGATGCAGAAAAAGCATTTTAAAAATCCAACACCCTTTCTTGATAAAAACTCTCAACAAGGTGGAAACAGAAGGATCATACCTCAACATAATAAAAGCTATATATGATAAACCCACAGCAAACATCATACTCAATGGGCAAAAACTAAAACCATTTCCCCTACAAACAGGAACAAGACAGGGATGCCCACTCTCACCACTCCTGTTTGACATAGTACTGGAAGTATTAGTCATTACAATTAGACAAGAAGAAGAAGAAATAAAAGGCATCCAAATTGGAAAAGAAGAAGTAAAGCTGTCCTTATTTGCAGATGACATGATATTGTACATAAAAAACCTGAAAGACTCCATCAAAAAACTAATAGACTTAATAAATGAATTCGGCAATGTAGCAGGATACAAAATTAACGCCAAGAAATCTATGGCATTTCTATACACCAATAGTGAACTTACAGAAAGAGAGACTAAAAAAGCAATCCCATTTACCATAGCACCAAAAAAATTAAGATACCTAGGAATAAACTTAACTAAGGAGGTAAAAGACCTATATGCGGAAAACTACAGGACACTGAAAAAAGAGACAGAGGAAGATATAAACAGATGGAAGAACATACCATGTTCATGGATTGGTAGAATCAACATCATTAAAATGTCCATACTACCCAAAGCAATCTATAGATTCAATGCACTCCCCATTAAAATACCAACGGCATATTTCACAGATTTAGAAAAAACTCTCCAAAAATTCATCTGGAATAAAAAAAAAGACCCCGAATAGCCACAGCAATCCTGAGAAAGAAGAATAAAGTAGGAGGGATCTCAATACCAGATTTCAAGCTGTATTACAAAGCCACTGTTCTCAAAACAGCATGGTACTGGCAGAACAGACATATAGATCAATGGAATAGAATAGAGAATCCAGATATCAACCCAAACCACTATGCTCAATTAATATTTGACAAAGGAGGCATGAACATACAATGGAGTCAAGACAGTCTCTTCAATAAATGGTGTTGGGAAAATTGGACAGATACATGCAAAAAAATGAAACTAGATCACCAACTTACACCGTACACAAAAATAAGCTCAAAATGGATACAGGACTTAAACATAAGATGGGAAACCATAAAAATACTAGAGGAATCCACATATCTCAGACATATGCCAAATCTCAGACATATGCCAAAGGAACTTCTTCACTGATACTGCTCCTAGGGCAAAATCTCAGACATATGCCAAAGGAACTTCTTCACTGATACTGCTCCTAGGGCAATTGAAGCTAAAGAGAAAATAAACAAATGGGACTACATCAAAATAAAAAGCTTTTTCACGGCAAAAGAAACTATCAACAAAACAACAAGAAAGCCCACTGTATGGGAGAACATATTTGCAAATGTTATCACTGATAAAGGTTTAATCTCCAACATCTACAGGCAACTTATACAACTTAATAAAAGAAAGATTAATGATCCAATAAAAAAAAGGGGCAACGGACCTAAATAGAATCTTTTCTAAAGAAGACAGAAGGAAGGCCAAGAGACACATCAAAACATGCTCAAAGTCACTAATTATCCGAGAGATGCAAATCAAAACGACAATACACAATATGGTACCATCTCACACCTGAATGGCTATTATCAACAAATCAACAAACAACAAGTGTTGGCGAGGATGCGGAGAAAAAGGAACCCTGGTGCACTGCTGGTGGGAATGTAGACTGATGCAGCCACTGTGGAGAACAGTATGGAGTTTCCTCAAAAACTAAAAATGGAACTCCCATTTGACCCAGTAATCCCACTCCTAGGAATATATCCTAAGAAACTAGAAACACCAATAAGAAAGGATATATGCACCCCTATGTTCATAGCAGCACAATTTACAATAGCTAAGATTTGGAAACAGCCTAGGTGCCCATCAGCAGATGACTGGATCAGAAAACTATGGTACATCTACACAATGGAATACTATGCTGCCATAAAAAAGAAGGAATTCTTACCATTTGCAGCAACCTGGATGGAACTGGAGAACATTATGCTAAGTGGAATAAGCCAGCCAATGAAAGAAAAATTCCACATGATCTCACTCATTTGTGGATAATAAAGACCATTATAAACTGATGAACAAAGAGATAGATACAGAGGCAGTAAAGCATCAAACAGACTGTCAAATTACAGCGGGAAGGTTAGGGAGAGGTGGGGGAATAAGAGATCAACCGAAGGACTTGTATGCATGCATATAAGCATAACCAATGGACGCAAAACTCTGGGGGGTGAGGGAATGTATGGGAGTGGGGTGGGTGGGAGCAATGGTAAGATATGTACACATATAATACCTTAATTAAAAAATGGAGAAAAAAAAGATTATAATAAACCACATTTGGGAAAATTAAATAATAAATAAAAATAAAAATAGAACTACCATATGACCCAGCAATTTCACTTCTGGGTATTTATCTAAAGAAAACTAAATCACTGTCTTGAAAATATATCTGCACTCCTATGTTCACCGCAGCATTATTTACAATAGCCAAAACATAGAAGTAACCTAAGTAGCCATTGACAGATAAATGGATAAATAAAACGTGTGTATATACAACGGAATATTATTTAGCCATAAAAAGAAGGGAAATCATATCATCTGTTACAATATGAATTGACCTTGAGGGCATGAGGCTAAACAAAATAAGTCAGACAGAGAAAGACAAATACTGTGTGATCTCACTTATATGTGGAATCTAAAATAAAACAAAGATACAGAGAACAAATGGGTGGTTGCCAGAGGCGGATGGGCGGCAGATGGGGGAGTGCAAAGGGTGAAGGTGGTCAAGAGGTACTGGGGATGTAATGTACAGCATGGTGACTGTAGTTAATAATACTGTACAGTGCACTTGAAAATTGCTAAAAGAGGTGATCTTAGAAGTTCTCATCACAAGAAAAAAAATCTGTAACTTTGTGTGGTGATGGATATTGACTTATCTGGTAATCACTTCATAATAACTTGTATATACAGATATTAAATCATTATGTTGGACAGCTAAAACTAATACAACGTTATATGTGATTTATATCCCAATAAAAAAGCTGGAGCTGCTATATTAGTTTGGGACAAACTAATCTTCACTATAAAGTACATAAGCAGGAATAAAAACAGACATGTACTATAATAATGGGGTCCATTCAACAAGAAGACATAATAATCTTAAATGTGTAACTATATTATCTTCAAAATATCAGCAGCAAAGACTGACAGAATTAAAGGAATAAATTAACAAACCAGCATGTAAATATGAAGATTTTAATACTACTCTCTCAGTAATTGACAAAACAAGTACACAAAACTTTTTTATTTTTTATTTTTTTGTAAACTGATCTTTTTTAAAAAATATATATTTTTATTGATTTTTTGCAGAGAGGAAGGGAGAGGGATAGAGAGCTAGAAATATAGATGAGAGAGAAACATCGACCAGCTGCCTCCTGCACACTTCTACTGGGTATGTGCCTGCAACCAATGTACATGCCTTTGACCGGAATTGAACCTGGGACCTTTCAGTCCGCAGACCGACGCTCTATCCACTGAGCCAAACCGGTTTCGGCCACAAAACTTTTTTATTAAGGATAAAAAAGACTTAACACCATCAACCAATTTCACATGATTGACATTCAAAAGAACATTCCACCAGCCCTGGCCTGGTAGCACAGTTGATTAGAGCATCATCCTGATACACCAAGGTTGCAGGTTTGATCCCCGGTCAGAGAACACACAAGAAACAACCAAGGAATGCATAAATAAATGGAACTACTGATGTTTCTCTCTCTCTCTTTCTCTCTCTCAATTCTAAAACCAATTTTAAAAATACGCTAAAAAAAAAAGAGAGAACACACTGCACTCAAAAATTATAGAATACTAGTACTTATTAATTTTTGTCAAATGCATCTGGAACATTCAACTATACACTGACTAATATACCAAGCCTCAAAACAGTATTTATAAAATTAAATCCAGTTCACTCACGAATTAAGCTGTTTAATGGAAACAACCTAATGTCTACCACTAATAACAGATATCTGAAAAGTCCCTAAATATATGGAAATAAACACACACAAGAGATATAAAGTATCTGAAATGAAAGTACAATATGTATCTTTAAATACTTACATTAGAAAATAAGTTAAAATAAACTTTAAGAGATGAACAAGAATAGATCAATCTACAGACAAATGGTAGGGGAGGGGGGGTTAGAGAGCAACCAAAGGACTTGTATGCATGCATATTAGCATAACCAATGGACACAGACACTGGGGCGGTGGGGGCTTGCCTGGGGTGAGAATGGCTGGGGGAGGGGTCAATTGGGGAAAAAGGAGACATATGTAAAACTTTATAGACAATAAATAATAATAATAATAATAATAATAATAATTAATAAATAAAAATAAACTTAAGAAAAGTTGGAAAAAAGAAAAGAAAATTAAATGTAAAGTAAACTGGGAAGGAGTAAAAAGTACTGATTGTGGTGATTGTAACAATGGTATATAAACATGAAAAACAAACAAATTGTATCAAGTGTTTGTTTTAGGGGAATATTTTATTGTAAGGAAATTTTACTTTAATAAAGTACTTTGGGGGGGGGAGTTAATTCTCACCTGAGGATATTTTTTTCATTGATTTTTAAGGAGAGTGGAAGAGAGGGAAAGACAGAGAGAAACATCGAGAGAGAAACATCAATGTGAGAGAAACACAGGGATTGGCTGCCTCCTGCCTGAGCCCTGACCAGGGGCCAGGCAGGCGGGGAGCCTGCAACCAAGATACATGCCCTTGACAGGAATCGAACTTGGGACCCTTGGATCCACAGGCCGACGCTCTATCAGCTGAGCCAAATGGGCTAGGGCTAAAGTACATTTTTTAAAAATATATAATTTTATTGATTTCAAAGAGGAAGGGAGAGGGAGAGAGAGAGATTGAAACATCAATGATGAGAGAGAATCACCAATCGGCCGCCTCCCACATGCCACCCCCAGTGGTGTTCAAGCCTAAAACCTAGGCATGTGCCCCTGACAGGAATTGAACCCGGGACCCTCCAAGTCCTCTGAGCCAAACCGGCAAGGGCTAAAGTACATTTTTAAAGAATGATGCAAAGTTTAAGAATTTTGAAATAATTTTTGCTGTCTTATCAATCCATAACTAGTAATAACAGATTATTTAATATGTTTGATAATAGTTGGTAAGCCATTTATTTTTTAAAAATTATCAGAGAACTCTGATCATAATTTATTTAAAAAATTCAATAAAATATACTCACCTACTTGACTAGTTCCTAGTTTTACAGGTTCTGTTTCTAAACTATGTAATTTGCCATTTTCTTTGTTGTCATTACGAGAAATAAGACTCTGAGATAATTGATTTGCAGTTAGATTTGCCTGAAGCTTTTGAATTTCTGCCTCTTTTATTGCAAGCTTAATCCTAGCACAGAGAAAAGAAGTCAAAAAATATTAGAAAGGTTCTATAAAAATATCTCATATTATTTTTTACCTTTCAAGATGGAAAAAATTTAAAACTGATATTAGTCAACTATTGGGCAGGATATGCAAATTATTTTCTAAGACTGATTGGACTATAAACTGGTTCAGTTACTTTAGAAACTTAGTGATACCTAGTAAAATTGAAAATGTACACGCTATGACTCAGATTTTCACTTTTAGGAATATACACTAGAGAAACTCACCTATATTGTAGTTAGCATATATAAGTGTGTACTTTGTAGCACTATATGGAATAGACAGAAACTAGAAACACAGTAACTATCACTAAAGAAATCCTATCTAATAAAAGAGTAATATGCAAATTGACCATCACTCCAACACACAAGATGGCCACCCCCATGTGGTCAAAGATGGCTGCCCCCATGTGGACCCAAGATGGCCACCACAAGATGGCCAGTAGGGGAGGGCAGTTGTGGGCGATCAGGCCAGCAGGGGAGGGCAGTTGGGAGGGACCAGGCCTGCAAGGGAGGGCAGTTGGGGGGGACCAGGCCTGCAGGGGCGGGCAGTTGGGGGGGACCAGGCCAGCAGGGGAGGGCAGTTAGGGGTGACCAGGCTAGAAACAGAGGGCAGTTAGGGGTTACCGGGCCAGCAGGGGAGCAGTTAGGCGTCAATCAGGCTGGCAGGGGAATGGTTAGGGGGTGATCATGCTGGCAGGCAGAAGCAGTTATGGGCAATCAGGCAGGCAGGCAGGCAAGCGGTTGGGAGCCAGCAGTCCTGGATTGTGAGAGTTATGTTCCAGATTGGAGAGGGTGCAGGCTGGGCTGAGGGACACACCCACCCCCGTGCACGAATTTCATGCACCGGGCCTCTAGTAGATAAATAAATTTGACATAGTTATAGGATAGACTCTTATACAGCTATAGAAACTAAATTAACCACATTAATCCATGCACTAATCAATCACTCTACCTACTTCAACATGGGTGAATTTAAAAAATTATAGAGTGAAAAAGAAAAATTATAAACAATATAACTATATACTTTATTTCTGAGTGTAAACATATACAAAATGGATTGAAGAATATGTACACAATTCATGATGATAGATACTAAGGAGGAGAATGGGACTAGTGGTAAGAATCAAAATGTATAATATATCCTGTAATGTTTTATTTTTTATTTAAATAAACAGATTTGAAACAAATATCACAAAACATTAACCCTTTGCACTCGCTTGCTTTTTTCTCAATTCCTTTATTCTACTTGGGATTTAATTTTTTAAATACCCCAGATTTTACAAAGCGCGGCAGTAGAATAAAAAACTGGAGTTTCTTTTCATACAAACTTATTTATTTGGATTTTTTTATATTTCAAATTATTGATACATTCAAAGAGTATAAAAAGAGCTGCTACCGATGCTAACCGTGTCGAGTCACACTCGACATCCGAGTGCAAAAGGTTAAGAATCAATTCTTTGTTGTGGAAACAGATATTTGTTATAATACTCTGGACTTTTAGCATATTTTTCAACATTTCAATTAAAGATCTTTAATTACCAGTTTTTAAAAACATTGTATTTTCTACAACTTCAGAACCTAAAAACCATACCTCAATTCCGAAATCATCATTTTATTTGTCTCACAGCAGCCAATGTAGTTCTCTTCCTTGTTTGACAAACTACTCATCTGGTGCTTAGAAAGAGATGATTTAAAACCAAGCATTTCTCTTTTTAACTGTAAGTATAAAAATAAACATATAAATTTATAATATCTGTGATATAATTTTTTTTATTCAGAACTCCAAGTCTGAGAAATTGTGTAAATTTAATAGAAACAACCTAACATTAATCAATAGAACGTATAAATAAATTATGAAATAGAAAGATAATGGTAAAACTACAATAGTTAAATAAACCTGCATGATGTAAATCATTATGGAAACATTACATAACATAAAACTGAATGTAAAAAAACAGTAGTACATGTAGTATGTTTTTAGCCATGTAGTATTTTTTAAAATGTACTAAGCTTTATACAGTATACGTATATATATATATTTTTTTCTAGATGCATCTGTTTGTGGTAATATTTAAAATATGGACAAGAAGGCCTTGGCTGGTGTGGTCAGTGGTTCAGCATCAACCTATCAATGAGATAATGGTTTGATTCCTGGTCAGGGCAAATGCCCGGGTTGCAGGCTAGATCTTCAGTAAGGGGTGTGCAGGAGCCAGCCAATCAATGATTCTCTCTCATAACTGATATTTCTTTCTTTTTTTCTTCTTAAATGTATTTTTATTGGTTTCAGAGAGGAAGGGAGAGAGAGAGAGAGATAGAAACATCAATGATGAGAGAGAAACATTGATTGGCTGCCTCCTGCACACCCCCTACTGGGGATCAAGCCCAGAACCTGGGCATGTGTCCTTGACCGAAATCAAACCTGGGATTCTTCAGTCCGCAGGCCAACACTCTATCATTGAGCCAAACCAGCTAGGGCTCATCATTGCTGTTTCTATCTCTCTCTCCCTTCCTCTCTGAAATTAATAAAAATATTATTTTAAAAAGCAGCAACATTTAAAATATGGACAAGAAGGCCCTGGCCAGTGTGACTCAGTTGGTTGGGCAACATCCTGTATACCAAAAGGTTGCCATTTGATTCCTGGACAGGGTACATGCCCAGGGTTGTAGGCTCGATCCCTGATAGGGGGTGTGCAGGAGGCAGCCAATTAATGTTTCACTCTTCATATCCACGTTTCTCTCTCCCTCTCCCTTCCTCTCTCAAAAATAAAAAAAATTTTTTTTGAAAATATGGACAAGAAGGATACACATGAACTTCAAAATAGTCGCTACCTCTAAGAGAGAGAGAATTAGATGTGATAGGTATATAAAGAGGCTTCATTTACCTGTAAAATTTTTTTAAAAATATATTTTATTGATTTTTTACAGAGAGGAAGGGAGAGGGACAGAGAGTCAGAAACTTCGATGAGAGAGAAACATCGATCAGCTGCCTCCTACACACTCCCCACTGGGTATGTGCCCGCAACCAAGGTACATGCCCTTGACCGAAATCGAACCTGGGACCCCTGAGTCTGCAGAACGACGCTCTATCCACTGAGCCAAACCGGCTAGGGCTACCTGTAAAATTTTATTCTAAAAAAATTTGAAGTGGATATTCAAAATGTTATCCACATTTAGCAAATGCTATGCTACACTGGTCTCTGTGCTTTTCTGTGTGCTTGAATAACACAGAATTTTTAAATTAGTTGTAAAAAGGGGCAAGGTAAACACTATGACCATTACCTTTAAATTATAACCAAATCACACTTTCTAGAATGAAAAAACTCACATTTCCAAACTATGTTATTCTTAGCACCGAATGAAACACAGGATCAAGTATATTATTATCACACTACCTTTAGAATCTCATATTAAATAAATTTTGATACTGAGTCAAATTAGAATATCACTTTAAGATGAATGCTATCTGCATATGATTATTATCAGATTTATAAAGCAAACTGGTGCATTAAAAACATAAGCAAATCCTCTCTAATAAAATGGTAATATGCAAATTAACCATCACTCCGCTACATAAGCCACACACACAATCCAAGCCACGCCCACCAGCCAATCAGGGCGAGTATGCAAATTAACCCAAACCAAGATGGCTACAGCCACAGAGAGCAAGGTTTCCCAGGTAACAGCAAGCCAAGCTTTCCATAGCCGTTGCAGGCCTAAGCCTCCACTCAAGCTACAAAGTTTCAATTATAGAAGGTAAACAAATTCAAACAAATGGCCGCAGAATGGAGCTTGAGAGAGCAGGCCAGGTTTGCCGGCGGCAACAGGGGAAGCAAAGCTTTCCCCACACCCTGGCTGGGCTCACCCGCTTAAGGCTACAAAGTTTCAATTGTAGAAGGTGAATTAACTGCCACAAAAATGGCTGCCGCCCTGGAGGGAGCAGCAGGCTTGGCTCTGCTCCAGGCTACAAAGTTTCAATTGTAGAAGGAAAATAAATCCCAGATACCAGGGCCTCTGCTTGGGTTGCCAGGGGGCGTGGCCGGCGTGCAAACCACCACAGGCCCCTCGCTCAGGCCGCCCCACACCCCATGGGAACCCCACCCTGATCCGGGACACCCTTCAGGGCAAACCAGCTGGCCCCCACCCGTGCACCAGGCCTCTATCTTATCTAATAAAAGAGTAATATACAGATTGATCATCACTGCAACACACAATATAGCTGCCCCCATGTGGTCAAAGATCCTGCTCCCATGTGGACACAAGATGGCCACTACAAGATGGCCAGCAGGAGAGGGCAGTTGGGAGGCACCCGGCCTGCAAGGGAGGGCAGTTGTGAGGGACCAGGCCTGCAAGGGAGGGCAGTTGAGAGGGACCAGGCTTGCAAGGGAGGGCAGTTGGAGGTGATCAACCCTGCAGGAGAGGGCAGTTAGGGGTGACCAGGCTGGCAGAGGAGGGAAGTTGGGGGCAAACAGGCTGGCAGGGGAGCAGTTAAGCATCAACCAGGCTGGCAGCAGAGTGGTTAGGGGGTGATCAGGCTGGCAGGCAGAAGCGGTTAGGGGCAATCAGGAAGGCAGGCAGGCAAGCAGTTGGGAGCCAGCAGTCCTGGATTGTGAGAGGGATGTCCGACTGCCCGTTTAGGCCCGATCCCATCAGTATCGGGCCTAAACGGGCAGTCGGACATCCCTCCAGGAGTCCCAGATTGGAGAGGGTACAGGGTGGGCTGAGGGACAACCCCCGCCGTGCACGAATTTCATGCACCGGTCTTCTAGTAATCAATAATTAACATCCTAGGAAAGTAGAAATAGCAGAGGCTGGGAACCAAGAATTATACATTCAGTTTCAATTCTGCTACAGGTTATTAACTTCTTTGGGTAGCTATTTCTTCACCAATAAAACAATGGTTTTGAATCAGATACTTTCTAAGGTCCCTTGTAGCTTCATAATTCCATGACAGTTTAAAATTGTTAAGAGGCTACCATCCATACATATGTGAAACCAACCACGACACATTTATCTGTAGCTTTCTTCTGATTTCACCATTATTTTACACTTACCAGAAACAAATTTCTGATACAGGTATAACTTACCTTCTTCCTAATCTCACTTATAACTATGATCATATGCATATATAACTTAAAGAGAAAAAGTGGTTGGCTACATTATAAAAACATTTTCATGTTCTGTACCATTCAGTCAGTATATGAGAAGTTGCTCAACATTAATCATTAGGGAAATGCAAATTAAAACCACAATGTGATAACACCTCATACACACTAAGGTAGATATAATAAAAAAGAATAAACAATAACAAATATTGGCAAGGATACGGAGAAATAGGACCCCTCATGCATTGCTGTTAAGGATATAAAATGGTGCAGCAACATTAAAAAACATTTTGGAATAAATTTACTATATAACTCAGCATTTATATTCCTAATCAAAAGAAATGAAAACATATCCACACAAAGACTTACATGCAAATGTTCATAGCAGCATTATTCATAATAGTCCCAAAGTAGAAACAATCCAAATGTCCATCTTTTGGTGAATAGATAAATAAAATATGGCATATCCACACAATGGGTAATTGTCAATAATAAAAATAAATGAAATACTGATATATGTCACAATGAATGATCTTCAAAAACATTAAGAATGCAAAAGAACAGATGCAAAAAGAGACCACGGTTAATTTAATTTATAAGAAATGTCCAGAAAAGACAAATCTCTAGATGCAGAAAGTAGATGAGTGGGATAGGGATTAAAAATGGCGGCAGAGTAAGTGGATGCTGCATGGACATGCTCCCAGGAACAAATTGGAATTACAACTAAAATACAGAAAAACTTCCTGAATAATCAATGGAAAATTCACAGGAGAGAACCCTGATACCCTAGGACCGAAAGTGGAGACCACATAGACTGGTAGGAGGGGCAGAGGTGCGCAAGGGCTAGCTGGGTGCCCACAGATAGCAATTGAAGTTCCAGAGAGATATCTCAGCTGGCGGGGGGTGCCACTGAGAACTCTGGGATCTAATCCCCAAGCTGGGCTCCCCAGCAGAGAGCACCAAAACTGAGGAGGGTACCCACATAACATCTGGCTATGAAAAGCCGCTGAAATTCAGGCACCCTCTTAAAAAATCAATGCACAAAATTCCCTGTGGAGCTACCCCTCTTGTGCTCCAGCAGAGAGGGGGTGAAGTGGACTGGAGCTGTGAGAGCAGAAGTCAGAACTGGAGACGAGGGGGATAGAGTTCAGAAGGCAGACACCCCAAGTTTCCTGGGCTGAGTCATTCCCTCATGCAGGACATTTTTCCCAAGTAGACATCTGCCTTGCCTGGGGGGAAGACAGTTGACACATCCTATTGGAAAACACCTTGCCCTGAGACCACTTAAGAGATTAAAAATAACAATTAGCCTCCAGGCAGAAGCAACTGCTCCACCTGTTGAAAAAAAAACTCTCACCTTACCTGAGGACAATTGCCTGGGGAGCAAATCAAGAGGAATGCTATCAGTTGATAAGCAGAGGCCATCTCTGGAGGCTTTGAGTATTTGCCTGATCTAATTAGTCAGAAACAGCCTTTAACACTGTCCTGCACTAGAGGTTGAGAGGTGTAGAGGAGTGGTCGCCAACCTTCCGGATCTCATGGACTACCAGTGATCCGTGGACCACTGGTTGGCGACCGCTGGTATAGAGGATCTACCTAATACATAGTCACAAACCCACACAGACAGCCAAAATGAGACAAAGAAACAACCACCAAATGAAAGAACTAGAGAATTTTTCAGAAGAAGAGATAAATGAAGCAGAGATAAGAAATTTATCTGAAACAGAGTTCAAAGTAATGATGGTAAAGATGCTCAACAGCATGAAAAAGAAAGTAGATGAGTGGTTCCCTAGCAGTAAGGGTGGGTACAAAAACTAATTATAAATGGCACAAGGGATCTTTGGGAGATGAAAAAAATGTCTGAAAACTGGATTGTGGTGACTGTTCTAAAACTTGTAAATCTACTAAAAATCACTGACCAATACACTAAAAATGGATAAATTTGGCGGTATATAAATGTCACTTAAAGAAAGCTGTTTTTTGTGGAAAACTATGGATTTTCCTCAAAAAATTAAGGATGGAACTTCCATTTGACCCAGTAATCCCCACTTCTAGGAATATATCCTATGAAATCAGAAACACCAATCAGAAAGGATATACGCAACCCTATGTTCATAGCAGCACAATTTACAATAGCTAGGATTTGGAAGTAGCCTAAGTGCCCATCAGCATATGAGTTGATTAAAAAAACTGTGGTACATCTACACAATGGAATAGTACACTGCTGTAAAAAAGAAAGAACTCTTACCATTTGCAACAGCATTTATGGACCTGGAGAGCATTATGCTAAGCGAAATAAGCCAGCCAGAGAAAGATAAATATCATATGATCTCACTCATTTGTGGAATATAATGAACAAAAATAGATCCAGAGACACAGAAGCATCAAACATACTGTCAAACCTCAGAAGGAAGGCAGGGGGGAAGAAGGGAGGGTAAGAGGTCAACCAAGGACGTGTATGCATGCATATAAGCAAAACCAATAGACACAGACAGTAGGGGGATGAGGGCATGTGCTGGGGGTGGGAATGGCTGGGGAGAGGTCAATGGAGGAAGAAGGAGACATATGTAATACTTTAAACAATAAAGAATTTAAATAAAAAAATTTTTTAAAGCTGTTTTTAAAAAACTCTGTGCCATTCTTATATATGACATCTGAGAGACAGAAAGGCTGAAATAGAAAGTAAAAAAAAAAAAAAATAGAAATTAGACAGAAAAGAAATTGATGTCTGAAAGTATAGACATCTAAGAAAAAAACAGAAGCTAATAAACCAACCACAAAATGATGGTTTCTTATAAAGCACTTCAGTAAAATTTTCCTTTTCACACATACTTACCGGCAATTGGGACATAATTTTATCCAAATGTCTCAGTTCCACTCTTGAACTTTCTATTTCTTGCTGACATACATCCAGTCGTTCATTCTGTGTTGCAATACGGACCTTTAATTCTCTGTTTTCATTTATTAGAGAAAATTTTTCTCGAAGTATTTCATCTTTGTCCTCTAACTCACTCTCTAGCTTCAAAATACTTTGTCTAGATTCAGATAGTTGTGCCATTACTTCTGAATTTTTCACTGCCATGATTCTTATTTTTTCTTTTCCATCGTTATTTTCTTCTTTTAACTGCCTATGAAGAAAAAAAGCACAAAAATAAAAATATGTTCATTTTTAATAATGATATTTAATCTCATATAAAATATTTTAAAGCTTAATTCTGAAATAAAAATATCTGCTCACATTTGCCATGTGCCTACTTTCTGCAGGCCAGGTACTCACATGTACCTGGTAGCACTATTATTACTTCCAGTTTATATTCGGGGAAATTGAGGCACAAAAAAGTTATGAAACTTGCCCAGTGTCTCAGAGTAAGTAGTAGGGCAATATAACCCCATTATCTTAGAAGCATTTCTGTTTCTTTTTAAAAATGTGAAACAGGAGATCTAACTCCAAAATCCTGACACAACTTTTTGCAGCTTTAAGAAAGTTTTAGATCATATAAGGAACAATCATGAAGTATCAGCCACAATTCCACAAGGTAAAGTCTAATCAACCATTAACTGATTACAAAGCATTAATACTTTCAAATACATATACCTATAAATACATGTCAAACATTATGACAATCTAATCTTTAGAATTGTTATTGTATTTAATCAGTTCCCTTTTTCACATTTTTAAGGTCTCTAAAGGGAGAAGGCTGGACTAGGTGATTCTTCATTATTTGAAGAATACATATTGTACTAACTAGCTAATGAGGTCACACTATAAGAACATTAAGTGTGTGTTAATTTTCTCTAAATATTTGCAAAGCAAAACTTGTGATCATATTACTCTATATCTACAAGCATATCAACATACATTTTATTCATTTAAAATCCTCACTTCATTATACCTAGAAAACAAGTTGTGATGAAGCCTATCTTTCTACATAATTTAAGTCCACAATTAAAATATACAAAATACTCTATTCCAAAATGTTTCAATTTCTTCATTTCCCCACAAAAATCCTTTTTCTACAACAGGATACTGTACCTTAATTTCTCTTTTAGAATTTCGACGTCACTTTTATATAGACCACACTTTTCCTGTAGCCTTTTATTTTCTTTTTCACAGTTAATTAGATTTTTCTCTAATATTTCTTCTTCAGCTTGAACCTAAAAACAATAATTTGTTTTAAGTGCGCACACTAATGTTGTCATAGGTTTTAGGTTTTTTTAAACTAAAAAGTAATGACTTTTGAAATAATCAGGAGAGTGGAATAAGTATTCCACCCATTTAAGTCGCCAACCTTATAGTAAAGGGAGCAAAATGAACTTCCTGGACAGGGAATGGGATTCTAACTACCTGTTCAGAAATGGTTTAGAGCCTATGACAGAGGGGCAATAGCAAGAGTGTTCTGGCCTCACATGGACAAGTCAAACAACTCATGCAGGGATTCTGCATGAAGTTACTAAAAGCTAACTTTAGTGCAAATGTTCCAGAGAAGTAATTTTTGAAATTGTAGCCACAAAATACTCCCAATGAAATCACAGTCCAAAATTTAAAACAAAAGCTATGTACCCAGGATGGAACAGTGGGAGTGGTGGACTGGGCAGGTCTCCCTCACTTCCTTTGTTACATTTACATAACTATAGGGCTCTGCTGAGCAGTTTGAAATAGATAATCCTAAGGAGGGTTATAAAAAATCATCTCTTATATTTGCCTCTCCCTCCTCCATAAAGTCCTCCCTTTCCTCGAGGATACCCACCCTATACTAGTAAGTCTTTCTATCTTCCCCTACAGATTACCTTATTTAAAATCACTTCTATTACATTTCATTCTCACAGGGACCTCCCAAGGCTTTCAGTGACCTAATTAATTCACATTTAATATTTTAGTATCAAATGGGACTTTGATTTCTTAATTTTTATAATAATATTTCTTTTTTCTACCCTTCTACCTTTCTTTAATCAGAATCATTAACTTCCTGCTTCAATTATCTCAAGATGGAAGTCTCTCATATCAGTATCAATTGACCAGACCTCTCTTCTGAGCTCAACAATTGAACATTTAATAGGTGGCCTTCTTCCAAACAGGTTTTATTATCATGTGGTATTACTTGAAGATAGCAAATAAATGTAATAAAGCCATTATATTACTATGAAGAATCTGTTCAGGAATCTTCCCTTTGAGAGGCAGAAGTGAGTCCCTCTCAGGGTGGTAGATCCAGGGAGATCAACATAATCTACTCTGCCTTTATTTTCACTGAGGTGATGGGAATAAATTTCCTGCTTTTATTTCTATAGCTCCAACTTCTGCTCACTCCATCTTTCTCTATATTTTATTTCTTCTCTTGTCTCCACTCTTTTCTCTGTTTCGATAAAAAAGTTTCGGCTCATTATAAAAAAATTGTCCATCAATTAGTTAAGGAACATCATCCTTGACTAATATTTATAAATTCTTTATTTCAAAGATTTTATTATGAATGAGATAAAAATTACTCCCTGCTTTAATCATCCTATCTAATAAAAGAGTAATATGCAAAAAGACCATCACTCCAACACGCAAGATGGCCGCCCCCCTGTGGACACAAAATGGCCGCCAAAATATGGCTGGCAGGGGAGGGCAGTTGGGAGGGACCAGGCCTGCAAGGGAGGGCAGTTAGGGGAGGACCAGGCATGCAGGGTAGGGCAGTTGGGGGGGACAAGGCCTGCAGGGGAGGGCAGTTGGGGGCAACCAGGCCTGCATGGAGAGTAGTTAGGGGCGACCAGGCCTGCAGGGGAGGACAGTTAGGGGTGACCAGGCCGGCAGAGGAGGGCAGTTAGGGAAAACCAGGCCTATAGGGGAGGGCAGTTGGGAGGGACAAGGCCTACAGGGGAGGGCAGTTGGGGGGGACCAGGCCTGCAGGGGAGGGCAGTTGGGGGTACCAGGCCTACAGGGGAGGGCAGTTAGAGGTGACCAGGCCAGCAGGGGAGGGCAGTTAGGGGTGGTAACCAGGCCAGCAGGGGAGGGCAGTTAGAGGTGACCAGGCCTGCAGGGGAGGGCAGTTGGGAGGGATCAGGACTGCTAGGGAGGGCAGTTGGGGGTGATCAGGCCTGCAGGGGAGGGCAGTTGGGGGCGATCAGGCATGCAGGGGAGGACAGTTGGGGGGGACCAGGCATTCAGGGGAGGGCAGTTGGGGGTGACGAGGCCTGCAGGGGAGGGCAGTTGGGGGGTACCAGGCCTTCAGGGGAGGGCAGTGGGGGGTGGTGACCAGGTCGCAGGGGAGGGCAGTTAGAGGTGACCAGGCCTTCAGGAGAGGGCAGTTGGGGGTACCAGACCTGCAGGGGAGGGCAGTTGGAGTCAACCAGGCCAGCAGGGGAGGGCAGGTAGGGGTGACCAGGCCTGCAGGGGAGGGCAGTTAGGGGTGACCAGGCCGCCAGGGGAGAGCAGTTAGGGGCGACCAGGCTGGCAAGGGAGGGCAGTTAGGGGTGACCGGGCCAGCAGGGGAGGGCAGTTAGGGGTGACCAGGCCGGCAGAGGAGAGCAGTTAGGGGCAATCGGGCCAGCAGGGGAGCGGCAGAAGAGAGCAGTTAGGGGCAATCGGGCCAGCAGGGGAGCAGTTAGGCATCGATCAGGCTGGCAGGGGAGTGGTTAGGGGGTGATCTGGCTGGCAGGCAGAAGCAGTTAGGGGCAATCAGGCAGGCAGGCAGGCGAGCGGTTGGGAGCCAGCAGTCCTGGATTGTGAGAGGGATGTCCGACTACCCATTTAGGCCCGATCCCTAACAGGCAGTCGGACATCCCTCGATGGGTCCCAGATTGGAAAGGTTGCAGGCTGGGCTGAGGGACTGCCCTCCCCCCACCCCGTGCACGAAATTCGTGCACCGGGCCTCTAGTAAATACATCTATTGTATTTATGTCTCTATTTTTACAATATGGACTGTAATACTAAACACTGACTTTGTACAACTGTCTCTTACCTTTTCCAGCTTTTCAGCCACTTTTTCTTTATAATGTTGGAAAGCTTTACTCAGCTCTTCAGCATTATATAGAGCTTCATTCCTTTGTCGTTCAGCTCTAAAATTTAAAAAGAAACAATTAATAAAAGCAAAGGATGCTCTGCACTGAATAGTTAAGTTCCAAAGTAACCTATATTTAATTTTGAGGAATAATTAGAAAGAAACAGATTTCTCTGTACTAAAAAAAAAAGAGAGAGAGTACTAAGCTTAAACTGCAAATAAAAAATGAAGATTAATCATTTCCTTACTATAAGATATCAATATAAAAAATAAGATATAACAAAATGTTTATAAACATACTTTAAATCATACATACATTCTTATGTGTTGGCAATATTATTCCCTCAATCCAGAAGATAGACAAGAGAAGTAGCCTGAGGCTGTATGATAAATTGTCATTTCACTGCCTAGTATATTAAAAATATTCGGTAAATCCTGTGACCTTCACAAAGATCAGGTAAATTTTCAAAAAGGTACTTCAAGAGACAGTAACTTTTATTGATACAGATATAAAAATCTGAACAACAAAATCCAATCACTACCAAGCACTGTCGTAAGCCCAACCATGCTGCCTCACCTCTTAGCTGACCCTGACCTTTCATCATACTTCTCACACTGAATTGAGACTATTGGGCTGGAACTTGGTCAATTTACTATCCACATCTAAAACTTTCCTAGCCCTGACCAAGTAGCTCAGTTGGTTAGAGCATTGTCCCAATACGCCAAGGTTGTGGGTTCGATCCCCGGTCCGAGAACACATAAGAATCAACCAATGAATGTGTAAATAAGAACAAACTCATGTTTCTCTCTCTGTTACTATCTCTAAAACCAATAAGTAAAATATAAAAAAACCCCACACAAAACTTTTCTATATTTAAACCCATTCTCATCACATTGTTTCCAGTGTAAGGGAAGTATAGTGACTCTTCTTCAACGTGATTTCCTTTATCAATACTCTAGATCTTAGCTCTTTCCTTTGAGGAACTTACTCTGTCTTCTGTATGTTAACCTCTTCTCTATTGGCTTGCAAACTCAAGTGAAAGTATCCCTTATTTCCTAAATATGTGGTTCTTAAGTCTGAATAGCAACTGTGAATACTGGAGATGTCTATTTGGTTTCAAAGTTTCAGATAAAAAAAATAGAAAGTGTTTAAACAATAATAGGTTTATCTGAAAATCTAAGAAAATACATTCTAAGGATTAAGCCAAGATGGCGGCGGAGGTGAACGGCTGATCTGCTGCCTCGCATGGCAGTTTTGGAAAAACAACTAAAAGATGGACTGGTGAGCGCGGCGACTCCTGCTCGCGTCTCCCCAGACCGGGCGGCGGCTCCTCTCAGCCAGCACCGCAGCCGGGGCCATGAGCTCGTGGGCGCCGCGGCAGCTGCTGTGGCGGCGACCGCGGACTCGGCGCAGCGGCTCTCGGTGAAGGAAGAGACCATCTTTCTGCGAGACGGGCCCACCCGCGTCACCGACCTGGCCCAGCTCCCCACTGAGATCCTCGGGGCCCCGGAGACCGCCAACACCGACTTAGAGGATTCTTAAGACTTCCTGTCTTACACTCAAGTCCTCTAGCCATTTTGAGAGAGGAGAACTAAGAAGGCAGCGAAGTCAAACAAAGGAACTTCGCGCACAGCAATTTCAAAGTTAAACAAAGGAACTTCGCCGCGCACAGAGCGTCTGCCACCCAGAACCACAGGAGAGCTGGCTGAATGGTGGATTTACAGCTAAGAGAGAAGAGGAAAGAGCGAACTCTGGAGAAGCTGAGGTGCGGAGGCGCGTGGGTCGGGGGAAGGGACTTGTGGCTTTTGTTCCAACCCTAGGGGAGATTAGCTCCCCAGACGCCTGCGGGAAGAGGCTGGACTCTCGGCCTTCCTGTCGGAGAGTGGGAGTGACTTCCTTGTGGAGGTACGCCCAGCAATCAGTGTTTGCTGCGCTGGAGTGCGGAATGAGGGGGCTTGGAAACGTGGAAAACAGAAAAAGCAGACTTACAGCCAGTGCGGTTCGCCTCGCCATGGCCTGGTGGCGCCCTGAGGCCCCGCCCCGCCCTGAGACCCGCCCCGCCCTGGGACCCGCCCCGCTCGTTTTGCAGACCCGCCCCGCACGTCTTGCAGGCACACCTGGGCTCCAAGCAATGGCTTTTGCATGTGGGTGGCCTGCCCTATGGCAGCTTGACCAGATAAACTGCGGTTCTAGGCGGACTGCTCTAGGGACGCTCAGACAGGAGGAGGAAACTGCAGTTTTTGCCGTAAGTCCTGCTGAGTGGTCTCAGGTAGTAGCTGACCTACACACCATTGGAGACCCAGAAACGAGGGCATCTAGTGGTCGGTGTGAGATGACACCAGATTTCAACCACTCGCATAAAGGACACATTCCAGAGGCAGAATCAATGAGCGCCAAAGCCTTGCTGCACCAAGACCCGGCCCATAAATCTGTCTCCTACACAGCAACTCTTCCTTTATAGACACAGAGGATCTGCACGGCCAATTGGCCTGGAGGACAATTCCTCCCAGCGCCACCAACAACAATCAAGACTTAACTATACAAAGGAAGACCAAGACGGAGGCATAGGGCGGAAGCCTGATTGCTGCCCACCACAACAATTTTGAGTCTACGACGGGAGAGCGGAGCAGACACCATCCAGAACCACCGGAGGGCTGACTGAGCAGACGCTCTACAACTAGAATAAAAGAGAGGGGTACTCGGGATGATGCTGATGCCGGCGACCCAAAGATCACACTTTAAGAACTACGGCTCAGACGACACAGTGGCGGCCTGGAACGTGCTCGGCGCAGTTCCCCCAGCGGTCTCCGGCTGAGGGGAAGGCCCCACTTGCTGCCGAGCACGGACAGACGAGCCCCTGGGAGTCATGGGGTGGGAGACTCCGCGCTTGCTGACCTCCGAGTCCTTCAAGAATCTCAACGCCCCGGAAGCGGCCAGGTGCGCACGCTCGGTGACTGGCCACCGCTGCAGACCCAAGGGCCGACGCAGCCACCCCGGACCAGCCCGCTGCCGCGCACCGGGCACACCGGAGCTTCGCCGAGCCCGCCGCCCAACGAGTTCTGCGGCGGCTGCCCTGGAGCTCTGAGAAAATGGCCGAAGGAATTACTGAGATGGAATTGACCAACAGGAAATGGGATCAAGAAGACGAAACCCCGCTGGGTCCTGGATCCGGGTGAAGCCGCGTGCCCCTGGGTCTGGGTGAGGCTGGGCCCCGGGTCCGGGTGAGGCCACGTGCCCCTGGGTCCGGGCGAGGCCATGCGCCCCTGGGTCCGGGTGAGGCTGAATCCTGGGTCTGGGCGAGGCCGTGCGCCCCTGGGTCCGGGTGAGGCTGAATCCTGGGTCTGGGCGAGGCCGTGCGCCCCTGGATCCGGGTGAGCCCTGGGCCCCGGGTCCGGGCGAGGCCGCGGGCCCCTGGATCCGGGTGAGCCCTGGGCCCCGGGTCCGGGCGAGGCCGCGGGCCCCTGGAGCCGGGTGAGCCCTGGGCCCCGGGTCCGGGCGAGGCCGCGGGCCCCTGGAGCCGGGTGGGCCGCGGGCCCCTGGAGCCGGGTGAGCCCTGGGCCCCGGGTCCGGGCGAGGCCGCGGGCCACTGGAGCCGGGTGAGCCCTGGGCCCCGGGTCCGGGCGAGGCCGCGGGCCCCTGGAGCCGGGTGAGCCCTGGGCCCCGGGTCCGGGCGAGGCCGCGGGCCCCTGGAGCCGGGTGAGCCCTGGGCCCCGGGTCCGGGCGAGGCCGCGGGCCCCTGGAGCCGGGTGAGCCCTGGGCCCCGGGTCCGGGCGAGGCCGCGGGCCCCTGGATCCGGGTGAGCCTGGCCCCGGGTCCAGGTGAGGCCGTGGGCCCCTGGATCCGGGTGAAGCAGTGCCCCTGGGTCCAGCCGAGACCAAACCAGAGGGAGTCGGACCTGCATTACCACCATTTGTCCACCATCCAGAGCTGAGGGGTCAGTGCCGACATGTACTCATAGGGAACCGGTGGACATTGATATTGGGTCTCAAAAGAACTGTTGGTCCAGAAAGAAACTCACTACAGACTGATTCATTTGCCTGTCAGCATAACTATTATTGCTCGTCGCACATTCAATTCTTATAAGTATATCTATAGTGACACATGATTTCGCTCATCTAGGGGAAATGATGAACAACATAGACTGATGAACAAGAACAGAACCAGAAACAAGGAGGCATCGATCGGACTATCGGGCCTCAGAGGGAGGATAGGGGAGGGTGGGGGGAGGGGGGAGAGATCAACCAAAGGTCTTGTGTGCATGCATATGAGCCTAACCAATGCTTAAGTTCAACAGAGGGTTGGGGCATCCAAGGGGAGGGGTGTGGGATGGGAATGGGGGGATGAGGACAAATATGTGACACCTTAATCAATAAAGAAATTTAAAAAAAAAAAAAAAGAAAGAAAATACATTCTATTCCTTAATTTGCAAAGCTAGAATTCAGAGAGCAAAGGATACCTGTGTTTCTCACTTAAAACAAAACAAAACCCCCCATAGATATTGTGCTTTTCCTCTGTCATCCTTTTCAAGGCAAAGTTAGTTATCCACTTTATAGATATCTACTCCTCTATACCACCAATTTTTTTAAAAAGTCATATTTCAGCCACACAGAACTGTCTGGATATATATTGTATATGCATGTACTCACAACCCACACTTAATGAATCTTAAATCTGCTATTTTTGCTTCATAGAGACTTAGTTGCTTATTTATTTATTTTTAATCCTTACCTGAGAACATGCTTTTACTGATTTGATTTTATTTTTGTTACTCCTCACCTGAGGATACTTTCCCATTGATTTTTAGGGAGAGTGGAAGAGAGAGGGGAAGACAGAGAGAAACATCGATGTGAGAAAAACATATCGATTGGTTGCCTCCTGCATGAGCCCCGACCAGGGGCCTGGGCCAGGTAAGAGCCTGCAACCAAGGTATGTTCCCTTGACTGGAAATAAATCCGGGACCCTTTGGTCTGCAGGCCAACGGGTCTATCCACTGAGCCAAGCCAGCAAGGGGGGTGGGGGGAGGGAGAGAGAGAGAGAGAGAGAGAGAGAGAGAGAGAGAGAGAGAGAGAGAAACATTAGTCAGTTGCTTCCTGCACTCACCTGATAGGATCGGACCCACAACCTACCCTGACCAGGAATTGAACTTACCACCATTTGGTGTATGGGATGACACTCCAATCAACTGAGCCATGCAGGCCAGGGCAGACTTTTTTATTTTAAGCAAAGACATTACAGAGTTGAAGTCCTGTCCCTGTGAGTCTTTTCAAAATCCCTTTCCCCTGACTTCTTCCACAAAGGTAACCCTAGAATCACTGTTTTTTTTTAAAATTACAAAACATTTTGGAAGAGGGTGGGGGCAGAAAGGGGTCCTAATATATGGTGGCAGGAGAAGATTTGACTTTGGGTGGTGGGCACACGGTGCAATATACAGATCCTATAACATAGAAACCCACACCTGAAACCTATATGTTCATGCTGACAAATGTCACCACAATAAATTTAATAAAAATAAATAAATAAAAGCACTAAGATGTAACATTAAAAAAACATTTTGTATATTCATATGTTAACCTAAGCCCACAAATAGTACCTTATGATTCATCCATTCTAAGAGGCAGATTGTTTTCACATTTTTAACTTCTCTAAGATTGACATGTATTTTACAATTGATGGTATCTCAGTTTCATGGTGATATTTATTCTTAGTGATTATTAAAAAATGGTATACCTTAAAATCTGTGTAATCTTACATTTGATAAAATATCAGTCTTTTTTCATGTTTTTATACTTTATACAAATGGCATCACATTGTCTGTGTCCTACTGCAAATTGCTTTTGTTCATTATCATTCAAGACCTAACTATATTCACCTATATGACTACAATTCATTTTAAAAAACTATTACATAATATTCCATGTATAAAAATACTGTAATTTATTTACTCATTTCACAGTGATAGACATTGAGGTTTTTTATCAGCTAATACAAACAACATTGCAGTGAACATCACAATGCATAGCTTCTTGGCATTATGTGTGAGAATTTCTTTAAGATAAATAACTAGGAGCAAAATTGCTAGATTTTTTCCAAAAGTTATTTCAAAACTGAAGGTACTATATAGGTGAACGTTCAACTTTATTCAATCTTTTTTTTTTTTTAATTTTCACAGGAGAATATTTAGAGAAAGTGGAAGGGAGGGAGGAAGGGAGGGGAGGGAGAGAGAGAGAGAAAGAAACATCAATGTTGGAGACACACATGGATTGGTTGTTTCCCGCATGCGCTCCAAACAGGGCTGAGGATCAAACCTCCAACCCAGGTACGTGCCCTTGACTAGGAATCAAACCCAAGACCCTTCTGTGTGGGGGCTGATGCTCTAACCATGTAGCCATACCAGCCAGGGTGTTTATTAAATCTTTTTGGCAGGGGAGTGGTTAGTACAGCAGCTGTACCAATTTACATTCCCAAACAGAAATGTGTATGAGTTTCTGTTGTGCCACACCCTCACCTACACTTAAGAGAACCAGTAGAGAATAATAAAAATAATAACTTATTTAAGCCTCCAAACAATCGAAAACTTTTCTAATTTTTATCATAAGTTCCTCAATGGTCTATGAGGAAGAAGGCTTGTTTTAAATTTCCAAACATACATGACTTGGGAGATTATATTCCAACTTAACTGTACTGTGGTCTGAGAAGGTGATATGTGTGACATCAATCTTTTGGTGTTTATTGAAACTCATGTTTTCTGGCATAGTGAGGTAGGTAACAGATTATAAATGTTCTAGAATTGCTTGAAAGAATATCATTTCTCAAATTGCTGGGTATAGGGTTCTAGATAAACATCATTAGATCAAGATTATTATCATTCAATTCTTCAACTTATTTCTTTTGTTGTTTAATCTAATAATTCATAGTAAATGTATAAAAATGTTCCCTGTATAAGATTTATTCACTTCTACTTGAAATTTTATTTTCTTTATATATACTTGGACTAAATTATTAGATACATGTAAGTTTAGAATATAGCTTTTTCCTTTAGTGTTACTTAAACATAAACGTTATTATATGAATTATTTTTAACTCTAACAATGCTTGTTGCATTTAAATCTATTCTGTGTGATTTTAATATAGCTATATCTACTTTGTTTTAGTGACTATTCGCCTGAGATATTTCTTTCCATCTCTCTGCTTTAAACTTTTCTGTGTTCGTATGTTTTAGGTATGTCTTTTATAAACAGCACAAAGCTAAACAATCTCTACCTTTATACTGGCTTTTTAATCCATTATAAAGAATCTTCTGTACCCCAAAAAATATATTTGCAGAAGTTTAAATCTTTCAATTTCACAATGCCAATATTTATTCTAACACTTCAAAAAGCTCCAGGAGTCTTCATGTCACATCTCTACCTAAAAATCTCAATTGCCTATTTATGCTTTCCAGGTTAAAATACAAATCCTTTGGCATAACACACAGTCATTTACAGTCTGAACCAAACCTGTTTTTCTTGCCTCATTTCCTATTACACCTACCCATTTATATTTATAAGCACATAAAATTCCTCAGTGTTCTTCAGCAATGATGTTCTTTTATATTTCTATTAGAGGCCTGGTACACAAAATTCATACACAGGTAGGGTTCCCTAGGCCTGGCCGATCAGGTTCGCTGCCTCCCCACCTCCCCATCTCCTCCTTCCCTCACTGCCCATGCACTGCCACAGCGCAGTTCCCCCACCTCCCCACCTCCTTCTTCCCTCACTCACTCAGTGCCCCTCTGCCACCGCTGGTCACCCATCATGTTCCGTGCCGCCCCCTGGTGGTCAGCACAAGTCATAGTGAGCAATCGAACTCCCATTCTCCCGGTTGAACTCCTGAGGGGACACTTTGCATATTAGCCTTTTATATTTATTTATTTATTTATATATATATATATATATATATATATATATATATATATATATATATATATACATATATATATATATATATATATACACACACACACATACACACACACACACATACTAGAGGCCCGGTGCACAAAATTCGTGCACGGGGGGGGGGGCGGTGGGGGGTAGTGTCCCTCAGCCCAGCCTGCACCCTCTCCAATCTGGGACCCCTCTCACAATCTAGGACTGCTAGTTCCCAACTGCTCACCTGCCTGCCTTCCTGATTGCCCCTAACTGCTTCTGCCTGCCAGCCTGATCACCCCCTAACCAGTCCCCTGCCAGCCTGATTGATGCCTAACTGCTCCCCTGCCAGCCTGTTTACCCCTAACTGCCCTCCCCTGCAGGCCTGGTCACCCCTAACTGCCTTCCCCTGCAGGCTTCATTGCCCCCAACTGCCCTCCCTTGCAGGCCTGGTCCCTCCCAACTGCCCTCCCCTGCTGGCCATCTTGTGGGGGCCATCTTATGTCCACATGGGGGCAGGATCTTTGACCACATGGGGGCAGCCATTTGTGTATTGGAGTGATGGTCAATTTGCATATTACTCTTTTATTAGATAGGACTAGAGGCCCGGTGCACGAAATTCGTGAACGGGGGGGAGGGTCCCTCAGCCTGGACTGCAAGGATGCCAACGACCCGTGCCCCAGCCAGCCTCTGGCCAGAGGCCCGTCAGCCCGCCCTCCCTCCCTCCGCGGACTGGGGCGCACGGGACGCTGGGGGTGATCGCCAGGGCAACGCCACCAGCGTCCAGCACCCCGGCCGCTATGGGTGCCGCCATCTTTGTGGCAGAGTGACAGTTAATTTGAATACTGCCCTTTTATTAGATAGGACTAAAGACCTGGTGCACAAAATTCGTGCACGGGAAAGTGGTGTCCCTCAACCTGGCCTGCACCCTCTCTAATCCAGGACCCTTCGGGGGATGTTTGACTGCCGGACATCCCTCTCGCAATCCGGGACCGCTGGCTCCTAACTGCCTCCTCCTCCCCTTAACCCCCTAACCTGTCCATTTGGATAAAGTGGGTGGGAAGCAGGTACGCACTGCCTGCCGGCCTGACTGCCCCTAACTGCCCTCCCCTGATGGCCTGGTTGCCCCTAATCACCACTGCCTCGGTCCCCACCAAATGGCTTTGTGCGGACAAACATCCAGATGGATGTCTGGAAGATGTCCGGTCTAATAGCATATTACCCTTTTATTAGTATAGATTATACAACATAAGTTTTAAGGTAGAATTGCATTAGTAGAAATGAGGAGACATTTCGTTAAAAAATGTATATTGGTTTAATATGATTCAAATCCACATGTTTATGACAAAAATCAAGTCTTTAAGAATAGGATTGCTTGCACTAGCTGGTTTGGCTCAGTGGCTAGAGCTTCAGCCTCGATTCTGGTCAAGGGCACATGCCTGGGTTGCGGGCTCAATCCCCAGTAGGGCGCGTGCAAGAGGCAGCCAATCAATGATTCTCTCTCATCATTGATGTTTCTCTCTCTCTCCCTCTCCCTTCCTCTCTGAAATCAATAAAAACCTATTTTTAAAAAGTAAAAGAATAAGATTGCTTTGCTATCAAAGCCAAGTAAGGTGTGTCATTCATTGTCCCTGATGAAGTCTGAGCAGCTCAGTTGCTAAGCAACTTTGCTGGGTTCTTATCAAATAAAATCCGTGGAGAAGCAACTAAACCCACCATGCATTTAGGCTATAAAGACCGAAAGTTGGGGAGGACAGAGTGTTTCTGGGGCAGGAAACAGTGAGGGCCAGTGGCTGGGAGGCAGGGAAGACGTGGGAATGCCCAGTGCCTGGAAGTACCGGAGGGTCTGGGATATGCAAATCTGCTGGGGGCGGGGTCAGGCTCTGCACTCCGAGAGGTCAGGTTTGGAGGGAGGGCAGGGGACTGTAGCGTGTTTATTAACTCTGTAATGCCTTTTACACACAAAACACTGAATAGGAGGTCTGTGAAGAGGAATGTACTCTTTGTTCCTCTTAATCTCTAAGGGAGAGACAGAGTAGAAGGACAAATTCTCGGTACAGTAAATCAGGCAGATTCTCAGTAAATAGTTACAGACTTCTTGGCAAGCCATGAAAGGGTTGCTCTCATTCTACTGATAACCGCCATCCAAACAAGTCTGGGAAAATTGTGTGGGTAGGGAGCCAGCCTTGCTAGCCCCTTCAGGTGCAAGGACCATGTCAGCTTACACCCTGTCTCCAACATTCTTACATGTTGAAGGGGGTGGCAGGGGAGTGTCTGCCAGACATGGTTTCCTTCTGCTTGCTCACCAGAGCTGCCCCGCGTGATGCCTTTTCCCTTCCTTCTCCGCTGCCCCAAGCGAACACGCATGAGATCACCAGGGATGAAACTGGGGCTCCTGTTGTATTGCGTGGAGACTTCACTTCACAGGAACCTGCCTGATCCAGGGAGGGCTGGCGTCATTCACGGCTGGAAAGGCTCAATTTAAACCAAGCCTCTGCTTGCTGCCACTTAGATAGGTGCCGGCTGAGCTGTTTGCAGAGGGTTTATCATCCCTTCTGGCTGTTTCCTTGGAAACCACAAACTCAAGATAGCAGAGCCAAGGCTGCATGCTTCTCAGCACCAGCTCTCCTCAGTCAGCTGCTGAATTTACTTGAAGGATGTAGAATAATTTGTAAACGATACTAAAGTGTGTACAATTAGGTCAAAGCATTATGCAATTGTTTCCTATTAATTTGTACGATTGAGGGTCCTGAGTGTTTGAGGATGTCAGCTCTCACAGAGCATAATGATTTTAACTATGAATGTAACCAAAGTCTCCACTGACTCTTTCAGCCGGGCGGCCTCCGGGCCAGGCACAGCGTGCCTGCTCGCGCCCCCGCCAGTGGCCACTTCCGCCGGGGGCTGTTCCTAGGCCAGGTGGTGCAGCGTGCCTGTTTGCAACCCCCGGCTGGGGTGGCCTCCAGGCTGGGCAGCACCGCGCGCGCGCTACTGCCGGTGGCCACTTTTACCGGGGGCCGCTCCCAGGCCAGGCGGTGAGGCTTGCCTGCTCACGACCCCTGGCCGGGCAGCCTCAAGGCTGGGTGGTGTCCCCACCAGTGGCCACTTCTGCCAGGGGCTGCTCCCAGGCTGCGCCTGACCGGTCATGACTATTAAGCACCTGACTGGTTGTGACTAATTAGCATATCTGGGCTAATTAGCATATCCCTCTTTTATTATATAGGACTAGGGGCCCAGTGCACGAATTCGTGCACTTTGAAAGGAATTGTGGGTCACAAGGCTGCAGTGGGCACAGGGGCAGGTCTTAGCCCATCCTCCACACCCCTATCGGGCCCCTCCCTCCATGGCCCCCGGTCCTCTGTCTGCCGGCAGCCCCGCTCCCACCACCACTGCTCCTATGCACTGAATGTGTGGAGCAACTGCGGCTGGCGCCAGCAGCAGGTGCGAGCGGGGCCTGCACTGTTAGTGGGTGTGAGCGGATGCTGCTGCCCCAATTGCCCCTCAGGAGCAGGGGGAGGTGGAGAAGCCCTCAGGGGCAACTGGGGCCAGCAGCCACCGCTCGCACCCACTGACAGCACCAAGCAATCTCGACCGGCACCAGGTGCCAGCAGCAGGTGCGAGTGACTGCTCCAGTGCTGCCGCCGGCTGTGGATGCGAGTGGGGCCAGCACTGGCAGTGGGTGCGAGCGGTGGCTCGGGCGCTGGCAGCGGCTGCTAGTGGGGCTATTGGCGGCAGTGGGTGCGAGAGGTGGCTGTTGGCCCTGATCGCCCCCCAGGAGCAGGAGGAGGTGGAGAAGCCCTGAGGGGCGATCGGGGCCGGCAGCTCCCCTCGCACCTGCTGACAGTGCCGAGTGATTGGGACAGGCGCCAGGTTCTAGCAGTGGGTGTGAGCGGCAGCTCCAGCAGCAGCAGCAGGTGCAAGTGGGGCTGGTGTCAGCAGCAGGTGCGAGCGCCCGGCTGGACCGTGGTGCACAGGAGCAAAGAATTTTCAGTGACCACCAGAGGCTTGCCCCGATGACAGTGACGAGCGCCCCACCATGGTCTGGTGCCCCCGCTCACCTGCTCCACCATCCCGCTGCGGCCAACGCCCACCATGTTCCATGCTCTGCCGCCTGCTGCTAATGCCCACCATGTTCCGCGCGCACCCCCTGGTAGTCAGTGCACATCATAGCGACCAGTTGTTCGGTTGTTTTGCTGTTCGGTCTATTTGCATATTAGGGTTTTATATATATAGACTAGTAGATAGATGCCTTTGCACATGCTGTCCAAACTGTGGCCATCCCCACTTATTCACCTTGTGAAAGCAAAGTCAATACCTGACCCTAAGAATCATAATAAGTTTTACAGAGAGAACTAGTTGCTCTTCCTTTGTACTTTTTCTTAGCTATATTAGAAAGCTAGTTTTCATAATATTACCTCATTATAATAACCATATGCAAAAAGCTTTTCTGAATAAGTCTGAATTTCAGAATATTTAACCATATAGTTTATTAATTATTTTTTTAAATATATTTTTATTGATTTCAGAGAGGAAGGGAGAGACAGAGATAGATAGAAACATCAATTAATGAGAATCAGTCATTGGCTGCCTCCTTCATGCCCCCTACTGGGGATCAAGCCAGGGGATTGAGCCCACAACCCGGGCATGTGCCCTGACCGGAATCGAATTGTGACCTCTTGGCTCATAGGTCGACACTCAACTACTGAGCCATGCCTGGCGGGCTTTAACCATACAGGTTACACTCACGATAGGTACATTTGTTAGTGTTTATTATTTAAGAGGCACCTAACATTTCTTTTTTCATTTAATCCTTATATCAAGACAATATCATCTCAATTTAAGATGAGCAAACTTAGATTCAAGAAGGAGAGATAATTTTCCCAAGGTAACAAAGCCACTGAGAGGTAAAATCTGGCTATTTAACTCCAAAACCTAAACATTACCACTAAGTAATACTGACAACCAAATATATATTATAACTGAAACTAGACTAGCCAAATGCTGCTAGGTTTCGAGAGGTTTAAATAAAAATGCAAACAAATATTTAATCTACTTGTGAGAAATTTTCAAAATATTCTTTCTTTGTAATGTTATTTACATTATAGTACAAATTTTAAAAATATTTTTAATGTAAAAGATAAAAATATAGATTATGATTTCACTTTATGTAAAAGTTGTCATAATTACATTATTATATTGTAAAATCTCATTGATTTAAACTAAAAATTTTAAATATTAGTTTAAAAGTTAATTGACATTCAAAGTTAATGGTTCCCGGGTCAAGGCTACCTACAAAACTTTATTTTAAAACATGGTTTAAATAAAATAGATATTTTTATAGTACTCACGTATTCCTTAAGGAAGACCCAAAGACACGTTCTCATGAATTTTATGTAAGTCATGCAACTTAATTTCAGAAATAAGTAAATTTCATTACATTGATCATCATTATCAGGCCCTTAGGAATTAATCCCAATCAAGAATGCTAATAACATAAAATTCACACATGAAAATTTTAATGGAAAATGAAAATAAAAATGGACCAAAAAATTTAAGTTATTTTACTGACAAATTTCTGAAAATTTTTCACTTCAAAGCTTAGCTAGAATTTTAAATAGGTAATATTTTTTTTCCCCTTACAAAAAAAGAAATTACTTGCTTTAAAAACACATACCTCTTTCCTTGTTTACTTTGTTCAAGTAAATCCACCTTCAACTTTATACATTCCTCTTGGAACTTCTGCAAACTCTGTTCCTTTTCAATCACCATTTTCTGACTCTGCTCTAATTTATCTTCTGCCTCTCTATAAATAAAGAATATTTTTAAAGGTTATTAAAGAAATTATGCCAGTATACAAAAATATTTCAACATTAGGAATTCTGTTAGTTTAAACGAGAATTAAGAGAAATGAATATTTAATTAGAGATAGAGAAAAGGCATATTTATCATTTGCCATCTAGGAGTTTTGGTAAGAAATAAAAGAATGCTTCCATCAAATTATATATATATACAGTTTACCATTATATCCTATTTCATGGTCAGATACTAAAAGCATTATCATATAGTTTAGAGACTGGATAAGAATGACTGTTATCACCACTATATTCAGTGATTTTTTTCCTGACAGGTGCAAAAAAGCAAATATGAAAATATAATAAGCATAAATATATGAAAGAAAAGACAAAATTTTCTTTTTTTGCTGATAATATCATTAGCTACCTAGAAAATCCAAGAGAATCAAATGACAAATTATTAGACTTAATAAATATGACAAACACTCCACTCTATCCTATCTAATAAAAGAGTAATATGCAAATTGACCATCACTCCATCACAAAGATGGCTGCACCCACCGCTGAGGCCAAGTTCCCATAAGGAGCCTTAAAGAGCAATCAGCAGGGACCTGAGGCTATGCCCTCCCTTGCCCCCATGGAGCTTGACAGGGGACCTCAAGCTGTGCCCCCCACCCGGCAGGGCTTGACAGGGAACCTCAGGCCACACCCCCTTCCCTGGCATCAGGCAGGGGACCTCAGGCTGCACACCCCGCTCCAGTGCCAGGCCAGGGGACCTGAGGCCACGCCCCCCTCCCAGCTGGGCTTGACGGGGGACCTCAAGGTGCGCTTCTTGTCCTGGTGCTGGGCTAGGGGACCTCAGGCTGCTCCCCCCGCCCCAGCACCAGGCCGGGGAACCTCAGGCTATGCCCCCCACCAAGTGGGGCTTGACAGGGGACTTCAGGCCATGCCCCCCCACCCGGCACCAGGCTGGGGGACCTCAGACCACACCCCCTGCCTGGCGGGGCTTGACAGGGGACCTCAGGCCGCACTCCCCACCCCAGTACCAGGCCAGGGGACCTGAGGCTGCGCACCCCTGCCTGGCTGGGCTTGACAGGGGACCTCAGGCCGTGCCCCCCACCCAGTGGGGCTTGATGGGGGACCTCAAGGTGCACCCCCAGTGCTGGGTCGGGGGAACTCGGGCCGTGCCCCTGCCCAGCGGGGCGTGACAGGGGACCTGAGGCTGCGCCCCTCTCCCGGTGCTGGGCCAGGGGACCTGAGGCTGTGCCCCCCCGCCTGGCGGGGCTTGACGGGGGACCTCAGGCCATGCCCCCCACCCAGCGGGGCTTGACAGGGGATCTCAGGCCATGTCCCCCACCTGGCAGGGCTTGACAGAGGACCTCAAGGCATGCCCCCGCCCGGTCTGGGCTGGGGGACCTCAGGCCATGCCCCCCATCCTGGCGCTGGGCCAGGGGACCTGAGGCTACGCCAGGGCTTGACAAGGGTGGGACTGGCCAGGTCTGGATCTAGCCCAATGGGGGGGGGGGCGGCTGGGTCTGGGTCTCATGCGATTTTGAGGTGCATGTGGGTGGGCGGAGACTTGACTCTGGGTCCTGTGGTGTGCCCCAGACTCTGACAGGAGAAAGGTTTTCATATACATTTTACTAATTTTCTTTCATCTCTGACACTTCTATTATAGAGAAAAGGCAAATAGCAATATTAAATTATTTCCTCTAATTAATCCCCTTTTAATGTGCATGAATTTTGTGCACTGGATCACTAGTCCTACATAATAAATAGGTAATATGCAAATTGACCATCACACCCTCACACAAGATGGCCGCCCCCATGTGGTCACAAGATGGCCACCACAAGATGGCCGGTAGGGGAGGGCAGTTGTGGGCAATCAGGCCAGCAGGGAAGGGCAGTTAGGAGTGACCAGGCCGGCAAGGGAGGGCAGTTGGGGGGGACAAGGCCTACAGGAGAGGGTCGTTGGGAGCGACCAGGCCTGCAGGGGAGGGCAGTTAGGAGTGAACGGGCTGGCAGGGGAGGGCAGTTAGGGGTGACCAGGCCTGCAGGGGAGGGAAGTTGGGGGAGACTAGGCCTGCAGGGGAGGGCAGTTGGGGGCGACCGGCCTGCAGGGGAGGGCAGTTGGGGGTGACCAGGTCAGCAGGGAAGGGCTGTTGGGGGTGACCAGGCCGGCAGGGGAGGGCAGTTAGGGGCAACCAGGCCAGCAGGGGAGGGCAGTTCGGAGGGACCAGGCCTGCAGGGGAGGGCAGTTGGGGGCAACTGGACCAGCAGGGGAGGGCAGTTGGGGGCAATTGAGCTGGCAGGGGAGGGCAGTTGGGGGCAATCGGGCTGGCAGGGGAGCAGTTAGGCGTCGATCAGGCTGGCAGGGGAGTGGTTAGGGGGTGATCAGGCTGGCAGGCAGAAGCGGTGAGGGGCAATCAGGCAGGCAGGCAGGCAGGCGAGCGGTTGGGAGCCAGCAGTCCTGGATTGTGAGAGGGATGTCTGACTGCCCGTTTAGGCCCAATCTCTAACCAGCAGTCAGACATCCCCCAACAGGTCCCAGATTGGAGAGGGTGCAGACTGGGCTGAGGGACCCACCCCCAGTGCACGAATTTCGTGCACTGAGCCCCTAGTCTATATATATAAAAGGTTAAGTGACTGACTGTATGTCCCTCTGACTGGCCAGTACATATGACAACCACTGGCAATTTAAGAATAAACGTTGACTCACACATGTGCAATACATATAAAGCTCTCAGTTTTTCTGATTCCAAGAATTGATTTGTCCCAGTCTGATACTGGCCTCCCATTTAAATTAATTCAAAGACAGTTTCCCATGATGCCAGCATTTGTGATGACTATTAATAAATTACAAGGACAAACTCTAGACACAGTAGGCATATTCCTACCTGAACTCGTTTTCAGACATGGTCAGTTATATGTTGCTTTCTCTTGAGTTCAAAGAGCACATGACGTTAAAGTTAAAGTTGTAAATACTTCATCACAAGGGAAATTAGTCAAGCACTCTGAAAGTGTTTTTACTCTTAATGTGGTATACACGAAGATATTAGAATAAGTTCAATCAATTTATTAGTCATTGTTTTTATCAATGTTGTTTTTATATCATGTTTTTGCTGTTTTTATATCATGTTTTTGCTGTTTTTATATCATGTTTTTGTTTTTATATCATGTCTTTGTTATTATATCATGTTGTTATTGTTTATTAATCAATTTATATATTATTTTCATATACATTTTACTAATTTTCTTTCATCTCTGACACCTCTATTATAGAGAAATGGCAAATAGCAATATTAAAATATTTCTTCTAATTAATTTCCTTTCAATGTGCATGAATCCATGCCAGGCCACTAGTTACAAAATAAAAGCAGTAGCTTTCCCATATACTATCAGTAAACAAAACAAGAACAAATTCACAACCAAGAATATACAATACCTAGGACTAAACATAATATATGAGTTACAAAGAAATTTGAAAAATTCTAATGGTCATGAAAGACTTTAGTGTACATATGAATCATCTGTAGGACATGTTACAATATAAAACTGCCCTGGCTGGGTGGTTCAGTTGGTTGGAGCATTGTCCCGTACACCAAAAAGGTTTCGGGTTTAATTCCCTATCAGGGAACATACGTAAGTTGAGAGTTCAGTCCCTGGTTGGGGCACGTATGGGAGGCAACCCATCGATGTTTCTCTCTATATATCTCTCCCTCTCCATTCCTCTCTCTCTAAAATCAATAAAAGCAGCATGTCCTCGGGTGAGGATTAATAAATACACAAATAAAGATGATCTATCCTCATATTAAAAAACAACAACAGCCCTAACAGGTTTGGCTCAGTGGATAGAGCGTCGGCCTGTGGACTCAAGGATCCCAGGTTCGATTCTGATCAAGGGCATGTACCTTGGTTGCGGGCACATACCCAGTAGAAGTGTGCAGGAGGCAGCTGATCAATATTTCTCTCTCATTGATGTTTCTAACTCTCTATCCCTCTCCCTTCCTCTCTGTAAAAAATCAATAAAATATATTAAAAAACAACAACAACAACTAAACATAAGATTGCTAGGTCCCACCTCTCACAGTTTGTGATTCAGTAAGTATGCGATAGGACCTGATATTTGTATTTCTAACAAGTTCCCAAATAATACTAATACTGCTCGTTCCAGAACTACACTTTAAGAATCACTAAAATGAAGTAATGTGCTATTTAGTATGTATATATTTCTTATTTCAAAGCAGAAGAGAAAAAATTATAAATTGCCTGATTCCATATATTTTCTTTCTTGATCTCCAATGAAGAGATTGAGAAAAGGCATATTTACCATTTAACATCTAGGAGTTTTAGCAAGGAATAAAAGAATACTTCCATCAAATTATATATACAGCTATGTAAGGCAAGAAATGAACAAGTTAATATTTAATAAAAGCATGTAAATAAATATCTCAGCCTAGATCTAGTCTTTTTTTTTTAGTCCCCATATCCTGCTGAATCCTGAAGCCAAGAGGAGCTATGATGTACTTAACACAGATTCAACACATTCTAACATAGTCCATAGTCCAGTACAGATTTTTCGGGGCAGATGACAAGATTTAACATGATATATAAAAAAGCAGAAGTAGGAAATAAAAAATTTTTTGTTGGTGTTAATCCTTACGCGAGGATATTTTTCCATTAATTTTTAGAGAAAGTGGAAGGGAGGGGGAGAGACAGAGAAGCATTGATGTTACAGAGACACATTGATTGGTTGCTTCCTGCACTCGCCCCAACTACGGCCGGGATGGAGCCTGCAACCGAGTTATGTGCCCTTGATCGGAATCAAACCCAAGACCCTTCAGTCTGCGGGCGGACACTCTATCCACTGAGCCAAACCAGCTAGGGCAGAATAGAAATTTTAAAGCTATAGAAAGTATACTTACCTCAAAACTTTATCTTGGGCTGAAACTTCTGCTTCCAAATTTATAATTTGTTCTTCTAAGATTGGCACATTGGCTGCCTGTTGTTGAGCAGATTCAAGCATAGAGACCTAAAACAAACAAAGTAGTTCTAGATGGTGGAACTCGGTGATCTTTCTCATTCTTTTTTCCCATTTTTAAAGTTTTCTTTTAAAAAAAGTTTTCAACAAAAGAGAACGTATTGCCCTGGCTGGTGTCACTAAGTGGTTAGAGTGTCAGCCCGGATCGTGGGTTCGATTCCCGGTCAAGGGCATGTACCTGGGTTTCAGGTTGATCCCAGCCCCAGTACAGGTATGTGCCAGAGGCAACCAATCAATGTGTCTCTCTCACATTGATGTCTCTCTCTCTCTCTCTCTCTCTCTCTCTCTCTCTCTCTCTCTCTCTCAACCAATCAATGTGTCTCTCTCACATTGATGTCTCTCTCTCTCTCTCTCTCTCTCTCTCTCTCTCTCTCTCTCTCTCCCTCCTCTCTTCCCTTCCTCACTTCCACTCTCTAAAAAAATCAATGGAAAAAATATCCTCAGGTAAGTACTAACAACAACAAAAGAGAAGGTATTACTTTAAAAAAGAAGAGCGCTAGCTGGTTTGGCTCAGTGTATAGAGCGTCCGCCTGCAGACTGAAGGGTCCCAGGTTCAATTTCAGCCAAGAGCACAGGCCGGGTTGTGGGCTCAATCTCCAGTGGGGGGCATGCAGGAGGCAGCCGATCAATGATTCTCTCTTGTCATTGATGTTTCTATCTCTCTCTCCCTCTCTCTCTGAAATCAATAAAGAAATTTAAAAAAACCCAAGAAGATAAATAAGTTATATTTCCTTTAAGAAATAAAAACACACAGCCGAAACCGGTTTGGCTCAGTGGATAGAGCGTCGGTCTGCGGACTGAAAGGTTCCGGGTTCGATTCCGGTCAAGGGCATGTACATTGGTTGCGGGCACATCCCAGGTAGGGGGTGTGCAGGAGGCAGCTGGTCGATGTTTCTCTCTCATCGATGTTTCTAGCTCTCTGTCCCTCTCCTTTCCTCTCTGTAAAAAGTCAATAAAATATATTAAAAACAAACAAACACACACACACAAATTTGTAATCTTAAGATTTTAAGCTTGCTCTCCCTCCCAGGAGCACAGCCAAGTCTTTCCCCTACCCCTCTTCTTCCCCCACAGGCATGCATCTCCTAAACTCTAAGGGACCCTTAAGAGGCTTGCAACCAGGGTAGGGATGGGCAGCAGCAGTTTGTCCCAGGCAACCCCCCTAAACCTGTCTCCACGGCCCCCTTTCCTCTGACTTCTTAGTGAGCCAAAGCAGCCTAACCTAGCTTATTTCACTATATAGTCCTTCTGCTAGCCTAGGCCCTTTCTTGTTTCATTTTTCCCAGCTTAATAAATGTCCTCTAAAATAAAACTTAAAAAAAAGATTTAAAGAAGCTCTGACTTATCTAAATGCACAGACTATACAAGTTTCTCTGAATCATTTTCAGATACTAAATTCATATAAAATTGGTTCCATATATATTGATACTATATTATCATAATAAAAATTATTCATAACACATTAAAGCAATACAAGAATATTTTTCCAATTATAAATCTTCATGTAATTATAATGATTTTCTGTTAGCATAGTCACCATTTTAAGAAACATACTTTTGCTCTTGACTGTGTTAATTCAAAGTGGACAGATTCTATCTTAGTCATTAAAGAATGATTCTGTGAGACCAAACAGGCATTCTGTTGTCTAAGTTTATTAAGTTTCTCTCGAAGACTTTTCATCTCCTGATCCATAGCGTTAGAAGATGAAAAAGATATCTGAAAAATCAAAAGAGAACAATCTATTATTATTTCATGAAGCACTACATGTTATTAATGGGAAATGATGAACACTTATCTATAAAATAACTAAGTAGCTCAGAAAATGAATTAAGATATTGAGTGAGTGTGGTAAGGAGCTGTGGAACAATCAGTTCCCTCTCCATCACTGCTGGAGGACATGTACCTAAACAAGTACAGCTTGGAACTTTGGAAAAGTTCTTGGTATTATCCACTAGGGCTAAATATGCTAACATTTGACAGTTTTACTCTGGGTATAAATCTGACAGAAACTTTTATATTTTTGCTCCTGAAGATATAAAAATATTCATAGCTACATTGTCCATAAGAGACAAGTGAAATAACCCAAATGTTCCCCAACAATAAAATGAATATTGAATAAACTGCATACATATTTCTATTACACTCTTTTGAATATATATTTTACAATAAATTATTTTAATTTTCATAAGGGTTAAGACTTTCAAAACTTGGTTTAATTATTATTATTACTTTAAAGCTATTTTGAAAGGGCACAAGCATTTTATTTTATTATTTTTTAAAATACATTTTTATTGATTTCAGAGAGGAAGGGAGATAGAAACATCAATGATGAGAGAGAATCATTGATCAGCTGCCTCTGCACGCCCCCTACTGGGGATCAAGACTGCAACCCAGGCATATGCCCTTGACTGGAATTAAACCCAGGACCCTTCAGTCCACAGGCTGATGCTTTATCCACCGAGCCAAATCAGCTAGGGCCTGATTTAATTATTTTTAATAACATATTATACAGTTCAAAAGTGAAAACTATAGAAAAGAAAAAGCACACACCTAAGTCTCATTCCCACGTTAGTAGTTACATAACCAATGTTTTAATGTTACCATTTATAAATTTTTAACACTACTCATACATCAAAACATATGAAACAGCTTACATAGGAATTATTAATTAACTTATAATTTAAGTAAACCTAGCCTTCAGGTGTTTCCACATGCATATACAAGCAATACAAATTATCCATGCAAAAAAACTACATACTATATACAGCCGGCCCTTCATATCTACTGATTCTGCATCTACAGATTCAACCAACCACAGAAATTTGGAGGCCACCATCTTGATTCCAAGTTCCCTACACGAAATGCCCGGTGAAGCCACAGAAACTGTCCCTGCTACAGAACAAGAGTTGCCACAGCACCAGGTTCAGACAGGGTCTGGAACAGAATCTGACAATGATGAATCAGTACCAGAGCTTGAGGAACAAGATTCCATACAGGCAACCATACAACAAGCCCAGCTGGCAGCAGCACCTGCTGAAATCAGTGAAGAACCAGTCAGGAAGGAAAAGAAAGCCAGAGTGAAAAGAAGGCACGGACATCTATGTCCAAACTGGGTCTTGGACATAGGTTACAGGGGTTATTAGGGTCACTATCCGAAAATCTAAGAATATCTTTGTCATCATAAAACCAGATGTCATCCTTTTTGGAGAGATTTCAGAGGAATGGTGGCATGAGAGTGCACCTTTTCCTCTCCCCCTAAAATTTCAATAAGTTAACCAACTATAATTCAACAAAGAAATCTCTGCTCAATACAGACACAGGTCTGAGAGACCAGCACACTGAAACACCTAAAGGTGGGCAACTGGGAACAAACGGAGAGATGAGAAGGGAGGAAAGTGCAGATGGCCTGTAGACGCAGTCCTGTAGCTGGGAGCTCCTGGCTCAGCTGGCAGAGAGAGGAGAGAAGCCTGTGGTAGCAGGTGCTTCCTTTGGTCAGAAGGAACAGAGAGCGGACTGGAGCAAACGGTGACTGAGCTAGCAGACGCCTGTCAGAGCACAAGGTTCTGCCAGGCGGCTCTCCTCTGTCAGGATGAGCGGTGGTGTTTCAGACAAAAAAAAAAAAAGCCACAGAGCCCTGTCTCTGCCATTTGGATTCCCAAAACTCACTTCCCATTGCCCATGGAGTGCGGTCCAGGAGCATATTATCTGTAAAGCAAGAGCTGTTGCCGTTGAACCACTGTTTCCCACTGTGATTGATCCATGGGAGGGGTACATGGGGTAGGCCCCTCAGAGGTCAGGGGTCTTCATTATGGTAAGGGCAAAAAAAAAACCCCACCCTCAAGCAGCGTGGCTGTACTGTCTTACAGAAGCCCTGGAGATTCAAAACTGGGAGAAAAAGGGGGGCGGGGGATCTTGTGATTCAGCGCCCTCTACTGGAAATTAGTAGAAAGACCTCTTCAGGGATAAATGCATAAGCAAAGGAGGACAGCAAATACTATGAGAGAACCACAGTAACAAGGATGACCAGAAAGAAAATGAAAAATCCCCAGAAAGCAAGCTGGGACACATGGAAATATGTGATATAAATGACATATTTCAAGATTGCAGTTCTGAAAATACTCAATGAGATGCAAAAAAAAAAAATACTGACAGGTAATTCAGCACACTCAGAAAACAAATCAAGAGAAAAAAATGAGTATTTTACCAAGGAAATAAAATTTTATAAAATAGCCAATCAGAAATCCTGAAAATGAAGCATGCAATTAAGGATATTAAGAGTAAACTACTGAACATAGATAATATAATCAAGGAGATAGAGGAAAGAACTAGTGATATTGAAGATAGTAATCAAGAAATGATGCAGAGGGAAGAAGAGAGAGACCTGAGAATAAAGAAAAATGAAAGAGCTCTACGAAACCTATCTGATTTCATCAGAAAAAAAGCAATATTAGAATTATAGGGATTGTAGAGGAGGAATAAAAGGAGCATGGAATGAAGAGTCTATTAACCTTTTGCACTTGGATGTCGAGTGTGACTCGACACGGTTAGCATCAGTAGCAGCTCGAGAAAAAAGCAAGCGAGTGCAAAGGGTTAAAACAAATAGCGGATGAGAAAGAACTAAATTATCTAATCCAAGAGGCAAGCAGAACACCTAGTTACCTGTCCAAGGCACTTGGTAGTGAAGCTGTCAAAAATTAATGACAAAAAGAAAAAAATTAATGACAAAGAAAAAATTCTCAAAGCAGCCAGGGAAAAGAAAGAAGTAACCTACAAAAGAAAACCAATCAGAATTTCATCCCACTTCTCAGCAGAAACTCTACAAGCCAGGAGAGAGTGGAAGCAAATATTCAAATGTCTGAAAAAGAGAAATTACCAGCCACTAATAATATATACAGCAAAATTATCCTTTAAATATGAAAGAGAACTAATGACATTCCCAGACATACAGAAGTTGAGGGATTTTATCACCAGAAAACATCCACTGCAGGAAATATTCAAGGGAGTTATCTACCTGAAACAAAAAACTTAAGGTCACAACACTACAAGTAAGATCACAAAAAAAAAAAACTTACAGCATAAACAGGGATAATCTGTGACAACAAAACATAAAAGGAGAGGGGAGAAAGGTCTGAATTAGTAAAGGAAGTCAAAGATCAAATGCACTCAAAAGAAAAAAAAATTTTGGGTATATATGCAACTTCATTTTTTACAAACCTAACGGTAACCACACACAAAAATTCCCAAACCAGGACATATAGCTTAAAAAAGAAGAAGCTGAGGAAAGATATATGGAATACCACCAAACAAAAACAACAGACAGAAACATAAAGGAAAAGAACCAATGGAAGCCCAGAGCGACCAGAAAACAAAAGATTAAATGGCTATAGGACCATGGTCGGCAAACTGCGGCTCGCGAGCCACATGCGGCTCTTTGGCCCCTTGAGTGTGGCTCTTCCACAAAATACCACGGCCTGGGCGAGTCTATTTTGAAGAAGTGGTGTTAGAAGTTTAAAAAATTTGGCTATCAAAAGAAATTTCAATTGTTGTACTGTTGATATTTGGCTCTGTTGACTAATGAGTTTGCCGACCACTGCTATAGGAAATCCTCATATATCAAGAATTACCCTAAATGTAAATGGTCTGAATTCACCAATAAAGAGGCACAGAGTAGCAGAGTGTATCAAAAAACAAAACCCAAAACAAAAAAAGAAAAAAAAAAAACACAAAAAACAAAACCCAATCAATGCTGCCTATAAGGGACGTATCTAAGATGCAAAGACCAAGGTAGATTCAAAGTAAAAGGGTGGGAAATGATTCTCCAAGCAAACCACATCCACAGAAAAGCAGGTCTATCCATAATTATATCTGACAAAATAGATTTCAAGATAACAAAGATAATAAGAGACAAAGATGGACACTTTATAATGATAAAGGGAACACTACATCAACAAAGCATAACACTTCTTAACATATATGCACCCAACCAGGGAGCACTGCAATATATAAAACAACCACTAGACCAAATGGACATAATTGACATTTACTGAACCTTTCATCCCAGAATACCAGATTATGCATTATTCTCTAGCGCACATGGAACATTCTCAAGGATGGACCATATGTTGGATCACAAAGCTAGCATCAACCAATTCAGGAAGATTGAAATTATACTAAGCATATTCTCTGACCACACTGCCTTGAAATTAGAAATCAACTGCAAAAATGAAGTAAAAAACCACACAAATTCATGAAGATTAAACAACATACTACTAAAAAATGACTGGGACAAAGAAGAAATAAAAGATGAGATCAAGAGATACATAGAGACAAATGAGAATGACAATACAACATATCAAAACCTCTGAGATGCAGAAAAAGCAGTAATAAGAGGGAAGTTTATATCATTACAGACCTATTTCAAGAAACAAGAGAAATCCCAATAAACAACCTAACATCACATCTTAAAGTACTAGAAAAATAACAAAAGCAACCCAAAGTCAGCAGAAGAAAGGAAATAGAAAATTTAGAGCAGAATTAAATGAAATAGAGAAAGACTACACACACAAAAAATCAATAAAGCAAAGAACTGGTTCTTTGAAAAGATTAATAAAATTGACAAACCCCTGGCTAGATTCACTAAGGAAAAAAGGGAAAAGACCCATATAAACAAAATCAGAAATGAGAGAAAAATTACCACAGATATCACAGATACACAAAGGATCATACTAGAATATTATGAAAGACTATATACTACCAAATTCAATAACTTAGAAGAAATGGATAAGTTCCTAGAAATATATAACCTTCCTAGACTAAATCATGAAGTATTAGAAAATCTAAATAGACTGTTCAGCAGTGAGGAGATTGAAACAACCATCAAAAACCTCCCAAAAACAAAAGTCCAGGGTTCACCAGTGAATTCTACCAAACGTTCAAAGAGGATTTAAAACCTATCCTATCAAACTCTTCCAGAAAATTGAAGAAGAGGCAATGCTTCCTAACACATTCTATGAGGCCAATATAACCCTGATACCAAAACCTGGCAAATATAACACAAAAAAGAAAAAAATATCCTTGGGAGAAACCAAGATGGCGGCATGGTAAATACCTAAACTGCTGCCTTGCACAAAAATTTTAAAACTACAACTAAAAGACAAAATGGACATCATCCAGAACCACAGGAAGGCTGGCTGAGTGGAAATTCTACAACTAGAAGGAAAGAGGAAAGCAACTGAGACTCAGAGGAGCTGTAGAAGGCAGAGGTACCGAGGCGTGCGCGCAGAAAGGGCAGGCAACTGAGTACGCGACTGGCTTTCTCAAGTGGGAGGGAGACAAAAGCTCCCGACTGCTCTGAACTCCAGTTCCCGGCGAGACTCTGGGGACCCAGACTCATTCGGGGAGAAACTGGACTGTTTGGCAGCGGGCAAAACTCAAGGGCAGCTTTCTCTCAGAGGTGCTTGCAGCGACTACTGCGGGACACTGAGACCCAGAGGCCTCTTAGGGTAGGGCTGACGGGAAGCCAATGCTGTCTGCTCCGCCCTGAGACTCCGCCCCATCCAAGCTGAGCACAGAGGCTTTTGCAAGTCTTGTCTCATAAGGGTGTCTCCAGCACAGAAGTTCTCCCAGTGTAGACACAGTTGATCCTCACAGCCAATTGACCTGGAGGTCAATTCCTCCCAGTGATACCAACAATCAAGGCTTAACTACAACAAGAAAGTGCACACAGCCCACAAAGGGATGCACCAAGAGTGTCCACCTCAGGTAACTGGGGAGGCTGAGCCACTGGGCCCTATAGGACACCTAGCACACAAAGCCACTCTATCAACTCAGGGAAGCAGCCAAAATGCGGAAACAAAGAAACAGGTCACAAATGAAAGAAATGGAGGAAAGCAATCGACTGGATATAGAGTTCAAAATCATGGTTATAAGGTTTTTCAAGAATTTTCTAGAAAAGGCCAATAAATTTAGCGAGACCCTCGAGGACATGAAAAAGGACCAACTAGAAATTAAGCATACACTGACTGAAATAAAAAATAATATACAGAGACTCAATAGCAGACTAGAGGATTGCAAGAATCAAGTCAAAGATTTGAAACACAAAGAAGCAAAAAACACCCAACCAGAAAATCAAAAAGAAAAAAGAATCCAAAAATATGAAGATAGTGTAAGGAGCCTCTGGGACAACTTCAAGCATATCAACATCCAAATTATGGGGATGCCAGAAGAAGAGCGAGAGCAAGATACTGAAAACCTATTTGAAGAAATAATGACAGAAAACTTCCCCCACCTGGTGAAAGAAATAGACTTACAAGTCCAGGAAGCGCAGAGAACCCCAAACAAAAGGAATCCAAAGAGGACCACACCAAGACACATCATAATTAAAATGCCAAGACCAAAAGACAAAGAGAGAATATTAAAAGCAGCAAGAGAAAAACAGTTAATTACCTACAAGGGAGCACCCATACGATTGTCAGCTGATTTCTCAACAGAAACTATGCAGGCCAGAAGGGAGTGGTAAGAAATATTCAAAGTGATGAATAGTAAGAACCTACAACCAAGAATACTCTACCCAGCAAAGCTATCATTCAGAATTGAAGGTCAGAGAAAGAGCTTCACAGATAAGAAAAATCTAAAGGAGTTCATCACCACCAAACCAGTATTATATGAAATGCTGAAAAGTATTCAAGAAGAAGAAGGCAAAGATAAAAATTATGAACAACAAATACATATCTATCAAGTGAATCTAAAATCAAGTGAATAAAAAATCTGATGAACAGAATAAACTGGTGAATATAATAGAACCAGGGGCATAGAAAGGGAGTGGACTGACAATTCTTGGGGGGAAAGGGGTGTAAGGGGTGCGGGAAGAGACTGGACAAAAGTCGTACGCCTATGGATGAGGACAGTGGGGGTGGGTAAGGGCAGAGGGTGGGGTGGGAACCGTGTGGAGGGGAGCTATGGGGAGGGGGGAAGAGGAACCATTGTAATAATCTGAACAATAAAGATTTATTAAATAAAATAAAAAAAGATAACACAAAAAAAGAAAACTACAGACTATATCTCTAATGAATACAGATGCAAAAATCCTAACCAAAATACTAGCAAATAGAATACAACAGTATATCCAAAAATAATACATCATGATCAAGAGGGGTTCATTGCCGAGCACAAACAAGGATGGTCCAACATATGCAAATCAATAAACATAATACACCACATTAACAAAAGAAAGGATAAAAATCATATGATCTTATCAACATATGTAGCAAAAGCATTTAATAAGATACAACATCCATTTATGATTAAAACACTCAATAAAATAAGAATAGAAGGAAAGTACCTCAACGTAATGAAGGCTATATATGATAAACCCTCAGCTAATATCATACTTGATGGTGTAAAACTGAAAGCTTTTCCTAAGATCAGGAACAAGACAAAGATATCCACTCTCACCACGCTTTTTCAACACTAGAGGTCCGTTGCATAAATTAGTGCACGGGTGGGGTCCCTTGGCCTGGCCGGCGATTGGGGCCAATGGGGGAGGGGGCAGCCAGCCAGGGGGAGGGACCGCAGGAGGTTGGTCCCCTGGGGGAAGGACCGCGGGAGGTTGGCCAGCCGTGGGAGGTTGGCTGTGGGAGCGCACTGACCACCAGGGGGCAGTTCCTGCATTGAGCATCTGCCTCCTGGTGGTCACTGCGCGTCATAGCGACCGGTCAACCAGTCATTCGGTCACTTAGGCTTTTATACATATAGATAGTACTGGAAGTCCTAGCCAGAGAAATAAGGAAAGAAAAAGAAATAAAAGGCATCCAAATAGGGAAGGAAGAAGTCAAACTGTCACTTTTTGCGGACGACATGATTCCATATATAGAAAACCTTAAAGATTCCACAAAAAAACTATTAGAAACAATAAACAAATATAGTCAAGTTGCAGGATACAAAATCAATGTGCAAAAATCCATTGCCTTCCTGTATACTAATAACAAAACTTCAGAAAAAGAAATGAAAAAAACAATTCCTTTTGCAATTGCAACCAAAAGAATAAAATACCTAGGAATAAACTTAACATAAAACACGAAAGACCTATACACTGAACATTACAAAGCTTTATTAAAAGAGATTGAAAAGACACAACAAAATGGAAAAAATATCCTGTGTTCATGGATTGGAAGAACCAACATAGTTAAAATAGCCATATTACCCAAAGCAATATATAGATTTAATGCAATCCCCATCAAAATCCCAATTTCATTTTTAAAATAAATAGAATGAGAAATCATCATATTTGTGTGGAACCACAAAAAACTCCAAATAGCTAAAGCAATCTTGAGAAAAAAGAACAAAGCTGGAGGTATCATACTACCAGACTCCAAATTATACTATAGACTACAATAACCAAAACAGCATGGTATTGGCAGAGAAACAGATACATAGATCAATGGAATCGAATAGAGAGCCCAGCTATAAGACCACCTTCTATGGACATAATTTTTGACAAAGGAGCCAGAAACACATAATGGAGGAATTCAAAGTTCAAGATGAAGCTGTCTCAAACATTCAAGAAAACACAGACTCCCAACTATAGAAGAGGAGAGTGAAGAGGAAGAGGTTGATTAATAAGTGTAGTAGAAGTTATAAGTTAAGGACATGGAATCGGTCATGTCACAAGCAAATGTGTCAAGAGCAAAAGCAGTACGAGACCTGAAGAACAGTAATGAAATTGTTAATACTATTATGGAATTAACAATGTAATTATCTAAAAAGGAGGATTTTTAGTGTTTTGAAAGTTACTGCAGCATGGTTTGAAATTTGTACCATTTCATTAATAAAATGATGGCTTCTTGTGGGGGAAAAAAAGTTACTTGATTGCTAACATGTACTATGTAATTAGGCCTAAATGTTTGTTTCTATACTAAACATGTACAGGTTTTTTTGGTCATTATTCCCTAAACCAGTGGTCGGCAAACTGCAGCTCGTGAGCCACATGTGGCTCTTTGGTCCCTTGAGTGTGGCTCTTCCACAAAATACCACGGCCTGGGCGAGTCTATTTTGAAGAAGTGGCATTAGAAGAAGTTTAAGTTTAAAAAATTTGGTTCTCAAAAGAAATTTCAATCATTGTACTGTTGATATTTGGCTCTGTTTACTAATGAGTTTGCCGACCACTGCCCTAAACAATACAACAACTATTTACACAGCATTTACACTGTATTATGTATTATAGTAATTTAGAGGTGATTTAAAATATATGGGAGGATGTGCATAGGTTATAAGCAACGCTATCCAATCTATACTAATAAAAGGGTAATATGCTAATTAGACAGGACATCTTCCGGACAAAGCCATGGTGGCGGGGCTGAGGCAGAGGCAGTTAGGGGGATCAGGCCTGCAGGGGAGAGCAGTTGGGGGCAGTCAGGCCAGCAGGGGAGAGCAGTTAGGACGATCACGCTGGCAGGGCAAAGCAATTAGGGGCAATCAGGCAGGAGGCAGAAGTGGTTAGGGGCAATCAGGTAGGCAGGGAAGCAGTGAGGGCATCAGACAAGCAGGCAGAGTGGTTAGGGGCGATCAGGCAGGCAGGCAGGTGAGCAGTTATGAGCCAGTGGTCCCAGATTGTGAGAGATACGTCCAACTGCCGGTGTAGGCCCGATCCCACCAGCAGTCGGACATCCCCTGGGGGGGGGGTCCCGAATTGGAGAGTGTGCAGGCTGGACTGAGGGGACCCCCCCACATGAATTTTGTGCACTGGGCCTCTAGTCTATATAATAAAAGCCTAAGCAACCGTTATGGCGGAATGACCAGTTGCTATGATGCGCACTGACCACCAGGGGGCAGACGCTCAATGCAGGAGCTGCCTCCTGGTGGTCAGTGCGGAGCGCTGCTCAGCCAGAAGCCAGGCTCATGGCTGGCGAGTGCAGCGGCGGAGGCAGGAGCCTTTCCTGCCTCTGCGGCAGTGCTAAGGAAGGAACAGCGAGCCGAGCAGTAAGGAGCAGGGAGCAGGCAGGCGGTAAGGAGGGAGGGGTCCCAGACTGAAAGAGGGATGTCCGCGTGCCGGCTTAGGCCCATTCCTGGCGGGGAGCGGCCCTAAGCCAGCAGGTGGACATCCCCCAAGGGGTCCCGGACTGCGAGAGGGCACAGGCCAGGCTGAGGAACCCTCCACGCCCAGTGCACGCATTTCGTGCACCGGGCCTCTAGTTTTATATAAGGGACATGAGCATCTGTGAATTTTGGTATCTGCAGGAGATCCTGGAACCAGACCCCAAGGATTCCAAGAGATAACTGTATATTGTTCTGAACTTAGCATTTTTTGCTTAAAATATCCTGACAATCTCTTTAAAATCAACTCAGTGAGAAATTCTTATATTTTTGTTTCATCAGCTGCAGTGTCCATTGCATGTTTATTCAATCCCCTATTACTGGACAGTTGAGAACTATTTCTAATCTGTTAAGACAAATAATGCCTCAGTTTATACTTATGTAAGTGTACCTGTAGGATAATTTTCTAGAAATGGGACTTACCAATCAAGGGTAAACACATTTGTGATTTTGGCAAACATTACCAAATGCCTCTTCATAAGGGCTGAATGATTTTGCATTCCTACCAGCAATGTATAAAAGTATTTTACCAACAAAATAGTATCAAACATCTGGATGTTTAATAATCTGTTAGGTAAGAATTGGTACTTAAGTAGAGTTTCATTATTAATTTCTCTTATTATGAGTGAGACTGAACATCTTTTCACTTGTTTGGAGATCATATTAATTTCCTTTTGCCTATTTTTCTATTGGCTTGTTGATCTTTTTAGTTCTTTACGTATTAAAGAGATTAGCCCTTTGTCTTTAATAGGCATTACCAATATTTCCCCCCTCCAATTTGTCATTTGTCTTTTGATTTTGCTTAGGGTAAAACATAATGATTTCAACTAAGGCATAAATATAAAAAAAAATAATCAGCTACTTGATTACGATAGAAATAAAAATTTCCAGAATGACATAAACTTTGTAGATATAGGATTTGAATTCATTTTCCAAAATGTAGGCTCAGTCACATAACTTCATTAAGCAGCTTCCTCACAAAAAGAAAACCTCTCAATTGTTGGCTTTCTGAAGTGGTGAGAGAAAAAATGTATATATTCATGCTGACCGTGGGGTAATAAAGAACAGGAAAAAAAGTGCAAAGGGAGAGAAAAAGGTTTAGTAAGAAAGAGGGTTAAACACCAGGAGATAGATAAAATGACTGAATAAGTAAAAGGAATAAAGTTCCAGACCAGGGAAGATATCTAAGGTCATCCACAAAATTTAGGGATAATGAAAGGCAAATAATGCCATGCTATAGCACCCTGATCCAGGAGTATACTTTAACCACCTAATAAATAATTGATTACAGAAGTTTAAAAATAGAATGATATACCAAATTAACTACTTTCCCCTTAAGACAAAACAAGAACCATTATATTTAAATTCAGCTAGTCTTGAGCACGGTGATAAAAGACTTTGGAAAAAAGGCATTTAAAGAAAAAACTCAAAGAACAAAGTATTTTAAGTAGGTAAAAAACAAAACCATTTTTAAGTAGAGAGGTCTAAAGACTATAACCTTATCTCTTGGCTGTTTTTGAAAATCAGTATTGCTACTGTGCAGTTTACAAATTTTTTTATAAGGTGAATAATTCAAAAGTCCAAGCTGGCTAGGTTGAGAAAGATCTTCCAGAATCAGCCTTTCAGACCTTGATGGATTAAAGGCATAATCGGAATTTTCACTTGGACTAACACTAGAGAAAAAAAGAAAAGATGCATTTTAGTTCTTTGATAGTTTAAGTATTCACTCCAAATTTCTATACATTAAATAAGGAATAAAGAAAAGCTTTGAAATGCTGCTGGAAATTGGATTCACACTTAAGAACTTAATTTCAACTGAAATTTTAAATAAAACATAATTATTTTTAAACTAGCAGTCTGTGTATTTCTAGAGCTTCGATGCTAGAATTACTTAAGTTTCAAAAAGCAATCATAATAGATGAATAAAGCCCCAAACATATATATATATATATATATATATATATATATATATATATAGTGCTTTCTTAATATGTAAATGATCTCTAATATTTCTATTTTCTCCTAAACTGAGTTATATTCAAAATTATAGAATATCATTTCCTATTATAGAAACATTAGAAACACAATAATAATGAAATTCAGATATTTTACATTATTAAATTAAGTCATACGCTGAATTCTATATGTGATTTTATTTACTTACCTGGATAACTCTTCCCCTAAACTCTGCAAACTCCATTCTGTTATTTTTAGCTCATGTCTTAAGGAAGCAACATTTGCAAGCAAACTTTCTTCTTCATTGTCTTTCTTATAGTAGTTTGATGTATTAGATTCCATTTCTTAAAAAAAAGAAATGAATTTCTCGTACCTTGCCAAAAAGAACTTGTGGTGTCAGTCTAAATACTCTCACATTAATGGAGTTTAATTATTTTTCTATTTCGAAAGTTGTGAAAACTTTCATGGTAATTTAAAACAAAAACAGTTAATTTCTCTGAAGTGTAAAGCTGTAATGGGAAGTTCTATAGAATTTAAATTAATCAATTTTCATTATAGCCAGTGGGGTCTAGTTATTATAGATCCCCTTTTCTAAACAATTGGGCGAACTAAGTATTTTTATTCCATGTTAAAGATGAAGAAAAAAGAACAAGACAGATTAAATAATATACTCAAGGTCACATAAACAGTAAGTAATGGAACCAAGATTTGAACCTAAGTCCTCAGGATCCAAAGATCTTTTAATTGTCACACTGCAATTTTCTTATTATAGATCAATTTCAATATGAGGTATTTGAAATTACATAATCACATTACAAGCTCTGGATATCTGATAAAACTGGTATCATTACAGTCATTCATATTTTCTGAAAGGCAATTTATTACCAAATAAAGATTATCTGCTTCTCTCATTCACAATGGTTATAAATTTTAAAAAGCACACACATTCATATCACAACCACAGAGATCAAAATGATCTTTGGTGGGTTAACTCATGGAAATCTATATAATAAAAGCCTAAGCAACCATTACAGGGGAACAACCAGAACTGGTCACTATAATGCACACTGACCACCAGGGGGCAGACGCTCAACATAGGAGCTGCCCCCTGGTGGTCAGTGCGCTCCGAGCACTGCTCAGTCAGAAGCCAGGCTCATGGCTGGCGAGCACAGTGAAGGTGGCAGGACCTCTCCCACCCACCTCCACAGCAACACTAAGGAGCAGGGAGCAGGCGGGCGATAAGGAGCAAGGGCTCCCGGAGTACGAGAGGGATATCTGACTGCTGGGAGCGGGCCTAAGCCGGCAGGCAGACATCCCCCAAGGGGTCTCTGACTGTGAGAGGGCGCAGGCCAGACTGAGGGACCTCCCCCCCCCCCAAGTGTGCAAATTTTAGGCACTGGGCCTCTAGTATATGAAGAAAAGCTTTGTTTCTTCAACTTAAGTGCATTTCTAGGGCTATGAAATTCTCTACTAAATATCTTTGCACATAAAAATCGTGATAAGGGGCCACATTTTATTATTAAGAATTAATACATATAATTAAACACATATTGTTCATAATTAATACAATTAAATGAAAACTTTATAATCTCTATTACTCCTCTTTTTGCATAATCTTAAAATAACATTCCTCTTTCAGATCCCATTTACCTTTAGCATTGTAGCATCCCTCTTTCATCACCCTTCTAGAATTCTAACACATTTCAAGCTCTAAATGGCTAGGAGTCCTATGAATTATGTTCAGGATTGTAAGGCACTTAGGGAAACTTAGTATTTTCAGTGAATAAATTATTACTAAACCGCCTTTCCTTCCACTCATTCTGTTAAAATGTTACATTTATTCCATACTCAAAATTTCTCAGATGTAAGGAGAAAGACTAAAAAGAAAACTCTCACCTTATTGAAATAAACTATGTTAGGAAATTAAATGAGATACTATGTAGTCTTAGAGAAAATCCTTTTTCCCCTTTTGCTTCTACAAATTTTCCTCTGCTTAATTATTAAGAAGACTCCCAAAGTCAATGTATCAGGTCCGTCCCCATTCTGCTTTCTCTTTTCAACATCTCTAGCTTCCTACAGAATGGTGAAGGAAAAAAAGGGATAAATAAAATTTGGGTCAATTCTAAAATGTCATTCCATTATCATGGTTCAACTAAATTGGGTTTTATGTCCCAACATCTTCCGTGTACTTTAATGTAAGAATTCTCTAACCCTTCTGAATTATCAATGAACACAGTTGATATCCAAACATTTTCTTTTTCTTAGTGGGCCATTTATATTGTCAAATGAAGAGTCCTCCCTTCAGTAGTCACAAAAATCTACCTTCATCGCCTGGACACGTGGAAAAGCACAAGCTACCTACAGGCCCTGACGTCACCTTTTGGCTCTAACAACATTGCGTTGGTAGCCGCTGTTCACAAGCACACCCGACGCAACGAGGCACCAGCGCCCTTCACAGCCCCCGTGTGTAATGGGATGGGCTGTAGTCGGAAGAGATTCCTGTATCAAGAACGCTCCATTGGACAGCAGTGATCCTACGTTCATCTGCAGGAATGGGGCAGATAGGACATCTTCCGCGCAGAGCCGCGCAGGCAAGGACTAGACAGAGCACGTCGGAGGGTGCCTGGAGGGAAAGCCACACACGCCCCCAGGTAGGCCTGTTTCCACCCTCCAAGAAGCAGTCGCTCACCACCCAAGTCGTCGCTGGAGAGAGACCCACCCGACGACAGCGCCCGCCGCGCTCCTGTCTGCGTTCCGAAGCCTCGGACCCTCTCGCGGGCCCCGGGCCTGGAACCTGTAGACATAACAGGTAGAGAAACTGAGAACCCAGGCTGCTAAGCGTTCGAACCGCCGCGGGAACCGTTGGGGACGCACCGCCCGGGGCGGGCCCAGCTCCGCCCCCGCCCCCCACCTCCCCGCCTCTGCGCGGGGCGACGTAAGAGGCGCGGGGCCTGCCGGGAATCGTGGTCTGACAGCGCGGCCCGGCCGGCTCGCTCGGAACTACATTTCCCACAATTACGCCCCCCCCCCCCCTCCTAGGCGCCCATTGGTGTGCAGGAAGCTATGGGAACCTGCGGCTGTGGGCGTGCGAGGCGGGCGGTGCTCACGCGGGCCGTGAGGGAGCCGGGGCCTAGGAGGGTGCGGAAAGGGACTGCTGGCCCCGCCCTCAGTCCCCACCCTTCAGAGGTTGGCGAATGCGCCTCGGTGGGAGTGTTTGCCGCCGCTGCGGCCGCCACCTGGAGTTTCCTCAGGCTCCAGGTTTCCCTGCCTTGCCAACCACGCGGCGTCCGGGGAGGCCAGCGGAGCCTACGTGCCGATAACCCACGCCTCCCACGCCTTTTCCAGCCCGAGATCGCCCGGCAGGGATGGGCGAAAAGATCTGGCTGCCCTTCCCGGTGCTGCTCCTGGCCGCTCTGCGCCCAGCGCTGCTGCCGGGGGTGGCGGGCTTCACGCACTCCCTGGACAGCGACTTCACGTTTACCCTCCCGGCCGGCCGGAGGGAGTGTTTCTACCAGCCCATGCCCCTGAAGGCCTCGCTGGAGATCGAGTACCAAGTAAGTGCGGAGGGTGAGCCCGCCGCCGTCCCTGAGCCCGGCTGCCCCGCGCCGTCGCCTCTCGCCCGCTGAGGAACTTCTCGTGGGCGCGGGGCGGTGAGGCGGCGGGGGCCGCGGGAAGCCGCCACCTTCGCGCAGGCGCGCGCGGCCGCCCGGGAGCCGGGAAGTTAGGCGGGACCCGGAGTTGGCTGCTCTCTGCCTTTTCCCCTTTCCTCCCGTCGGAGCGAGGCCAGCGCTGCTGATGTCGGTGGTTTTTCTCTGTTTCATAATTTGCCCATCGCTTTGCTAGCCAGTGTACGCTCCGATACGGAGAATTTCACAATACAGGACTAATACACGTTCTCCTTTATCATTGGGTGAGATGATGATGTTTGTTTTATTCACGCCACCACCCTCACCCAAATGCAAATATCCTAAGTCTTAACTGTCATTTCTTCAGTTAAGGATTTTTGAATTGGACCATGTGATTATCACTAAATCCGATCTTGGTATAATACTGCGAAAAAGACTATTGATGTATGTAATGGTACATTTCCTTATCAGTTACATATTTTTTTAATCAAGTTAGATCTAATTGTATATTAAAGCAACATGACCTTTCATTTCAGCTTTATAAGCTTTTCTCCCATATCACTGGTTTCTTTTTATCTGCATAATATTATATAGGGAATTGCCTTCATTTATATAGTCCTCTGGTAGAGGGTAACTTACACAGCTAATTTCGATGTCTCTAGATAGCACTGCAAAAAGAGATGCGTTGGTGTGGTTCATCTTTTAAATTTTTTACAACTTACATAATTTATAATCAGGTGTCACTTTTAAAAAAAATACATTTTTATTGATTTCACAGAGGAAGGGTGAGGGAGAGAGAGAGAAGCGTCAATGATGAGAGAGAATCACCTGCACGCTCCCCACTGGCAGCGAGCTCGCAGCCCAGGCATGTGCCCTTGACGGGAATTGAACCGGGACCCTTCAGTCCACAGGCCCCTTGCTCTATCCACTGAGCCAAACCAACTAGAACAGGTGTCACTTTTTTTAAGTTGATGTAGGGAATCTTTTTTAGTAACAGGTACCGTAATATAGAGCAAAATAAAGAGTTATGCAGAATTTTCATCCAAAGGGACTTTAGAATTAGATTATTTATAGATGTACTAGAGGCCTGGTGCATGAAAATCATGCAAGAGTAGGCCTTCCTTCCCCCAGCTGCTGGTACTGGCTTCCCCTAACAGCCCCTGCTTCATCCAGAAGGACGTCGGGAAGGATGTCCAGTCTAATTAGCATATTACCCTTTTATTATTATAGATAAGGTAAGCATAGAGAGTAAAGAATCTAAAGTCACGTAATTAGCAAAACCAAATCCAGACCTCAACATTAAAAAAATTTCCAGTCTAGTTCAAAAGTTCATTTACTGAACAGTTACTATATGCCAATAATTGGGGAGGGGTTGGGAAGGGGGTAAAAAAAGAAAGAGTCCCTGTTTTCAGGGGGTACTTGAAATATTTAAGGAGTACTGGCTCATAAACAGGTAATTTCAATAAAGTATGGTTAAGTGCTCATAGAGGAGGGCCACGTCTCTGGGGTTTCAGAAAAGGATACCTGAAGAAAATGAACTTGAATCTAGAAAGATGCTTAAGTGAAACAGATGCAAGGAAGAGAGGACATTTCAAAAAAAAAAAAGAACAAAATGAGGGGGAGGTAAGAGATCAACCGAAGGACTTGTATGCATGCATATAAGCACAACCAATGGATGCAAGACACTGGGGGGAGGGAAGCAGGGGGAAGGTCAATGTGGGGGGGTGGGGAAGGAGACATATGTACTACTATTTTAATACTTTAAACAATAAAATAAAATTTAAAAAACAAAATGAATATGCATTTTGCATTCTGAAAATGCATAGTAGGAGTGTTTTGGCTGTAGGCAGTATGTAGTGGAAGTTACAAGTGCTGAGGTTTTATTAGACTTCAAGTCTAGAAAGTCTAGAGTGGGAGTAAAAGAAAAAGAGATTAGAGAGGTCCGGAGGCTTTACCATGGATCATGATCTTAGCCTTGTGCACCATTTTAAATGGCTTTGTCTTTATTCTGTGCAAGAGCCACTGAAGATTTAAGCAGCATGGTAACAGAGTCAAAAATGTTTGTCAGATAGATCACTGCATAGTGTGGGAGATGGGTTTAAGTTAAGTCAAAATTAGAGGCAAGGAAATCAGTGAAATGGTCTACGTAAGACAACAATTTGTACGGTACTATTAAAAAATTCCTCAGTTTTTACCCAGGTATTAGGGAGGAAGTCTATTTTAACTACTGACCTCTTATGATTAAGAGCTCTAACTCTAGAGGTAAAATGCCTGAGTTGAAATCCTCTCAATTACTACCTGTGTGATTTTGTACAACTTTAACCTCTGTCTTGTAAAATAGATAATAGTAATTGCCTCATAGATTTGAAAAAAATGAGTAAGTAATTGTTCATAGACCATCTCTGACACATAGTAAATATTAAATGAATGTGTGTGTTTTTTTACATTTACACTTCTAGTGTTATGTAGCTGGCTTGGTTTAGCTTTATACTTTGTATATTTACTCTTAAAGGGACTGTTCCCCCAAAGCATTCGCTCTCCCTAAACAATTTAATTGTTTTCATTGAGAAAAGTAAAATCACTTAATGTCTATAAACCTAGACAATGTAGGAGGGGCGTGTAAGGCAGAGATCATCTTCAGCCCTTTGTTTGCATTTCCCTACTCCATGATTAATTTTCCAGTAAGTAAGCTCTGGTTTTTGTGTTAGTGATTAAAATGTCAGGGAATTGATGTTCCAGATACTGCCCTTGAGTTACTGTGATAAACTGATGAGCCCTACATTATATTGTTGTCAAAATTTTTTAATGTCAATACATGTATCTTATGAATAATGTAGATCATTCACTTAAAAATTTAAACCTTTGGCCTAGCTGCTGTGCTCAGTGGTTGAGCATCGACCTATGAACCAAGAAGTGATGGTTCGATTCCCGGTCGGGACACATGCCCAGGTTGCAGGCTCGATCCCCAGTGTGGGGCTGCAGGAGGCAGCCCATCAATGATTCTCTCTCATCATTGATGTTTATAGCTCTCTCTCCCTCTTCCTTCCTCTCTGAAATAAATAAAAAAATATATAAAAAATGTTTTTAAATATTTATTGAGTGCTTAATTTGTATAAACACTATGCTAGGTGCTATGAATACAATGGTGAGTAAAAATGTAGTCTATGCCTTTATACAGTCTTGTATGGTGACAGACATTAAATTATTACACAAATAAATGTGAAATTATAGCTCTAATAAGTGCTATGAAGGTAGGTAAATGCATACAGCTATGAGAGTATTTAAAGGGAGGATTTGATTTCATCTGAGAATTAAGAGAAGACAACGCAGAGGAAGTGGAGTTCAGATCTGTAGAAGAATGGGGCTTACTAGGCATAAGGGGGTGAGTGGAACAAGGTGATGGGTAAAAAGAACACGTGATAGCCCTAGCCGGTTTAGCTCTGAAGGGTCCCAGGTTGGATTCCAGTCAAGGGCACCTGCCCAGGTTGTGGGCTCCATCCCCAGTGGGGAGCGTGCAGGAGGCAGCCGATTGATGATTCTCACTCGTCCTTGATGTTTCTATCTCTCTCTTCCTCTCCCTTCCTCTCTGAAATCAATAAAAAACATATTTTTTAAAAAAAGAACATGTGATAAGGCATTGAGGAGTAAGACAGACTATTGAGCAATTGAAACATTATTACCATAGCATACAGACAGGGGAAAGTGGTACTTGCCTATCATGTTCCATTAAAATCAGTGGGGAGTTTAGATTTGGATTATGGTACTTTTTAAAATAAATAATTTATATTTTAAATATGTATTATATATTTTTAAGTTGGCTTCTGTATTTTTAAAAAATATATTTTTATTGATTTCAGAGAGGAAGGGAGAGATAGAAACATCAGTGATGAGAGAGAATCATTGATCAGCTGCCTCCTGCATGTCCCACACTGGGGATTGAGCCTGCAACCCGGGCATGTGCCCTGACGGGAATCGAACAGTCACCTCCTGGTTCATAGGTTGAAGCTTAAACACTTAGCCACGATGTCTGAGCAGCTTCTGTATTCTTCAGTGCCATTTTTAACAATTTCATTAAGCCTGATAGCCACTACCAAAAATATATTTTAAACTTAGCTTTACTGAAATCTTTGCTTAGTTTTGTTATAGCTCATTTTCTGACTTAATGGATATCTTTTTTTTTTTTTCTTTTCTGTTTTTTGAGGATAACCTGAGTAATTCTTTTAGTATGTTTTGAGTCCTTGGATATCTGAAAATTGCTTTTACTTTTTGCTTTCACTTCAGTAAGTACTATAATTTTTATTTTTACTCAGGAACATTGAAGACATGGTTCCATTGTGGGTTTTTTGCATATTCTATGTAAGAATTCTGATGCCAATCCCAATTCTTGTTATTTTTCAGTCTTTACTACTGGTGTTGGAAGTTTCTAGGTTGTTCTTTTTAAATCCTTTGGAAGAGTCAGTAGGATTTTTGGATCTTTTTTCATTTATACTGCTTCCCATCTTAAACCCTTTCAGTCTAATGAATTTTATCTTTTGAAGCAGGAATTTTTATTCTCTTATCTGATGATTTCTTCCCTTTATTTCTCTTGGTTCTCTCGTTTTGAAATGCTTATTAGATAAATAATTTTAAATCTTTAGCTCTGTCCTTCATAAGGGTTACCATTTTCCTCATACTTTTCACCGTTACTTTTTCACCTTGTTCTGAGAATTTCTTGGCTCGTTCTAATGCTCTAATTTTTAGCCTTCATCTTTGTTCATTCTGCTAACATTACATCTTACCTTATAATAGACAAATATGCAAATTGACCGCACCTTTGCTACGCCCAAGCCACGCCCACCAACCAAGCCACGCCCACCAGGAAACCGTTGCAGGGACCTTGGGGTGTGGCGGAGCCCAAGGCCGGGAAAGCCTCGGGCGGAGGCTTTCCCGGCCTTGGGCACCAGCAGGGAGCCTGCACGGATCGCAGGAAACCACTGGGGGTCGGCTCCTGCGATCGGTAGCAGGGATGCTGGGTGCGGCCGAGCCCAAGGCCACCGCCCGGGGCCAAGCCCCGACCCTGAAAGAAGGCAGAAGGCGGTGGCCACAGCCAAGGCCTGGGTCCCCGGTGCCGGCAGAAAACTGGTGCAGGCAGCCAGGTGAATGAAGGTCTATTGCACGAATCTTCGTGCAAACGGGCTACTAGTTTGTTTATAATGTACATTTAATTGCGAGTTTTGAGATCAATAGATATTGGTAGCTAGATATAGCCTTTGCTCAGTAGAGTATCTTCCAGAAATTCCTTCCTCTTCAAGTCTGTTAACAGGCTTCCTAGATTTCTGGTGGAGTTATGGATTATTTATATTATGTTTTCTGCGTTTCATTGGGATTTAAAGAATTGTATATATTTAACTTGCCATTTGAAGCCAGTTTTTTTTATCAGTAAATAGAGCACAGGAGTAGGTAAACTTTTATATCATTCCATTAAAGCCACCAAGAAAAATAAAGTGGAGTGTTATATAAGAAAAAGAGTAGCCATTGGAGGGAGATTGGTGAGTTCATATTTTCTAGCCATGCCCCTTATTTGCTGTATCATCTTGGGAAAATTCCTTCTCTGTGCCTTCATTTTTTGTTTTTTATTAAAATGAGAACAATAATAGGACCTACGTTTTAGAGTTCTTGTGAGGAATAAATTAACCCGCATAAAGCACTTAAAAGACAATGTGTGGCATAAACTGTAATTGTGAGCTGCTCTCTTCGCAGCAGCAGCAGTAGGAGGACATTTGGGGATTATAAAGCAACAGATTGTGTTCATTGGCCAGTAAGTAAGCAGCCTACCTTGAATATATTGTTCATTTTGGGGAATAATATATGAATGTGTTGAAGAAGTCAGCTGGAGTCAGATCATGGTGGCCTCAAGTTCTAGACTAAGAAGTAGCTAATTCTTACTTTATTCTACAGGGCTTCTCAACTTGAAGGCACTGTTTTAGGAAGATTATTTCACTAATACCTATAAGGCCTAAATTTCCATGATAGCCAAAAGGAATTGGTAAAAAAGAGACCAGTTCCAAAAATGAATGGAATTGAACTAGATGATCTTTCTGCTCCTTTCTAGCCATAATGAGTCCATTGACTTTCTTACCCCTCTAGGTTTATAAAGAAAGTCTCTTCATCATGTGATCTACTTTATATAATTTATTTTCAGAATTTGTCATATGTGTTCTCTTCTGTGTTATTCTACAGGTTTTAGATGGAGCAGGATTAGATATTGATTTCCATCTTGCTTCTCCGGAAGGAAGAACCTTAGTTTTTGAACAAAGAAAATCAGATGGAGTTCACACGTAAGTAATCTCTTAGTTGATTCCTTGAGCTGAATAATACCAATGGGCCATCTGCAAGGAAAGGAAATTTAGCACATTTGATACTAAATATCAATATTAAATTACTCCATATGAACATTTTATTATTTGTTATTATTATTTTATATATTTTTTTTTTCATTGATTTCAGAGAGGAAGGAAGAGGGAGAGAGAGAGAGAAACATCCATGATGAGAGAGAATCATGGATCGGCTGCCTCCTGCAAGTCCCCCATTGGGGATCGAGCCCACAACCCAGGAATGTGCCCTTGACTGGAATAGAACCTGGGGCCTTTCAGTTCGAAGGCTGACGCTCTATCCACTGAGCCAAACCGGCTAGGGCTATTATTATTTTTATAATCCTCACTTGATGACATGCTTAACCAGGGATCAAACCTGCAACCCAGGCATGTGCCCTGACTGGGAATTGAACTATGACTTCCTGGTTCATGGGCCAGTGCTCAACCACTGAGCCATACTGGCGGCCTAAACAGTCCTAGATAGTGGTCTGTCTAAAAAACTAGAATATTTTCCATTAACCTTTTTCTTTTTGTTTATTCGTTTTGTATCGATCCTAAGTTTTTTCCTTGATTTGGTTAAATAGATGAATATTCCCTAAGTATTATATGCAGTCTATTGTGTCATTTTGAACCTACCTTTTTGGCTAACAGAGGCCTTCCATTTTAACTGTAAATTACACTTCCAGGTAATTTATCATCTCTGCCAATTCTTTTCTTCCTTAAAACAACAGTAAAATACATTTGTGAGTGTAAGTAAAAATTATTTTTTTACTCAGACCTCACTTTTTTTAGACGATTAGAAGACCTGAAAGTAAAAGATGTGACCATAGGAAACCATATAAAAAGAAAATACTTGTTATAACACTTTTATTTTAAATTTGACAACTGGCCATATATTCTCTTCTTTCATTTCATTTTCCTTTTTCCATCTGTCACTGGTGTTTCCTTGTTCCTATTATTTTACTTCAGCTCTTTCGTTACTCAGTATTGTTGTGTTAAAACTAAACTGAGTTTATAGGAAGAAGAGCAAGTACAGGGTAATATTTGCCATAAACTAGGCCTTGGATTTTATATGCTTCTAAGTTAATTATTCCAATCCACTGTGAGATAGATTCTTTGGTTACCTAATTCCCATTTTACAGACAAGGAGGCTCAGAGAAGTTAAATAAGTCTGCAGGGATATCTTACCTTATAATAGAGAAACATGCAAATTGACCGCACCTCCGCTATGCCCACGATTGGGCGGCAGGAGGCTGGGGTCGGGACTCCGGGTGGCATATCCGCCATTGAGAAGATCAAGATGGCGGTGCCCAGTGGCCGGGCCCATGCCTCCGCTCCCAGGGGTAACTGGGGCGATGGGCACCCCGGGGGGGGCGTGGCCGGGCCCATGCCGCTGCTCCCGGGGGTGCCTGGGGTGATCGGCACCCCGGGGGGGCGTGGCCGGGCCCATGCCGCCGCTCCCCAGGGCGCATGGAGCGATCGGCACCCCGGGGGGCGTGGCCGGGCCCATGCCGCCGCTCCCCGGGGTGCCTGGGGCGATCGGCACTCCGGGGGGCGTGGCCGGGCCCATGCCGCCGCTCCCCGGGGTGCCTGGGGCGTTCGGCACTCCGGGGGGCATGGCTGGGCCCATGCCGCCACTCCCCGGGGTGCCTGGGGTGATCGGCACCCCGGGGGCGTGGCAGGGCCCATTGGCACCCGGGGGAGCGTGGCCGGGCCCATGCCGCCGCTCCCGGGGGTGCCTGGGGCCATCGGCACCCCGGAGGGGCGTGGCCGGGCCCATGCCGCCACTCCCCGGGGTGCCTGGGGCGATCGGCACCCCGGCGGGCGTGGCCGGGCCCATCAGCACCCCGGAGGGGCGTGGCCGGGCCCATGCCGCCGCTCCCAGGGGTGCCTGGGGCGATAGGCACCCCGGGGGGCGTGGCCGGGCCCATGCCGCCGCTCCCAGGGGTGCCTGGGGCGATAGGCACCCCGGGGGGCGTGGCCGGGCCCATGCCGCCGCTCCCCGGGGTGCCTGGGCCCCTCCCGGGGGTCCCGGGGGGCGTGGCCCGGCCCCTCCCGCCCCTCCCGGGGGTCCGGGGGTCGATCGGCCACCTGGGGGGCGTGGCCGGGCCCCTCCCGCCGCTCACGGGGGTCCCAGGGGCCGAGGCTTTCCGGGCCTTGGGCACCAGCGGGGAGCCTACACCGATCGCAGGAAACCACTGGGGGTCGGCTCCTGTGATCGGCAGCAGGGACGCTGGGTGCGGCGAGCCCAAGGCCAGGAAAGCCTGGGGCGGAGGCTTTCCCGGCCTTGGGCACCAGTGGGCAGCCTGCACGGATCGCCGGAAACCACTGGGGGTCGGCTCCTGCGATCCTTAGCAAGGATGTTGGGTGCCGCGGCCCGAACCTGAAAAAGGCAGAAGGCGGTGGCCACAGCCAAGGCCTGGGTACCTGGTGCCAGCAGAAAACTGGTGCAGGCAGCCAGGTGAATGAAGGTCTATTGCACGAATCTTCGTGCAAACGGGCTACTATTATATAATAAAAGGCTAATGTGTAAATTGTCCCCTCGACCAGGAGTTCGACCAGAAGGCAGGCCAGACAACCGCCCATGTCCCCTACCCCTGGCCAGGCTGGCCGGACCCCACCCATGCACGAATTCATGCACTGGGCCTCTAATACACACACACACACACACACACACACACACACACACACACAGAGTGGCCAGATTATCATGCGTTCAGAGATCATAATAATCTGGCCACTCAGTGTATATAAAGCGGAGGCAGGATGGACCAAAATATTTACTTTCTTTTTTTTTAAATTTAATAAACTAGAAGCCCGGTGCACGAAATTCGTGCATGGAGGGGGGTTGTCCCTCAGCCCAGCCTGTACCCTCTCCAATCTGGGATCCCTCTCACAATCCAGGACTGCTGGCTCCCAACTGCTTGCCTGCCTGCCTTTCTGATTGCCCCTAACTGCTTCTGCCTGCCAGCCTGATCACCCCCTAACCACTCTGCTGCCAGCCTGTTTGCCCCCAACTTCCCTCCTCTGCCGGCCTGGTCACCCCTAACTGCCCTCTCCTGCAGGGTTGATCACCTCCAACTGCCCTCCCTTGCAGGCTTGGTCCCTCTCAACTGCCCTCCCTTGCAGGCCGGGTGCCTCCCAATTGCCCTGTCCTGCTGGCCATCTTGTGGTGGCCATCTTGTGTCCACATGGGGGCAGGATCTTTGACCACATGGGGGCAGCTATATTGTGTGTTGCAGTGATGATCAATCTGCATATTACTCTTTTATTAGATAGGATAGAGGCCTGGTACAGGGGTGGGGGCCAGCTGGTTTGCCCTGAAGGGCGTCCCGGATCAGGTGGGGGTTCCCTTGGGGTGTGGGGTGGCCTGAGCGAGGGGCCTGTTGTGGTTTGCAGACCGGCCACGCCCCCTGGCAACCCAAGCAGAGGCCCTGGTATCTGGAATTTATTTTCCTTCTACAATTGAAACTTTGTAGCCTGGAGCGGAGCCAAGCCTGGGGCTCCCTCCGAGGCTGGCAACCATTTGTGTTGGGGTTATAATTGAAACTTTGTTGCCTTAAGCGGGTGGGCCCGGCCAGGGTGTGTGGAAAGCTTTGCTTCCCCTGTTGCCGCCGGCAACCCTGGCCTGCTCTCTCAAGCTCCATTCTGCCGCCATTTGTTTGAATTTGTTTACCTTCTATTATTGAAACTTTGTAGCTTGAGTGGAGGCTTAGGCCTGGCCAGGGCAGGCAGAAAGCTTGGCTTCCTCTGTTACCTAGGAAACCTTGCTCTCTGTGGCTGTAGCCATCTTGGTTTGGGTTAATTTGCATACTCGCTCTGATTGGATGGTGGGCGTGGCTTGTGGGCGTGGCGGAGGTATGGTCAATTTGCATATTTGTCTATTATTAGATAGGATTATTGTTCAGATTATTACAATTGTTTCTCCTTTTTTCCCCCCATATTTCCCCTCCACCCAGTTCCCACCCTCCCTTCTGCCCTTACCTCCCCTCCCGCTGTCCTTATCCATAGGTGTATGATTTTTGTCCAGTCTCTTCCCATACCCCCCACAGAGACACCCCTTTCCCCCTGAGAATTATCAATTCACTCCGATTCTATGCCCCTGATTCTATTATGTTCACCAGTTTATTCTGTTCCTCAGATTTTTAATGCACTTTTAGATTCACTTGTTGATAGATATGTATTTGTTGTTCATAATTTTTATCTTTACTTTTTTCTTCTTTTTCCTCTTTTGAAAGAATACCTTTCAGCATTTCATATAATACTGGTTTGGTGGGGATGAACTCCTTTAGCTTTTTCTTATCTGTGAAGCTCTTTAGCTGACCTTCAATTCTGAATGATAACTTTGCTGGGTAGAGTAGTCTTGGTTGTAGGTTCTTGCTATTCATCACTTTGAATATTTCTTGCCACTCCCTTCTGGCCTGCATAGTTTCTGTTGAGAAATCAGCTGATAATCGTATGGGTGCTCCCTTGTAGGTAACTAACTGTTTTTCTCTTGCTGCTTTCAAGATTCTCTCTTTGTCTTTTGCCCTTGGCATTTTAATTATGATGTGTCTTGGTGTGGTCTTCTTTGGATTCCTTTTGTTTGGAGTTCTGTGCGCTTCCTGGACTTGTAAGTCTATTTCTTTCACTGGGTGGGGGAAGTTTTCGGTCATTATTTCTTCAAATAGGTTTTCAGTATCTTGCTCTCTCTCTTCTTCTGGCACCCCCATAATTCTGATGTTGGTACACCTGAAGTTGTCCCAGAGACTTCTTACACTATCTTCAACTTTCTGAATTCTCTTTTCTTCTTGCTTCTCTGGAGGAGTGTTCTTTGCCTCTTTGTATTCCAAATCTTTGACTTGATTCTTGCGTTCCTCTAGTCTGCTGCTGGGTCTCTGTATAATATTTTTTATTTCAGTCAGTGTATGTTTCATTTCTAGTTGGTCCTTTTTCATATCCTTGAGGGTCTCACTAAATTTATTGGCCTTTTCTAGAAAATTCTTGAAAAACCTTATAACCATGATTTTGAACTCTATATTCTGAGTGGTAGATGTTTTGTCTTTTAGTTGTAGTTTTGAAATTGTTGTGCAAGGTGGCAGTTTAGTTGTTTACCTTTGCCACCATCTTGGTTCCTCCAAAATATTTACTTTCTATCATACAATGCATAGACCATCCCTGGCACATAGTACATGTAAGTACTAGCTATTATTTTAATTTTTGGTCTTTATTAACCAAAGTACCTAGCATGGTAATTGATAGTAAATACTGAATACTTGTATGAATGAATGAGGGGGAAAATGTCTCCACCATAATTTTTCAAGATACTCATTTCAGAGTGCTTTGTAAAGCAGCTTTTTCCTATGTAGAGCTCGGAAAAATATTTGCATAAACTATTATTTTATAAAATAGATAAATTATCATTTAAAAAGTCAGTTTATATTGATATGTTTGGGATTAACTATACTTTCTCTTTGATAAGTATATGAACAAGAACTAAAAATGTAGTTCACCTTTAAATTTCAGAATATAGAAAATATATAGTTTCTCTCAATTTTTATTTCTCTCCAGTTTTATGCTTTCTTTTAGAGATAAATTAATATTGCCTCTTAGTGGGAAAAGGTATTTTATTGCTTTAGTACTCAGAATTGCCTCTCATTAAAACATTGGGAGACAAAAATGAATTTATAAGAGTTTGCATTTATTGAGTTCTTTTGATGTTCCAGGAAACTATTCTAAGCACTTTACATGTATTGTTTATATATTATTCTTCACCACAATCCTATGAGTTACATGATATTTTTATCATTTTACCAATGAGGAAATTGAGGCCTAGAGCTCTTAAGTAAACTGATGGAAGGTTACACAGCTAGTCAACAGTGAAGCCAGGATCTAAAGCCCAGGCAGTCTAACTCACTTCTTAATCACTACATGAAATTTATAAATCTACTTTGTAAAAATTAGATTTTAATACAGATTTTATCTTTAGCTATATTAACTTTTTAAAGACAACTAAAATCTCAGTTATAACATTGAAATAGTTTTTTCTTAATTTAAATCTTTAAAATAAATACTGTCCTTCTAGAAGTTGGGGATAGTAAAAATTTCTCCAAACAGGGCCTTAAAACAGATTAAATAATACCTATTGTCTAGCATTGCCTGCAATGAGGAGTTGTATATAAATGCATTTTTCTAAACAACAGAATTAATATTACCCTAACTACATTCCAAAGATGTACTTAATTTGTAGGAGGCCTGGAAGAAAGCATTTAGGAAAATCCATCACTGCTTTTGAAAACAAAAAACAAACCTCACTTTATAAATTAATCTCAATTGAAGGGGAGGTTTGTAGTCATAAATATTGAAGTTCATTGTGAGGTATCATGTATCTAGTTTTTAATTCAATTCTTTTCCAAAAATTATGTGAAGATCATTTACTGTAATGCCAAGCACATCTAGATTTCAAGTACAGTACTTGAATATACAGGGGTGGGCAAACATAGATTTACACTTGTGAGTACTCGAAAAAGAGTTGATTTTTGTATTATTACTTACTGTATTATACTGTAAACCTATTTTTGCCTATCTCTATAATATTTCTAGGTTGCCTCTCCCAAAAAATTATAAATTATCTTTTAAATCTAAGGAAGTCTAAGCTGTCCAATTATTTACTGTTACTTCTTCTATCTGCAGTAGTTTTTCCTTTGATTTGAAATACAAGTACTGATAATAGAAGACATGTACTTTTTTTAATACAGGGTAGAGACGGAAGTAGGGGACTACATGTTCTGCTTTGATAATACATTCAGCACCATTTCTGAGAAGGTGATTTTCTTTGAATTAATCCTGGATAATATGGGAGAACAGGAGCAAGAACAAGAGGACTGGAAGAAATATATTACTGGCACAGATATGTTGGATATGAAACTAGAAGATATCCTGGTCAGTATGATCTATTAATAAAATAATAAAAATTATTAACATCCAGAGGTCTTACTCTGTGACAGGCACTGAGCTAATTATTTTAACTGCATTATCTCATGTAATCCTTACTTTATCAGGATTATTCCCATTTTCCAATGAGGAAATTGTATCTTGGCGGGATTAAGTAATGTTACTATCACATAACCAGAGAGAGAACTAAAATTTGAATACAGGCTCTTAACTGCAAAACTTCCTTAGAATGTTCACTAACAGAGGAATATAATAATCTGTTGCATACTTGCACTGAGTAATTTGTAAACACTTAAGATATACAGGCATTTTTCCCACATCATAGTTTTTATAACATGGAATTTGATATTATTTGATTAATTTGGGAACACTATTTACATTACTCAAACCAGACCTAGCAGTTATCAGAAACTAGCACTGCACTCAAGAGTGCAAACTTAGGATATGGCTTCTTTTCTTGAACTGCTTTAAGCTTTATTATAAACATGAATAATGAAATATACATGTATCACCCCCTGGCAATGGGCAAGGAGACACCTGATTGGTGGTGTTGCTCTTATATCAATCACGGGCAAAGCAGATGTACAGTCCTTAGTTCATCCTAGCTTGATGCCTGTGTCGGTGGCCAGAGCTGTTTCATGCCTGTATATTTATAAGAACCTATTTGCATTTAATAATAGTACTGCCAGTGCTAGAGGGAAAGGTCATAACCCTTCAGCCACAGCGAGATGTGTAACCAAAGGTTAGAACTTACTTGGTGATATTTGTAAATAGCATGTGTAACTCCATTGTAGAAATTCTTGCAGGAGAAATAACATAGTTATTTCAAGTTTGAAACTGTAACACTTCTTTTTTTTTTTTTTTTAAATATATTTTATTGATTTTTTACAGAGAGGAAGAGAGAGGGATAGAGAGTTAGAAACATCGATGAGAGAGAAACATCGACCAGCTGCCTCTTGCACACCCCCTACTGGGGATGTGCCCGCAACCAAATGCCCTTGACCGGAATCGAACCTGGGACCCTTGAGTCCATAGGCCGACGCTCTATCCACTGAGCCAAACCGGTTTCGGCTGAAACTGTAACACTTCTAACACTCTTATCACCTGAACTTTTTTTAAATAATGTGATATTTTGATAAGTATATCTGAGTTTTCTTAGGAAAGAAATGATCAACTTATAGCAGAAGAGACATAAATCAGTTAGCTTAAGTTGTATTTTAAGTGGTCCTATCATATGTGTAATTCCTTGGTGACTGAGCTCTCTGAGCCTTGGTTTCCAACCTGGAAAATGGGGACAATACCTCTAGAGTTGTGAGATTGAAATGTGATACACTATGTGTATAAGTGCTTTAAACAGTGTCTAGCACATAATAAATGTTAGTTTTCTTATCTTTTCTACTGGTGTTACTGTGAATACAAACTAAAAGGATAAAGTTTGATTGGCATGAATTTTTACCATGACATTTTAAATATATATATATTTTTATTGATTTCAGGGAGGAGAGGGAGAGGGAGAGACAAATAGAGGCTCAATGATGAGAGAGAATCATCGATCGGCTGCCTCCTGCAGGTCCTACACTGGGGATTAAGCCGGTAAACCGGGCATGTGACCTGACCGGGAATCGAACTGTGACCTCCTAGTTCATAGGTCGACTCCAGCCAGTGAGCCAAGCTGGCCGGGCTACCATGACAGTTTTTTATCTCATCATGATTTCTTATATATATTAAACTTAGTTGAATTTTAGAACTAGAAGATGACTTAGATATTATTAATCTAGCTTCAGCCTCCTTCCTTTTCCATTCCATTTTTTAGATAAGGAACTGGTTTACAATTAAAATGGAAATTCTATATCCATATTTCCACTATAGTCCAATCTTCCCACCCATTTAAAAAAACTTCAAACAAATGAACATATTCTTCCATTTTAAATTTATGTTGCTAACAAGAACAAAATGCAAGTAGTTAAAAATCTTATTAGTACTTCACTGCATTCTCCAGAGATTAACTTTATTCACACAGTTAAACAAAATGACCAGAAAGTTCCGATTTAAATATGGCTTAAAATACTTAGATTCCTTAAGAAAATAAAGTGTCTTTCAGGAGCTTTTTCCATTTACTCTCCCCAGACTTTGTATCACAATTGCAAACTTGAATAAATAATTTTATATGTGACTAGCATCATTATGCTATTGAAAAGAACTATGCATGCTTTTTTTGAGGAGCTGAACTCCATATTTTCCTGGAAAATATCTGTATTCCTTTACAGATATGCCCATATGATATATTTTGTAGTTTTATAGGATCAGCACAGCAGTCTGAAATTGAATATATTTTTTTACTTAAATAAGGATTTTAAGCAAAGTGCGTCTCTAGGAAAATCTGTTTCTTGGATTTTCTTATTTTATATTATTTGAAATCTCAACTAAATTTTACCTTATATACATATAGTCTATAGTTAGTTTTCATATGATTTCTGACCAGGTCCCTACTATAAAGTAGTTTTTTTCAGAAGATATACAACTTAGAACAAATCTTGGTTTGCTTAATGAATGTGATCTTGGAATAAGTTTTTATTAACAATAGGTTGTACTTGTTGGGTGTAAAGAATGCACATGTAAAGTTGAAATAGTTTTTAATTTCACTACTTTGTGAGAGAAAAACATTGTGTGTTTTGCTAAATGCTATATTGGACCACACTAACATTCCAAGAAAAAAAATTAACATACAATGCATTAATTATATAAAGGTAAATACCTAAAAACTTATCAATTCTGTTTTTTAAAAACATTTTCTTATAGTTACAAGGGCTGAGAAAAAAAAAAAAGTATGTAAAATTCCTGGCACTGTGCCAACTCAAATATATTTTCATTTAGTTTCAATTCACAGGTTTGTTCCTGTGTTAAATAACTATTTATAAATAATAATTTAAATGTATCAGGAGAGCTATGACATAACCTTACAGAAGACCTTTATGTAATCTAAGTAGCATCTGTTCCTTAATTAACATTGTGTTTAGATATGAAATTTATATGAATAGGAAGGGTACTGTAAAACACATTTTAAAATTAACTTAAAATTACTGAGAATTCTTTTATAGTAAAATTATTTTCTTTATCTCCAGGAATCCATCAACAGTATCAAGTCCAGACTAAGCAAAAGTGGTCATATCCAAACTCTGCTTAGAGCATTTGAAGCTCGTGATCGAAATATCCAAGAAAGCAACTTTGATAGAGTCAACTTCTGGTCTATGGTTAATTTAGTGGTAATGGTGGTGGTGTCAGCCATTCAAGTTTATATGCTGAAGAGTCTATTTGAAGATAAGAGGAAAAGTAGAACTTAAAACTCCATATCAAAACTCCATATTGAAAAAGAGACAGAAAAATGTAATAAACTGTTACAGTCAAGACCATTAATAGTATTTCCAAAATGTTTTCAGTTATTACCATAAGTGTGAAACAATTTTAATTTTAATGTGAAAGAAAAGTCTTCACTTTCATCTGTGCAAGTAATCTTATTGCTCCGGTTATACTTAAGTGCATAGCAAATATTTTGCAGAGTATGGGTATAATTGAATGAAGCCATATTAATAATGGCATTTTCCTAAGTTTAAAAAAATATGCAAATGTGTCATAAGTGATTTAAAGAAATGAACTTTGGGCCTAAATGCAACACCAAACAATTTTTGTTTGTTTAAGATTTTTTTTGTTGTTGATTTTTAGAGAGAGGAAGTGAGAGAGGGAAACATCAGTGTGAGAGGAAATCATCAATAGGCTGCCTTCTGCACACCTCCTACCAGGGATCTAGCCCCATAACCTGGGCATGTGCCCTGACCAGGAATTGAACCGGCAACCTTTTAGTGCAGGACGTCCAACCAACTTAGCAATACCAGCCAGGGCCTAATAAAGTTGCTGGGTTTTTTTGTTTTTGTTTTCTGTCAATCCTCACCCCAGGATTATTTTCCATTGATTTTTACAGAGTTTGGGGGGGCAGGCGGGGAGAGAGACACATCGATTGGTTGCTCCTGTCACACCCTGACTGGGGCTGTGGGTTGCACCTGCAATCCAGGTTAAGTGCTCTTAACCAGTAATCAAACCTGCGACCCTTTGGTGCCTGTGCCAATGCTCTAACCACTGATCCACACTAGCCAGGGCCGAACAATTTTTTTATATATATATATATATATATATTTACTTTTTTTTTTTTTTTTTTTTTATTTCAGAGAGGAAGGGAGAGCTAGAAACATGTGTTGAGAGAGAATTACCTGCCTCCTGCACACACCCCACTGGGGGGCATCGAGCCTGCAACCCGGGCATGTGCCCTTGACTGGAATCGAACCCGGGACCCTTCAGTCTGCAGGCCGACGCTCTATCCACTGGGCCAAACCAGCTAGGCCAAACAATGTTTTTAAAAGATTCTCTTACCTAGAAGTTTCCTTGTAAATGTAGCAATTACAAATTAACTATAAATTTCCAACATATTAAGTTATAAATCATCCGAGAATTAACCTAATTGTGGATTGAATATATCTTTAGAAGACAAAGACTCAACTTTTCTGTTTTTACATATGTATCTCTCCTCTAATATATATAGAAGCATAGCTGTGAAAAACAGATTTGTGAGACTTTTATAACCAAATATATTTCAATTTAAAATATTAGCAAAAAGGGTGTTTTATATACTTATCTTACATTTCCAAAAGCTGACATTGTGATAATTCTTAAAAATGCTAAATCATAATTATTAAAATTAGGACAAATTATCTTTTTGAAATGAAGAGTTAAACGTTGCTAAGTCTCCTTTAGGACTTAATTCTGTCTAATCCTTAACTAAGGTATAGTATTTTAAAATTAAATGTGAGAGAAATAATTTTGTTTTTATGTTGTCAACAGTGTTATGTTAATTTTAACATGATTATTGAGTTGGAAACATTATTACCAGCAGTTGTAAAGGAAATATTGCTAAAAGGATCTGGGCCTAACATAAATAAATATTGCCTTTTCTGACTTCTCAAAATCAGTAAAAAAGAAATAATGAAGTCAATATAAAAAGAATTTAGGTAAGTATCTATAACCATATTGATCCAACCTTAATATAAATCATGAGATAATTTCCAGTTAACTAGAAAAAATATTACTTGGCTATAAACTTTTTTACAACTGTTTTATTCTGTTTTGAATTATCTAGTAAGTATTCAGATACATTTTATTAAATATAAGTCCTATTTTAGTTTAGCACTGGGTATACATATTTATTACAAATTTTATTATAACTTTCATAAAATGATTTTTCTGATCATTTTATTGACATTCAAGTAAAATTTGAAACTCACAGAATCACAAGTTTGAATATTCCATATACAACTTTACAAATAAAGTTGTACTGTCCTGGCCTACTGCAGTCCATGGAGTCTTACTCAAATACTAGTAATTTAGCTACATCATTAATTGAATAGCATTTTTAGGTTATACCCATTTGTAGTATTGTTTATAACAAATATGAGTTAGAAGCAATCAACTTCTAAATTTGAGTACAGAATCCCTCTGTAGGTTAGTACTGCTGGCATTGTTAAGCAATAATTGATATCCAGAGAATGTTTTCATTATGATTTACACTCTGAGTGGTACAAAAAGATTTATTTCCCTCCTATGCCTCTGGGAGCACAGAAACTTGTTTGCCTATTTTCAAGCTTTTTTAAAATCAGATAAATGTCATGTATGATCAATTACCTTCATTGGCCAAGAAAGTGCTTTAAGTGTCCAGGAGTAGTCCCTGTAACACATGCAAAACAAGGGCCAATAAGTCATTGCCTCTGAAAAGCCCTCCCCGTCCCCCCTCCTGTTAACCTCCTAATGAGAAGCAAACTTAGAGTACTACAAAAACAGTACAACTACTGCATCTTTTCTATAAAACTGTGATTAAGAATTCTACCTCTTATGAATGGCTAGCTACTATACTGTACTCTTATTACCTACCTAACAATGAATTTCTTACATCTTGTACATATGATTTGTGCCACTGATGTTAAACCTATGATTCAGTAACTTTTCACCATGTAACAATGGCCTTATTTGGAAAAGAATTTAGGAATATTGAGGACAATTTTATTTTTATAGATACAAAGTGAAAAGAGATTATTTAAGAAGCATGTTACCTGTATTAGCCAAAAGAAGTAAAATTTATAAGCAAAGGACTAGATTTTGAAATATTTCTAAAGCTATATTATTTGCTTCATGGTTTTTAATGTCAACATTCAATTTCAAAGTTAAAATTATGCTAAAATTGAGTAAGCTATCAACAGCTTTTTGTCTTTCGCTTTTAATTAAATTTAAAATACTGCAATATTTAAGTAAGGCCTAGCATTTCGCTCTGATTTGCATTTGGATAATTAATGATATGCTTTTCTTTCATATGAATGTCAAGACATAAAGGATAAATAATGGTTGAAATAGCATTGAAATGAATTACAAATTCCAAAGTAATTTCATGTTATGTTTATCCTTCTTAAGCATTGCTATTATGTCTTAACATTGACAAAGACTTGAGTTCCTATAATTGTATGCCTCCTCAAATGAAATTTTAAAAGAAATTGATTCAGCATGTAATGGTGTTTCATCTGAAGTGTAATAATGCAGTATTGTTCAAATTGCCTTATACTTGTGAACAACCATATTAAGTGAGAAATGAATACTGCACTGAGTGTAATAAAAATTTAAAAATCTAACTTGTCTATCCGTTGTTGTAAATGCTGTCTAATCCTTCAAATCTTTACTGATCTCTACTCTCCTTTCCATTTGAAAACCCATAGTTCACTGCATTTATTACATATCCTACCTTGCATTGGAGTTCTGTTTATATGTATACTTATTTATATATTGCCCAAACATGCATTGTAACTAAAAGATGCTCAAAATATAGAAGCAAAAATAATCAGTTCTGAAAGTTTGGAATGCTAAATAAGCACTCTACTCCTCTATCCCACCACAGGAATTGTTTAGGTCTGGCATACGGCTCCAGAATCTTCAATTAACCATCACAGTTTGTGATTCTGGTGTCCATTATCCTTGGACCATTACTGCGTGATTTGGGGAAGTCAGAACTCCTTTGAATCCATTCACTTGTAGAAATATTTTAAGATCTTAAAACATTCCCTTCACACCTTCTAGACAAGCCATTCTTCACCCCCAAGCTGGTAGAATTCCTAAGGCACTTTTCTACTTCTACACTCATATCACTTTCAGGTGTCCGGGCTTCTGGAAGAATTGTGTCATTAGAAACTGGAGTCATACTACATCTACAGTGTGTGTGTGTGTGTGTGTGTGTGTGTGTGTGAGAGAGAGAGAGAGAGAGAGATCTCTGAACACATAATAATCTGGCCACTCAGTGGATATCCTATATAATAATAGGCTAATATGCAAATTGTCCCCTCGACCAGGAGTTTGATCAGCAGGCAGGCTGGCCAACCGCCCATGTCCCCTCCCCCTGGCCAGGCTGGCCAGACCCCACCCATGCACAAATACATGCACTGGGCCTCATATATGTATATATATATATATATATATATGTGTGTGTGTATATATACATACACATATATATATATATACACACACACACACACATACACTGAGTGGCCAGATTATTATGCATTCAGAGACCATAATAATCTGGCCACTCATTTATATATATATATACACACATACATACACACACACACACACACACACACACACACACACACTACAGGCCTGGTGCAATAAATTCGGGCATGGGGGTGTGTGTCCCTCAGCCCAGCCTGCACCCTCTCCAATCTGGGATCCCTGTCACAATCCAGGACTGCTGGCTCCCAACTGCTCGCCTGCCTGCCTGATTGCCCCTCGCCGCTTCTGCCTGCCAGCCTGATCACCCCCTAACCACTCCCCTGCCAGGCTGATTGATGCCTAACTGCTCCCCTGCCAGCCTGTTTGCCCCTAACTGCCCTCCCCTGCAGGCCTGGTCCCCCCCAACTGCTCTCCGCTGCAAGCCTGGGTTCTCCCCCAACTGCCCTTCCCTGCAGGCCTGGTCGCCCCCAACTTCCCTCCTCTGCCAGCCTGGTCACCCCTAACTGCCCTCCCCTGCAGGCTTGATCGCCCCCAACTGCCCTCCCTTGCAGGCCTGGTCCCTCTCAACTGCCCTCCTCTGCTGGTCATCTTGTGGTGGCCATCTTGTGTCCACATGGGGGCAGCCATCTTGTGTGTTGGCATGATGGTCAATTTGCATATTATCCTTTTATTATGTAGGATAGAGGCCTGGTGCATGGGTGGGGGCCGGCTGGTTTGCCCTGAAGGGTGTCCTGGATCAGGGTGGGGGTTCCCTTGGGGTGTAGGGTGGCCTGGGTGAGGGGCCTGTGGTGGTTTGTAGGCTGGCCACACCCCCCAGCGACCCAATAGGAGGCCCTGGTATCTGGGATTTATTTATCTTCTATATTTGAAACTTTGTAGCCTTGAGCAGAGCCAAGCCTCCTGCTCGCTCTGTGGCTGCAGCCATTTTTGTTGGGATTTATCTATCTTCTATAATTGAAACTTTGTAGCCTTGACCAGAGGCCAAGGCAGGCCAGGGCTCGGAAGCTTGGCTTCCTCCATTGCCGGGGAAACCCAAGCCTCCTGCTCTTTCTGTGGCCACAGCCATCTTGGTTGGGTTAATTTGCATACTTGCTCCTGATTGGCTGTTTGGCATGGGTGTAGCAGAGGTATGGTCAATTTGCATATTATTCTTTTATTATATAGGCTGGCACAAAATAAAGAATTCAAACCTAAGATGACATATGAAAGAGGGCATACTTTGAGATGATGGACTCAATGCTTGAACCTGAAAGAGGAAGACAAGAAAATGCAGGGCAGGTTAAAAATTTAGAGGTCTTAAATGACCATGAGTCAATAGCAAAATGAACAATGAAAATCAGTTATCCAACAATGAATTCCTTTATATATAGAGAGACTACTTCCCAATCCTGGAAGTTTTCAAGTGGCAATATGATCAGATGTTACAAAAAGGGATTATTTCTACATCTGATATCAAGTGGGAGAATGAACTAATTATAATTAGTCTATCTTTTTTACAGTTTTTTAAAATCTGAAAGAACTAGCAATGCCATAAGTAGGAGACATGCCAGAGCTTCAAGAGACATATTTTTAAAGTTATTTGCTGGATTCTTGTTTGATACTCAAAAACAAATTGGAAATGAAATTAACACAATACTATTTACCATCACTCCAAAGAAAACAACATATTTTGGTATAAATCTAACAAAACATGTACAGGATCTATATGCTGAAAATGATCAAATGGAAAAAACACACCATAAAAATGGATTGGAAGTCTCATAGTAAAAAGGTCAATTCTTCCTAAATCTATAAATTTAACATATTCCTACAAAAATCCAGCAAGGTTTGTTTTTGTAAACAGACAAACTTATTCTAAAAGATTTATATGGAAAAGCAAAGGACTGCCCTAGCCCGTTTGGCTCAGTGGATAGAGCATCAACCTGTGACTGAAGGGTCCTGGGTTCAATTCCAGTCAAGGGCACATCCACAGTAGGGGGCATGCAGGAGGCAGTTGACCAATGATTCTCTCATTGATGTTTCTATCTCTCCCTCTCTGAATCAAGGAAGAAAAAAAAAGTCAGTGCCTCAAACTATGTAACAACATAAAATTAAACTTTAAATAATTCAACTTGACTGATGAAGAAAAGGACTAAGAACAGCTAAGACAATTTTGAAAAAGAATGAAGTCCACCTAAGTTAAGGCTTACTATTTAGAACAGATTCTAAGAATATATCAAAACAAGTCCAACTGATTTTTTACAAAGGTGCTAAAGCAATTCAATAGGGGAAAAGCCTTTTAAAGAAATAATGCTGGAGTGATTGGGACAAACAGGTAAAAACAGGAACTTAAATGTGAAAAATCTATAAAGCTTTTCAAATTAAAAAAGAAAAAAGGAAATCTTCAGGATATAGGGGTAAACAAATAATTTTTACACTTGACACAAAGTGCATGACCCATAAAAGGAAAAACGGATAAACTGGACTTCATAAAAAATAAAAACTTGCTCTATGCAAGACCCTGTTAAGGGGATGAAAAAATTAAGCTGCAGATGGAGAGAAAATATATGCAAACCACATATCTGAAAAAGGGCTAGAATGTATAAAATTCTCAAAGCTCAAGAATTTAAAAAATAGCAAATGACATAAATAGACATTTCACTTAAGAAGATATGTGGCCTGGCTGGTGTGGCTCAGTGAATTGAGCATCATCCCATGGACCAAGAGGTCCCAGGTTTGATTCCCCGTTGGGGCACATGACTAGGTTGTGGGCTCGGTCCCCAGTAGGGGGTGTGCAGGAGGCAGCCGATGAATGTATCTCTCTCATGGTTGTTTATCTCTCTCCCTCTCCCTTCCTCTCTATCTAAAATCAATAAAAACATATTTTTAAATTTTTTTAAAATATATTTTATTGATTTTTTACAGAGAGGAAGAGAGAGGGATAGAGAGTTAGAAACATCGATGAGAGAGATACATCGATCAGCTGCCTCTTGCACACCCCCTACTGGGAATGTGCCCGCAACCAAGGTACATGCCCTTGACCGGAATCGAACCTGGGACCCTTGAGTCCACAGGCCGACGCTCTATCCACTGAGCCAAACCGGTCTCGGCATATTTTTAAATTTTTTAAAAGAAAATATGTGGATGGCAAATAAGCATATAAAAAGGATGTTCAACATCATTAGCCATTAGGGAAATTCAAGTTAAAACCACAACGAGACAATAAGATTATCACTACACATCTACTAGGGTGGCTAAAATAAAAGTCACACCACCAAATGCTAGCAAGAATGCAAGAGAAATTGGGCCACTCATACATTGCTAGTGGGTTATAAAATAGTAGAGTCACTCTGGAAAATATTTTGGCAATTTGTTATAAAATTAAATAGGAACTTATACAACACAGCACTTCTACTCTTGGATACTTATCCCTGAGAAATGACAGCATATGCTCAAATAAAATCCTGTACATGTTATATAAGCAGCTTCATTTTTAACAGCCCACATGTCCTTGAAAGAGTGAATGGTTAAACTTTGGTACATCCACACCATGGAATACTATGCAGCAATAAAAAGGAACAAACTATTGATACATGCAACAATTTGGATGGACCTCAAGGGAATTAGGTTGGGGGGGGGGATAACCTTAAAAGGTTACACACTGTAGGATTCCTTTTACATAATATTCTTGAAATAACAAAAGTATAGAGATGGAAAACAGATTAGTGGTCACCAGGTGTTAAGAAAGGGAATGTGGCTATAAAGGCAGTCTTGTGGTAGAATAATTGTCTTCATTGTGGTGGTTATATAAATCTACATGTGATAAAATAATAATTATATATACACACACAAATGAGTACTTGTAAAATCGGTAAAATCTGAAAAAACTGTGGATTGTACCAATGACAATTTTCTAGACTTGGTATTGTACTATATGCAAGATCTTAACCATTGGTGGAAACTGAAGAGTACAAAAGGACTCCCTGTACATTTTTTTTTTGGTGACTATTTGTGAGTTTTTAATTATTTCAAAATAAAAACTTAAAACAAAAACGGGCCGAAACCGGTTTGGCTCAGTGGATAGAGCATCGGCCTGCGGACTCAAGGGTCCCAGGTTCGATTCCGGTCAAGGGCATGTACCTTGGTTGCGGGCACATCCCCAGTAGGGGGTGTGCAAGAGGCAGCTGATCGATGTTTCTCTCTCATCGATGTTTCTAACTCTCTATCCCTCTCTCTTCCTCTCTGTAAAAAATCAATAAAATATATTTTAAAACAATAAATAAATGTAATTGATTAAAAACAAAACAAAACAAAACAAAAAACGGGCAGATGAATTGTATGTTGGTATATACATATTTCTGAACAAGCCCAGGAATGAGTACAATTTAACTCTAGCTTCATTTTAATCCTAAATATTCTCAGTGAAAAAATGACCATCATTTTCAGTATTACTTCAATTAAGAACTTAATTACTAGTAAAACAGTGAAACACTATATTCTTCAGGAAACTTAAGGGTTGAGTAAGCCTGATTGTTTTTACATGAAATATGAAAAGTCCAAAAGTCAACATTTTTCCTTTTTGAAGCAATGCTACATTCTAAAATACTGTCTACTGATAAGGCTATACTATGAGGAAGTGGTTCCTAGAACACAGCCATGGGAAGAACACACCTATTGGCCAAGAGTTGCAGAATCATCATTCTGAATCTCAACGGAGAAGCTATCCTTGATGATTTCAAATGCTGACGTTTTTCAGTGGACAATCAAGGCATAAAGGTATATGGAAAATATTAAACATAGGATAATGTTTTCTTCACCAATAAAGGTATAATAAAGTCTTTTTTCTGTAAAGAATCTTAGAATTAAGGAATACACATCACATGCAACTGAAAAGCAACTTATCCTATATAATGAAAAGCTAGTATGCAAATTGTCCCCTCAACCGGGAGTTCGACCAGTTCAATCAGGAGTTCGACCAGGGGGCGGGGCTGGCTGGCCAATTGCCTGCAGCCCCTACCCCTGGCCAGCCCCGCCCCCGATCGGCCTCCCCCACCCTGATCCGGGGCAGGGCCAGCCAGCCAACTGCCCACTGCCCCTCCCCCTAGCCAGCCCGGCCTGATTGGCCCCAATCAGGGTGGGCCAGCCGGACCCCACCCATGCACAAATTCATGCACCGGGCCTCTAGTTACTTAACTATTATACTTATAATATAAACTACTTATAATATAAAGGGTCCCAGGTTCGATTCCAGTCAAGGGCATGTACCTTGGTTGTGGGCACATCCCCAATGGGGGGTGTGCAGGAGGCAGCTGATCGATGTTTCTCTCTCATCGATGTTTCTGGCTCTCTCTCCCTCTCCCTTTCTCTCCGTAAAAAAATCAATAAAATGTATATTTTTTTAAAAAGTGAAATTTCAAAACAACATGAATGATCTTTTTCAGTAAAAAACAAACCAAAAAACAGACAAAGTCTAGAAGGCTAAGGCTTATACACCATTTTCTCTGGACTGTAGAACTGGGAAAATTTTCAGAATATTTTACAGTTTTGTGTTGTCTGAATTTTTCACTGAGTGAGAAATACTTTTATGTCATAATTAGAAATAGTAAAGCTTTTTAATTTTGGAGAAAAAACAATTGAAATAAGATTTCCTCTCGTTTTTCTCATCTACTTCCTCCATCCTTCCTTATAATTGCCCTTTTCTTCTAAACCACATCTCCATTCTCTTAGAACTGCTTTACTAATTGTTGCCAGCTAAAATACAATTTAAGGTTAAGAGGAAAAGCAATACTTTAGGAACAAATTAAAGGAATATTTTTCATCTCAGATGTGAATAATTTCTATTATAAGAAAATCCAGAATTGGAAGTTATTGCAGTTGCCTTATGAAGAGGATAAATTACTTGTTGATTGTAATATTGAGTTTTCAAAGTTTCTCTATTACTGCACTACAGCATAGCATATGCTTGCTATTTTCTAAATCTAAAGTTGTATTTTTCAATACTATAGAAAAATATTGTAACTTTAAAAGGTCAATTTCAGTAACGACATGAAACTTTTTTTTTTTTTGTTAATCCTCATCCAAGGTTCTTTTTTCCATTGACTTTTAGAGAGTGTGGCAAGGAAGGAGATGGGAAGAAAGAGAGTGAGAGAGACAGAGATCAATGTGAGAAACACATCCATCCATTGGTTGTCTCCCACACATGCCCCAACCAGGGCCAGGGATCTAACCTGCAACCCAGGTATGTGCCCTTGACCAGAATTGAACCACTGACCCTCTGGAGCACAGGCCAATGCTCTAACCACTGAGCATGCCGGCCAGGGCTACAATCTGCAATTAATACACCAGCACTTTGAAGTACAGTATGGACTTTTGAATCCAAAACAGAGTATCTACCTGGAAAGCACCATAAAATACTTCCCACTGCTTTGGCTTCAGAATAAGCTTTCAAATAAACCAACACAATCGTTTCTTACTATAAATATAGGTACTAATGCTTAAAAAAATACTCTTTTGGTTCAGCTAATAACCTTAAATCTGCTCTAAATTATTCTAATACTATGGTAGCATGTAAGAAAGAAAAATGCACATTTTACAGAAAATTTTCTGCATAGCTGCCACAGAACCACCATGAAGAACCTCCAGTCTAAGTCTTGGCTCAAAAAATGGTGATGAGCAAGTTTTTAATAATAAATTGCAGAAGCTCCTGGGAAATTCCTGACAGAGGCTGCAGATACTAACGTATGTTAATCTATAATCCAATTCTGTTCCATGTCCTACGCCCAAGCATGTTTTATTCCAACCAAGCCTATCTTCCTTCCTGTTCTCTGAACATGTCTGCTCCTCTTCTGTTTCCTGTTTAATGACATCACTAGCCTCCCAGGTCCTCAAAACTTAAAAAAAACTCCTTACCTACTCAGTCCTCTCTCCAAATCTCTTATGCATTTTAAAAAAAAAAAAAAAAACCCTCATCTGAGGATATGTATTTATTGATTTTATAAAGAAAGGTTAAAGGAAGGGAGGGAGGGAGGGACAGAGAAACATCAATAGGATGCCTCCCATAAACGCCCCAACCAGGGAATCAAAACTTCAACCTAGGTATGTGCCTGACCAGGAATTGAACCTGCTACCTTGTGGTGTACAGGATGATATTCCCACCAACTGAGCCATACATATATATTCTTTTCCTTTTTTTTTCTTTTATGGGGAGAATGCGAATGCAGTTCCCCACTACCACAGATTATGTAGTCGAGTTTGCCACATTTGGAGAAATCACAGGGGTCAGCACACCCGGAGTACAATGGGTGAGCCTCCCCCTAAGAAAGTCACCTTCAAGATCCTGGTACCTCCCCTGCCAGTATCTCATGTATTCCAAACATTCCTACTGCTTCTACCACCTCAGGTTTACCTAAATTTAGAATAGTCCTAGCTGGTTTTGCATTACATCATTTCCCTCTAAATCATGCATAACATTCATGGTCATTTAAATGCCTTCATGAAGTCTTCCCTAATAAATCATTTTTCCCAAACATCCTCTATAGGCAGGCCTTAGGTAAAAGTAATCTCTCCCTTCCCTTAAATCCTCTTGCCGCTGGGACCCCTTTAAATAGCTACACTTATCTTCCCAGTAGAAAACATTAAATGAAGGAGGCAATCATATCTATTTCCCTTCTCCCCCCGCCCCCCGCCCAGTGTTTTAACAGGCCCTCACATATTGAGTGAGATATTTTCAACTCCAGGCCTATTCTTACCTTGCTCCCTCATTCTGAACCAAGATTTTCTCTCCTTTAGCTGCTGTTTAGGTTAATCCTTCCTTGAAAATACAACCTAAAAAATACTTCAGTCAAAATTAATCTCATTTCTCCAGGAATATACTAGTACCATATACTTGGATACCTTTAGTCATATACTGTTTTCAAATACTGCTTAATTTTCATGTCCTAACTCCCCAAGACTGTACCATTCTCTAAACTATAACCCTTAAATTGTCCCTCCCAATTCCATTTATTTGTGCTGTTTCTTATCCCACTCTATTTTTGCCAATCAAAATCCTATTGTCCTTCAAACCCAAATTCAAATGAGATTCTCTTTAATAAGTCCTTCCCTAATGCCTCTTAGGTTTATTCTACATTCTTATGGAACCTTGTAGCAATATTCCATGGCACTTATCATATTTCAACTCAAATTTAGTTGTGTTTGTGTCCACCAGAATTTAAAATTTCAGAGCAGGGCTCCTAATATTTCATTTCCCCTTTAACAGCAATTCACAGGTATTCGAAACATGATTGCTACATTTTAATAAACAACACAAAATGGCTTGTAAAACCATTTTCAGAAACTGAAGCATACAAAAAAAAAATCCTGTAATACTAAAGTGGATTAAATTGTGTCCCCCCCAAAAAAGATATGCCTTTTTTTTTTTTAATCCTCATCCGAGGATATTTTTCCATTTATTTTTAGAGAGTGGAAGAGAGAGGGAAGACAAAGAAAAACATTGGAGGAGCCTGCAACCAAGTTACATGCCCCAAGGTATGTGCCCTTGACCGGAATCAAACCTGAAACCCTTTGGTCCACAGGCCGACACTCTATCCTCTGAGCCAACTGGCTAGGGTGGATATGCTTAAGAATGGACCTTATTGGAAATACGATATTTGCGGATATGATTAAGTTAACGGTCTTGAAGCAAGATCATCTTGGACTTAGGCTAGGCCCTTAATCCAATGACTGGTATCTATATACTGGTAAAAGGAGAGGGAGATTTAACACAGAGTAAAGATGTGTGAATTGGAGACAGAAAATGGAGTCATGCTAGCCCTGGCTGGGTAGCTTGGTTGGTTGGAGCATCATCTCGTATACTAAAAGATTGTGGGTTTGACTCCAGGTCAGAGCACATACCTAGGTTACGGGTTTGATCCCTGTCTGGCCATGTACAGGAGGCAACTGATCCATGTTTCTCACTCACATAGATGTTTCTGTCTCTCTACTTCCCCACCTCTTTCTAAGAGGAGGAGGAAGAGAAGGGGGAGGGGGAGGGGGGAGGAGGGGGAGGGGGGAGGAGGGGGAGGAGAAAGAAAATGGAGTTAGTCTATAGCAGTGATGGGCAACCTTTTGAGCTTGGTGTGTCAAACTTCGCCAAAAAACTGAGCATAACTCGGGTAGTGTGTCACTTTGAGGAAAAAACATTATTTTGCAAATGTTTCATCCTCAGGAGCAGCAAATGTTTCATCCTCGGCATGCGGCCGCCTCAGCGGCCGCGTGTCATCAGAAATGGCTACGCGTGTCAGTGCTGACACGCGTGTCATAGGTTCGCCATCACTGGACTCTATAGCCAAGGAAAACCAAGGATTGTTGGCTGCTACCAGAAGCTAAAATAGAGGCATGAATGAATTCTCTCTCAGAGCCTCCAGAAGCAACCAACCTTGCCATCACCTTGATATCATACTTCTGGCCTCTAGAACTGAGAGATGAATTGCTGTTGTTTTATGCCACTAAGTATGTGGTGATTTTTTATGGTAGCCCTTGGTAACTAATACAAATAGTTAAACAGTATACCTTTGAAAAATAAATTTCTTATCTTCACAAATAAGAGCAAAAATGAGGTTAATAAATTTGTTTTTTGTACCTAAAACCATATTTTACTTAATCTTATATGAAGTGCATTTTGTTTATAAGCAAGCAGTGGCTTATGTTAAACTGAATTCAGGGCAACCTCTAAATATAAAATGTTTTGTTTTCAAAGTATACATTTTTGAAAGTTGTAAAACCAGTTATACTCATATATAATTTTTAAAAATATGCTATTTTTAAAGAGTAATAATGGTGAACAGATGAAGTACTACTTTATTGGTATTTCACTACAATATAAATCTTAATACCATTCTTAATGGAGGTTTGTATTATCAATGTAATTTGATATTAGGTAAGTCAATATTTTGTTTATTTTCTATAAAGAATGTAATCAGTGTTCCCCTTTAATCCTTATACCATGTATAACCCTTAGACCATGTTTCTAAGTTATTCAAGTTTTGCTTTTTTAAAAAATATATTTTTATTGACTTCAGAGAGGTAGGGAGAGGGAGAGAGCTAGAAACACAACGATGAGAGAGAATCATTGATCAGCTGCCTCCTGCATACCCAGCACTGGGGGTCAAACTTGCAACCTGGGCATGTGCCCTGACTGGGAATCGAACAGTGACCTCCAGTTTCATAGGTCGATGCTCAATTACTGAGCACAAGTTTTGCTTTTTTAAGTCAGAGTATGCTTAAGAAACACACAAATAATTTCAATGAGTGGAAATGAATAATAAATCCCTCTAATTGCAAAAATATAAATGATTGTGTATTTTGTTAATTTTGCTTATCTATAACATTGGTATCTTCAATTAGCAAATAAGATTTGATTGTAATATGGCTGACAACATACATATTTTCTCTAGAAGGGGCCCACAAATAAGTATATATTACATTTTCAAGCACATGAGTCTTTATGTTAAATACTACCTTTTAATAAAAGTACAAATTTAATTTTAAAATATTTAAAAAATTTTTTTAATTATTTCAAAAAATATCAAGAGTTTGACCTTACTGAAACATTTTAAATTATACCTTCCACATACATGCAATAATCAGCACAGGTAACTTAATTTTACACATTTCTCTGAATTATTTAGCTAAGATCAAACATTATTATATAAATTTGGTAAAACTACTATTTTCTTAGAAATTATGATGCTCTGAGGCTTGTCATTTTAAATTTAATTGCAGTCACTCAATTTCAGTACTTACAGTACTAAAAATTAAATTATTATTATCAATTCTTATGTTCATTTAATCATGGTTATTAGCACTGAATTATTGCTCTCATCGACACACACCATCTCCTCTCTATTCCTTTTAGGCTATGTTTATGACTATTAAATACATGTAATAAAACCATGTCAATATGCTATTCTGCAAATGGTAATATTCTTATATGACAAATCCATATTAGACAAAAATACTATCTTCTCTTTCCCATAATATACAGATGGCATGAGCAAACTCCTAAGTCTTGGATAAGTCAATGGCTTTTCCTATCAAAACTCTCTCCAACGAGCTTCATTTCCTAAAACTTCCATGTCTCCTCAAGGAAAAGTTTAACTTCATGGATATTTTCAAAAGGGACAGAAATTCTCACAAAATCTTGTTTTTGTCTCAAATTTTGCATAGGAAAATCTCCTTATATTCCACTAATTCTGCATAGGAAATTCTGTATTAAAGGTAAAATATGTTTGAGGTCAATAATTAGTTAAAATACCACTAATTATAATTCTTCACTTTGTATATATTACTAATACTGCATAGTGCTATTAGCACTTAACTTCAATTTACAACTTAATTTTGAATATATTTCAATGTAATTGACTTACTTATATAAATGGTAATGTATCTAAGATTACATATGCAAATTATCAATTTATATAAAAACATAGCAATGTAATTTCTAAAAATCATTCAAAAAATGGTATTTCTCCAGCAAAAGTAAAACATTTAAAAAACTTAATTTCTTATAAAAAATTTAAGTGAGCTTAATTTTAACTTCTTAATATGAAAAAAATTACTTTTAACTACCTGGTAGACATTTATTCAAATACTGTCAACATTTTTTCTTTTCAGACTTGATATAAACAATGATAGATTGAATAACCTTGGCTGAACTAAATAACAAAATATAAACTAATTTTATTCAATTCTCCAAGCCCAAGTCACACACAAAAGCACCAAGGATCAAACATAAACATCTGCAAGGGAGTTCAATGGAAGCCAATAAACATGCACAGGCCACCTGACAATATGACTTCAACATTGAACAAAGTCCTCCAAAACATAGCTATCCATTTGCCAGTTTCATAGCTGATCTTGCACATATTCTGTGTGTATTCCATGAACTCAATGTCAGTGCTGCTCTTGTAATACTCAAGAAACTCAATGATACCATCAAACCAATATTATAACAAATGTTAAAGGGACTTCTTTAAGAAAAAAAAGGATCAAAAATATGAATAAAAAGGCAATAATTAAAGACCCTTATATATGCTGCCTGCCAGAGACTCACTTCAGATCAAAGGACACACAGGCTGGAAGTAAAGGGATGGAAAAAGATAGTTCATGAAAGAAAAAAGCAAAAAACAAAACAAACAAAACTGGGGTAGCACTACTTATACCAGACAAAACAGATCTTAAAACAAAGGCTATAATAAGAGACAAAGAAATTCCACTTTTGGGTATTGATCTAAAGAAAACCAAAACACTAATTCAAAAAAACATATGCATCCACATGTTCACTGCAGCAAAATTTACCATAGCCAAGACATGGAAGTAACCTAAGTGTCCATCAACAGATGAATGGATAAAAAAGTGGTACATATATATAGACCACTGAGTATTATGCTAAGTAAACTAAGTCAGAGTAAACTAAGTCAATCATACCATATGACTTCACTTATATGTGGAATCTAAAAACAAAATAAACAAAGCAGAAAAACTAATAGAACATTATGATGGCTTCCAGATGGAAGGTCGGTAAGGGGAAGGGGAAAAAAGGGGGAAGGTATTAAGAATTACAAATTGGTAGTTATAAAAAAGTCGTGGGGTTGTAAAATATAGCACAGGGAATATAATCAGTAATATTATAATAATTATGTATAGTGTCAGATGGGTACTAGATTTATCATTGATCACTTCATAAGTTATATAAATGCCTAACCACTAGCCTGAAACTAATATATTATATGCCAATTATAATTAAAACATGAAAAATTATTTAAAAAACAAACAAACCATGCGTACAGGACAATAAGGGCCCAACATATACTATGTTTTTTTAGAGTGCTCTAAAATTTACCTTTTCTTCTACTGCTTTTAATCCTAATTTTACTTTAGGGAATCTACTTGCCTTATCTTTTATTTTGTCCATAATAAATATTAGTATACTTTCTCTATGAATACCGTACTTACATTAAGCTCAAACCAACTCATGTTTCCTAACTGGGCCAGATAAACCCTTGGCCATCCTGGTTGACCAATGATCCAAGAAGACATTAAAAAAGGCTTTCTAATTTAAAAACCCCACAAACACGAAGGTAATTAAATACTAAGGAATAACATTTTTGTTGGGTAAAGTTAAACTTTGGAGGGTCACAAACCATTTACTAAGATTTTCTTGCCCCCTCCCCCCCACGAACCAATTTGTGCCAGTTTAGGGACTAAATTATACTCATTAGGAAAGCATGTTACAGAATTTAAAAAGAAAAAAAGGATTGAATACTAAAGGAACAGAAATTAGACTGATAACGACAAAATATATTTGTTTTATCCAATATGTACATTTTAACATTTTTTGAGGTTTTGTTCATTTGTTTGCTTGCTTAAATCTAATGGAAAATTTTTCTGAATGAGATATCACACTCCTTCAAGATGCTGTAAAAGTGAGGAGTTGTTACTAAACATCCAGCTTCAATACTCATCGTGTCCAAGGGGAGCAAGCAAAGAGGGATTTTGTTGGATAAAAGGGAGGGGGAGGGAGAGAAAAAAAAGTGAGCCAGTTCATTTGCAGTATTATTCTAATTTCAAATATAAAGTCAGCAAAATATATTAATCTAGTTATTTCTCCAAGACACTTTGATATTAAGATAAATATTGTGCCATACTTGCTCCTATCTATTGGTTATTCAGAGAGCCAGATTGCTCTCACAGCTTCCCCAATCTCCAAATTGCTATCATTCAGACATTTGGTTTCTTAACTACTATTAATTAGAAAAGAATCCATGATCAGATAAAATTCTCACTTTACATTTAACTGTCAAGTTTTTATTTTCCTGAGGAAAGGACATGACTGATTAACTGCCACAGAAGAAACAAAAGGAGATTTTGAGGAGTGTGTATTCATTTGATACTCAAATATCATTAAAGAGGAAAACATCCCTTTAAAAGAAGGCTTTTCTATTTCCCAAAGTTGCACAGACATCTTCCTTTGCCATCACATCCTCATTCAAACAACTCTAGAACCACATTATAAAACAGTCTGCTGTAACAATGCAAGTCAGATTATGTTCCAATAAAAACTTATTAGTATCTAGTAGAAACTCAATCAAGTAGCCAAAAACAAAACAAAACCAGAATTAGTTATAGTCCCCAACACTGATAATAGAAATCTTCTGTATACACAATAGAAACCAAATATGCCTAGTTGGACATACCTTGCAAATGAAAAAAGGAGAGGTACCCCATCAACTCATATATCGGTGAACATTCACTTCTATTGAACATTTAGTAATAACATATACCTAGCAAGAACTGATTTCATTACCCCTACATTAGAATTTCTAAAATAACTCTGATAGCTCATGTTCTGATCTTGCTTTATCACCTAAAAGCCTGAGAACCCATATTTACTATTTATTACAAGGGTATTTATAAAAATGTATTTGTTTGAAATAAAAGAATTAAATGAGTACGATATATTATTTGTACATCTTTTCTTTCTGTAGCCTAGGTGGGGAAGAAGCTTTTTAGGAAAAAAATAAAAAATCCTTTTATATGAACCCTGACACCTTCTTTGTAAGTAAGAAAAAAAACATAGTTGAAAGTCTGAATTTTTTTTTTTTTTAATTTTGGGGACAGGGTAGAGATTTATATTCTTCAAGTATAAAGAATACAAGCTGGCTTAACAGGTAAGTTTTTAAGGATCATTTAAGATGAACATGCAATAATTATTATTATTTGGGGGGGCAAGAGAAAAATGAAAGCAAAGTTTTATAAAGATTGATTCAAGTGAACATATATATTTACAATGGAATTGGAAAATCCTTAGCTCCCTGGGCTAAATAAAAGTAGTCATCTATTGCACCAGTGTGTATTTTTAAGCAAATACAGAAGCAAAACTCATTAGCTATTTAAAAAATACACACATTTAATGTTGGTCTGTTTTAATTCTAAGTAAAGCAATTCCAAAAATACAAACTGAACATCAGAGCCATGTGAACCACCATGATAAAATAAAACAGACATTCACAATAATTACGTCTAAAGACAGTTCAGCTTAATAAATCATCTTCCAAGTATGCCAAAGAGTTTCTAAAAATACTGCTGGTGTTCAGTTAGAATTAAAGGACTTTGGGGAAAATGAAATAATATGATACAGGTGGAGTGAGTAAGGTTACACGGGATTTACATTTTCCATTACCCCCAGATATAAACAAACATTCAAAATCAACACAAACTCTGTGTGTTATTCAAAATATTGCAGTGCAGGAAAGGCAACTTTAAATTAATAGCTAGGGGGAAATCAAGTTTTGGTGGAGGTAAACAGAAGTGACAGTTTTAATTCACACTTTTGTAAAGCTCATTTATACCTGGCCAACCAGGAACCAAATGCAGGACAACAATGTTCTCTGCTTCTTTTGGCTATAGTATGACAAGAAAAGGTCATCTTTTGAAGATGTTTAAAGAAACAAAGCAACTTTCATTATAAACAGTCAAATAATCAATCAATGGAATAAATAAGTACTAACCCACATTTTTACCGCTCTGTAATCACTACACTTTACATATTTTTCATTTTGGCAGCAAATTCCCCAATTTTTAGGCTAAAATCCACCAATCACTTTTAAGAATAAAATGAATAGCCACCAAAAAAAGAATATTCTTCTGTTTACTCTTTGGCTAAAAAAGAACAAACAAACGAAACAAAAATAAACAGAAGACAACTCTAACACTGGTGATAAAAGAAATTGTTTCTTTTTACATGTAAAATAAAATTATCAATTTAAATCTTGGTACATTTTATAAAAACAAGAGGTAATGTTGTAAAAAAACAGCACTAGCCGTGGCAGGCAACATACTGTTTGTTAACCCTGTGCAATAAAATACTTTGTTCATACTACACTTATTCAACATGACTAACAGTTACTACAGACATTTCAGGAATCTTCACAGGACTCCTATAGACTTACTGTTAAAACTGAGAGACATTTACAATCATAATGTGCCGTGAAAACTTGAAAACGTTACTTCTAGTAGGAGATAATGTTCATATTATTTGAATTTGTTTTAGGTACTGAACAGCTGAGTTACAAGGACTGAAAGAGAAAAGCATTCTAAAAGCCCATGAACAATGTTGTCCACACCCTTCTTCAGAGCACACTAAACTTGTTTGACACATTTCTCTTCATACATAGTAAGCAACAGCACCCAATAAAAGCCTGAGAAGAAATGCTGCTGTGTAAATACTGCAACTATTCCTGAAAAAAGAATTATGGGATGTATACTCCAAAGCTGCCCATTCCCATAATTTGTATTGCATAGGTCACATAATCACACACATATACATACACACCTGTGTGTGTATATATATATGCACATGCAAAGAATATATTAAGACGACAATGAAGTCTAGTCACAGAGCAATTTACAGGCTCAATATATATTTTTACACTTTGCTTGAAAGAAAATTTCAATATTTTACAGTCTTTTAGTAGGCATTATATACACTGCACTTTATGAAATCTAAAAGATATTGAAATAAATTTTTTCCAACATTTTGGTAACAAAACAGACAATTTTTTCAAATACTTGTGCTATCTAACTACAGGATCTGTTTGCTCTGATAACCAACCACTCATCACAAAAACTGACTCAATGGAATAATTAGAAAAATTATCTAACACCATGCATGGGTTTGAATCATTTTTAATATCCTATCCTAGAAACATTCTACAAATCTTAAGATTTAAAAAATTAAGTCTCTGTTTGATTTTTAAAAGATATCTTTTTATGACAATATCCATAACATTGACAGGTACACATTAAGGCTAGTATCATCTTCTTTTGTGAAATTTTTTGACATTTTTTATTTTTTTAAGAAAGATAGTAAAAGCCAGACTCCTTTAGGGCTTTGAACTGTACCTACAGAAAATGAGAGTGCAGTGAACATAATGTTCAGTCCTACAGTCAGGATGCAGTTGCTCCTTCCCATTCCACAAGATACTGCACCTTTCCATCAAGTGTCACCCGACGAGCCAACACCCGGTATTTTTCACCACATGCTATTCTACCTGCAGCACCAAAATAACTGGTAATGGAGTTTTTTAGATGAGTGAGTTGTAACTCCTGATCTGCTAAGTTATTCAAAATCTCTGTGTTGAGTTCATCAAATTGGTAATCCTCTTTGCCTTCATCGTCTTTTACAATTTCTGAGTTCTGAGTCTGGAGTGCTCTTCTTGGAAGACGACCCCTTCTCCTCCGTAAATGAGGGATCGCAGCAGGCCAAGATCTTCCTGTACGAGTTCTTTTTCTGGAGTCAGATAAACTATGGAAGAAAAAAAGACCATAATTATCCACTAAGTTTATAAAGTATCCTCTGCCCATACTATGTGTTTTCTCTGATTATTATTTTTTCTATCACTCTGTTATAAGTATATATCCTGGTGACATAAAAATTAGCCAAACCAAAACAATAAATGCTATATAAATGGATTATCACTCGCCTTCATTAGATTCCATCACCTTCTTGGGGCTGACCTTTGAAGAGCTTTTCTTCCTTAACTATGTTCTATTAAGCTTAAAAGAATCAAAGGAAATTTTTGGATTATGAGGCCGAGTCAAATTCTTACCAAGAGGACCTATTAGTAAGTCAGGTTTTGTCAACACTCTTATCATTAGCATCCCTCATCCCCCAGAAAGCCAGTTCATTCATTCAATGCAGCAAATATACAATAAGTACCTATTATGTACAAGACACTGTTCCATGTGCTTAAACAGATGGTAAAACTAGAATAAAGGGTGTCTTATTCCCAGTTCTAAGCCTAGTAAAGTAAGGAAATGAACTGGAATAAGCATAAACTAGAAGTCAGGTAATCCTGAGTATAGCTCTTGTGATATTGGCCAAATTCAAATCTCTTATCTTCTGTGTTCTCTTAAGAGAAAAGATTAAGTGAAGGAGTTGAACTAGATCATCTTTGAGGTCCTTTTCTGCTCAGAAATTCAACGACTTTATGAACTTATAACAAAGAGAGAACAGAGCACAACTACTAAATTCAAAGACTTTATAATCACACTACAGTTAACATACCAGCTCTGTTAAACTTGCTAAATATGATATCTTGGACTGTTACTTAAAACCCTCTAAGTCTGTTTCCTTATCTGTAAAATGTAAATAACAGGACCTATAACTCAAAAGACTATTGTAAGAATTAAAAAAGACAATATATGTAAAAGGCTTAGCACAATGCTTGATAAGAGGCAAAAAAATAGGTTATCTTATTGTTCATGATTCATTTAAAAATGTTACATTTTAAGCCTTCAAATACTTAGAATTTTATATAATTTACACGAGTAGTTTTTTAATTGTGAACAAAAATTAAACAAAGAGAAATATAAAACTTGGAAGCTCGAAACTCTGACCCCAAGTAAACAAAACTTTTCATAACTGATGAGTCATACTTTATGAAAAAGTTTTTCTTCTGAAGTGTTTAGGTTATGTAAAACATTAAAGAAATCTGCTATTGATAAAAATCCTGAGTTTAAAAATCCTTTTACTAACAAGAGAATTTATGTTTCAGGCTTTATCCCCAGTAGCGGGCCTGCAAGAGGCAGCCAATCAATGCTTCTCTCTCCTTCTTCCTTCCTTTCTCTCTCTTAAAAAAAAAAAAGTCAATAAAAATATATTAAAAAAATATTTTAAAAGAAAAGCATAAAAAGGTCTCACAGAAAAGAGCATAGCCTATAAACATTTGTGTGCCTCTTTTCTCAGTGCACACAGCAAATTTTCTAAAAAATTTGAATGTCTGTGCTCTGAAAAGCAAAATTATTCAAATGAATATTAATAACCTAAAGTATCGGACATACTGGTTGCTTCTCAAAAGGTGAAAAACATACTTGTATCACTTTCAATTGGAAAATATGTCGTTAATAATCACTTCACAAAGAAAAAGAGACTACAGGAAAATTAACAAAGAATAAGAACATAAAATATCTACCCATAATGCCTGGCAATGCTAGACGAGGTAGTTTCTTTTGCACTGGAAGCACCCGTGAAATCCACATCTGAGGTATTAGATGAATGTGCAGGTCCCTCAGTTCTCCTGAGACAAAAGAATTTAAATGGTAAAACGACTATATTACATAACAATAGAAATACTAATTCCCCCCCCCAAAAGAAAGTTCATAGGATAGAAGAAAATAACTTTCTATTTACCCTATAGAACAAGGTAAATCCAAGGTAGGATTTTCTGAAAATGATTCCTTATCCTGGAAAATAAAAAAATATATATACTTAAAAAGCATGGTTCTAAAGCAAGCTGAAAAGATACTAGTTTCTCAGTCATTTGAAGCATCTTTCCTCTCTGAGAACATATACAAACATATTATTCCTCTTACCAAAGATGGCTCAGCAGTTTTCTGAATCATTTTTCTTGTATATGGACCAGGTGGACGACCTACAGATTTTTTCTTTCCTTTTTTTTCTATGCCATTGCTTACTTCCCTGAAAAATAAAATCATTATGTATTTAATCTCTGCATAAAGAGAACAATAATAACAACAAAAACAATGGACAATATACAGTCATATCTCTATGTAATAATTAGGTTATGTTTATTTTTATATTAATGATAATATAAAAACAAAATTAAATAGAAGTTGAATCTATAAGTTTGGTCAAGTGCATTAATAGTACATTCTAATTTAAATAAGTATTTATTGACTTAAGAGATATTCACATATGAAAGGTTTAAGAAAGTTCTCTTTAATAAACTTGTGAAAAATATATACCACCTAAAAAAAATTTTTTTTAAAAGAAGAAACAGACAGCTATTTCAAATGGAAAAGTTCAAAACTCCTGAAAGTTTCATTACATAGGTTAGGTTGTTACTAGGTGGGTACCTGGGGGATGTTTCAAGGATTTACTACTAAAAGTAATTAGGAATTCAGTAGTTAACCCCACAGAGCCAGGAAGTAACTATGTTAAAATATACTAAGTATAAATAGAGGTTACCTTTAGATGTATATACCTAAATTTTATATATATATATTCATTCTTTAATGATGATAATCAGAAAGAGAATGAAGCCCAGGGTGGGAGAGGGTAGAGTGAGTGAGTCATTCAAAGGGCAAAATTAAAAAGATCTAGAAAACCATTTTTGTGACATAAAGGCAACTATCAAGCAATAGCATGGAAAAAAGCAATAGTTAAGGACACCTCTAATTAATACAGGGGAAGAAGGGCAGCTATCAATATACAAAACATCTATTTCACTTATTCAACATTATCTACCATATAAAGGGGATATTAGATAATAGGAATACCAAGATGTTCCCTGTGCTAATGGGTTAACAATATAGTTAGAAAGTGACAAATGTACATATAAGCAAGCTAATTAAATGGGTTAAGGGCTATAAGAAAGTTATCCAGGAAAATTCAATTAAAAGCAACAACAAAAAATGAACAATACTACAGATACAGATGGAAAGAGGTGAATGAAGAAAAGTAGGAAAGACTACCTCTCCAGACACCAAATTAAAATTGGAGAATAAAGGTGGAAGTACAAGTAAGGAAGCTAGAGGAACAAACCATAACTGCAATTAAAAGTCTCAAGGCTAAGATAGATAGGGCATACACTTTCTTTTTTGAAGATGATCAACATAACATTTCTAAAGGACCGACTCCTAAGGAAAGTACTCTCACATTAAAAGGACCACTTCATACTTAGGGCCCAGAAGTAACTAAAAATGCCTTTAAAGCACGTTGAACCATTTATTACCCAGTAGCATCAAATGAAAACCTTATAAGCTACCACAAACCGAGTGTCCTATCAAAATCATGATAGGAATGAGAAAGTTTGTGCAAACCTTTTTCAATATTCATCATATGGACATTTGCTAGCAAAGGATTAATAATAAAATTTGTAAGTGATAGAATTCTTTCCTTAAAAAACAACAACACAACAACCTTGAAGTAGCATCTACTTTATTACAAACTCAAATGGATATGAAGCACTGCCAACCCTCTGGAATTACGTTTTCTTAATCTCCAAAATGACTACCTCATACTTTTATTTGCTCCTTAAATTTCTCTCTCAGCTATCTTTGCCTCATTATTTCACTGAGAAAATAGAAGCTATTAAGCAATAACTTTAGTCATCTTCCAAATGGCAAATCTACTAGCACACAGAAACAGGTTCCAATTATCTTCTATCTATTAAAAAAAAAATCACTTGATTACTCCCTCCTCTTCAGCTTCCATTCCATTATCTATTTCCCTTCACAGTAAAACTACTTCTAAGAATTGAGGAATGTTTCCACTTTCTCCCTTTTCATTCAGAATCCTTAATGATTATTTCCTTTGTTGTTATTATCATTATTTTGAATCTCCCTGTGTTCCTTATTTGCAGAAAAAAAACCCAGTTTTGACATGTCAATTGGACAGTGCCAGATTCAATCACATTTTAACATATTTCAATCTGATTTCTATCTTTACCTCTCAAAAAAAATTTGTTTTTGTCAAGGTCACTAATAAAAGAATGCTATCTTATCCAATAAACATTTTTCTCTCATCTTAACCCAGCTCTTAAAAACATTCAATACCATTTAATACATCAATCTTTCTTGAAACAGTACTCTTCTTTGGTTTTCGTGACACTAAACTTTTCTGATTTCCTATTTCACTGATCATCCCTTTTTGTCTTCTTCATTTATTTCCCCTCTTCCCAAATCTCTAAATGGTATCAGAGCATTGTTCTGGGCCACATTCTCTTCTTTTCTCTTGCTCCCTAGGTAATTTCATTCATTCTCATGGCTTCCAAATTTATATCATGTGCCCTGAACTCTCCTGAGCACTCAATTGCCTATATCTAACATCATCACCATCACTTAGATATCCCTGGTAAGAATCTCAAAATCAATGAGTATGAAACAGAAGAATGCTTCATTCTCCTTGCCAAATTCTGTTCTTTCAGATCTTGGAAACAGGTAACACCACTCATCAGTTGCTCAAGCCAGAAATCTGGGCATTTGTTTAACTTCATTTCTCCCTTTCTTTCATAAATTTAATTCATTCACATAGCCAATAAATTCTTCTAATAGTTCTCCTGAATCTATTTTCACTCTCCATTAGACTGTTACCACCTACCACTATACAAGCAGGCATCATCTATCTCTTACCTAAACAACTTCAAGAGTCTTAATTTCATTTTCTCTTGCTTCTATTCTTACCTCTATACCTATCAGTTCTGCAAATAGCATCCAAAGAGGTACTTTCAAAGGATAGTCCAATCTGCTTACATCTTTAAATAGTTCCCCATTATTCATAGAAAACAACCCAAAGTCCTCATGAAACCTACAAGATTCTATATGATCATGCCCTACTCAACCTTCCCAACACTTTGAAGCTACTCTCTACCCCTCATTCTTACCCCAAAATCCTTCTGGGAGTTCCTAGAACATGCCTCACAGTTTCCACACTTGTTATTTCTCCTACCTGGAGTATTCATCCCTTTGTTCTTCAAATTATTAGGTTATTTTTATTCTTTAAGGCTCAACTAAAATAGGCCTTCCTTAAGCCTCCTTCTTAAGTAGACCCAATCCATCCCAGTACAGTCTAAATCTGTGTGTTATTTCCTAAATGGCACTAGCATGTTCTGTAATTATTTTACTTTTATCACCTTTCTTCCTCACTATAATGTAAACCCCATCAGGGCAGAAAGGAAGTCTGTCGTGTTTGTTATTATATCCCTGCACTTAATAAGATGCTTGCTAAATGAAATTAATGAGTAAAAGAAAAATAAATAAATAAATAGACCAGCACTTAAATTGTTTGCTAACCAAATCAATAGTGCTTATTCCTGGAAAGCCTAAAATCTGAAATAAATGAATAAACATCTAGTATTAACTCTTTGTACCTTGTCTAAGCAAAAAATTATACACAGTAAAACAAATGAGGGTAACTACCACTTGTATTTTCAAATATACTAATGAGACTAAACAATACACATTTTTAGTTACAAATAAGCTAAAGAGAAAAAACTAAGCCACAGATCAACTTTTACCTTGAATCAGACATAGGTTTGGATGCCTTTCTGCCTTTAATTTTAAATTCATGGGATGTTCCTTCAGGTTCTTTCTCTGCTTTGAAAGCCACATTTGGTGGCACAGGAGGAACACGAATTCGCAACCCAAACAAATGCTTCTTCTTCTTTATTTCTTTCCCAGACATAAACCTAAATTTTTAAAAAAATTAACTAAAGATTTAAAAACTGAACACATACATATACATGGCAGACCCTAACTCAACTTTCAGATATTAAGTCTTCATACATGAAAGTCCACCCAATACTACAAAAACTACCTTTTCTCTTGCTTTCTTTGATTCTTATCTGCCCCAGAGCCAGTCTACAGTAGGATATGATGGAAGAATAGGGAGGGAGGATAGCATCAGAAGGATGAGAAATGTGCACATGTCCACCTTTCTTTTTGAAACATGGCATATAACTTTTTAGAGGAAAGAAGAGTAGAGTTGTGTCTTCTTAGTCTAGTATGTTTTTCCATATTTTAGTGTCATCTGTTCAAAAATATCACACAAAAAAGGTGTAGGACAAGAAGAATTTCATTTGAGAGTATATCTGTGAGAAACTCTGGTCAGAAAGTAGTAAGTAATAGCATTGTTAAAGAAAGTGTAGGAGACCAATACCAGAAGCCCAGAAAATACAAAGAATATCTAGTGTGTCAGATCTGAAATTAGAAATAACCTGGAGCAGAGAAATGTTATTTCAGTGTGGGCTTGGGTCTCTGAATAATATGCTCTGAAAAATAAGAGCCTTTAGGGTCCTTATTCCGAAACACCCCAATCTATCTTAGCTCTGTCTGCCTAGCAACAAGAACCACTATCAAATGCTTGGACTGTTCTTCCACTTTTATGTAGGATTGAAAAAGAGAAGCTCCCATTTCTACTATAATAGGAACACATGTATTTCTGGCACCCTAAACTGGATTATAGAATCCCCTGTCCCATAAAGTATTTTTACCAACACAGTAACTGCTCATGTACTTTATGGCTTTTTGAGCTGGCCTAAAGATCTAGCTACTAGTAATTATAACTTTTTTTAAATGAGGAAATGCTATCAAGTACAAAAACAGCAAACTTGTTATAAAAATTGTATAATGTAATTCAATAGTTGGAGCCAGCATATACATTTAAAAAATTATTTCTATGTATTTTGAAAATATTTTAAAGAAATATAGATATGCTGGATTTTTTAAAAAGGAAAGATTAGATAAAAAATATCAAATAATATCACTTAATTATAAAAAACTTAGACCACTGCCCGACCAGCATGGCTCAGTGGTTGAGCATTGACTTATGAACCAGGAGGTCTTGGTTTGATTCCTGGTCAGGGCACATACTCAGGTTGTGGCTCGATCCCCAGTACGGGGCATACAGGAGGCAGCTGATCAATAATTCTCTCTCATTATTGATGCTTCTCTCTCTCTCTCTCTCTCTCTCTCTCTCTCTCTCTCTCTCCTTCCCTCCCTCCCTCCCTCCCTCCCTCTCCCTTTCTCTCTGAAATCAATTAGACCACTGATACTACTTTTCTATAACTGAAGCAATAACTAATCTTAATACCATAAAAGATCTCATTTAAAAACCCACATTCTCTACAGTATATTCCCCTATCTTGTACAAATTCCCACCAGCTAACAAGATTTTATTTTACACTTTAATCAATTAAAAAAATTGATTAAGGTAAAAAAAGATTATATTTTACTTTAGGTAGATTGCATTATAAAAATAAATCATTACTGGCTGCACTTTTTCAAATTGACCAGGCCAAATTTCCCTGAGATATTCATATGCCACCTCCCATTCCCCATTCCCATAGGATTACTCTTCCCTTCTCCAATCCTTGAGAATCAATGCATTACTCTGAGAATAGGACATTAGAAATTTTTAAACTGTATGTACTAGTTCTATACACAAATCCCACAATTCTTAAACAATGCCATTATTCCTTATACTGAATAAATGTCTCCCTCATAGGGAAACATAAAATAAATCAACTTACATGGTCTTGTAATCATTTAATGCCTCCAGAACATGCTCATATCTTTCAGATTTTGGTGTGTCTGCCAGCTGTGAAGTATCAAGAAACAATTTAACGTAGTATAATTTCATCAATTAGTAATATACAGGTGCTAGATAGAGGCAATATAATGCAGAAGAAAAGGGTAGTGATTGATGGCCAGAAGATCTAATTCCAGGTCTTAATGACGAGCTGTTCTGTGATCTAAGTTGATTAACCTCTCAGGGCTTATTTTCTTACCTATAAAAAGGAGAATATAAATCCTGCACTAATTACTTTACTAGTAATTGCATATTAAGTGATATGTCTGAAAGAACTATAACTGTGTAACATCACAAAAATGGGATTATATTAGTTATTATTACATTTATTTTAATTTTATAACCTGGGGGAAAAATATATTTAAATTTACTTTAATTTCAACCATGAAAGCTTCTAATAGATATTAATTAGATATGAATGAGGAGTATAAAAAGTAATGAGAAACGTAACATTTTATTTCCCATTACTTTTAACATTAGTAAACTAATAATTTCTATAACTTTAAAAATTGTGAAATTTAAGGACTTTATTTTTATAACAATTATAGACTTTAGCCAGCCCTAAAATCCAATTGCCTCAGTAATTTTTATTATCTCAAACCATTTAAAAATCTAAATATTAAATTCTAGAAAATATTCTATTTTGTTTCAAAAGGGCTTCCTGTAGTCATTTGTCTCATCTACAAAGTTAAAATAGCAGAAAAATTCTGAATCATAAAAGTACCATCTTCAAGTAAAGTCACAAAACCTTAGAAAAAAAATGTTTACAAAACATCACAGCTGAGTTTCAAAATTCTGCAAATTATCTTCTTTACCAGGTAAAACTCCTAAATCTCAGAACTGCTTCAAATAAAAAGAGCAAACAAATCTGCCACATATAAGGCTGGAGGTAGAAGAGATATAAAGTCATCTACTCCAACTCTTAATTACTTAACAGATATACAGATTAAATGAACTGCTCAAATTCACATGGCTGGTTAGTGAGAGCTATAACCTGAACCCAAGTGACAATAAGTCCATTCACCATTCATTGAGAGCCAATTCTGTGCAATGTGTTTGGTGCTAAAAGGGGAGGGAAGCAGTTTCGTGCTCATTCCTCCATATTACTCTATCACTTTCTCCTATTGTAATCTGTGAAGTGTCCAACGATAAAAAATTTCTATTAAAGTAAAAATAACAGAATGAAACTTTAAAGCTTGAAAGAGACCCTAGATGTCAAGCTTCTATCGATATACTGCAATCTCTTTTATAGTACTGACTAGAGGCCCAGTGTATGAAAATTCATGCACTGGAGGGGGGGGGGGGGTCCGTCAGCCTGGCCTGCCCCCTCTCACAGTGCCGGAGCTCTCAGGGGCGGGAGGTGACCCCAGTGATCAGGGGAAGGCGACACCCCCATCACACCTCTGCTGCTGCCACTGCCAGCAGCGCAAGTCTCAGCCGGTCCTGGGCGGCTAGGCAGCAGCTATGCGAGGCTTGCCTGTGCCTCGGGCTGGTCCTGGGTGGCTGGGGGGGGGGGGGCGGGGGGCTGAGGGGACTGGAGGACTCTGGAGGCAGGTGTGCGGAGCAGCCGGACCCCGTGCGCCTGCTGCCCTGGGGCTGAGGGGACTGGGCACCGCCATCTTTGAGGGTGTGGCAGTCAATTAGCATATTCCCCCCTTATTGGCTGTAGACACTGCCATCTTTGTGAGGGTATGATGTCAATTAGCATATTCCCTCTTTATTAGATAGGATAGTCATTCAACCTTACTATTACCGCTGATTAGGCACCTACTGAGAGAGCCCATTCCATACGTGCATGAAACTTTCCTTCTGGGAACTCTTCTATTCCCTCTTTTACAAGATAGTTCTTCAAATATTTGACAGCAGCTATCATGTCTAAGTGTAAGATTAGGTTCAAGTTTTTAGCAGCAACATCACATGATTATTTCATATTAAGCTTTGGCTAACTAATTCCATCCTCTTCCTCATTCCCACCTCTGTCCCTACCCTAACTCTAAAATCTGATCAGATGCCCTAACTGGTATGGCTCAATGGCTAGAGCATCAGTCTATGGACTGAAGGGTGCCAGATTCAATTCCGGTCAAGAGCACATGCCTAGGTTGCGGGCTCAATTCCCAGTAAAGGGCGTGCAGGAGGCAGCCAACCAATGATTCTCTCTCATCATTTATGTTTCTATCTCTCTTTCCCTCTTTCCTTTTTCTCTGAAATCAATAAAAATATTTTTTAAAAATAAATAAATAAAATAAAATCTGATCAGATGAACTTCTATCAAGTCAAGTATTTCCTATTATACCTGCTTCTTCTGTACTGTTTGTGTATTTAAACCTAAAAGCAGAACTTTATAGCTGTTGTTAATCTGATTTTGTTTGCAGCTCAGTGTTCAAAATTATTTTTTCTCTTGATTCTGTCATATTGAGGGTAGAGACAAAGACACACCCTCAAGAATAGACTCTCCCTCAAGAGTATTTCCAAGCCAAGGCCCTGGCCAGGTTGTTCAGTTGGTTAGAGCGTCATCCTCATATGCCAAGTTTCGGGTATGATCTCTGGTAAGGACACATACAGGAACTAACCAATGAATGCTCAATTAAGTGGAACAACAAATCAAAGTTTTTCTCTGTCTCTCTCTCCTCCCCCCCCCCCTTTCCCTTTCTCTCTCTAAAATCATTAAATATATATATTTTTTCCAAGACTTTGCTTTTATTACTATCATTTGATTAGTTACAAATCCATTTAATTTTTACTTTAACTAGTTCACATTTCATTGTCTAATATGAAATTGAGTTGCACTATGGTACACCATGCCCATACCAGTTTTGCTAACCATAGTAAAAAAGAATCCAGAGTATTTAACATGATTTATTGTAATAAATCAGTGTTATTTCCCTACTGCTTCTTAAACCATGCACTTGAAAAATCTGCTCTACAACTTGGCTGACAACTAACAACTGACTTTCTAATTTCTCAATTCCACTCCTTTTTTCTTGTTGAAAATCACAATGACGCCTCATTTTTCTTTTAATACTTATTCTCTATAGCTCTCAGAAATTTTATCTCTAAGTTCCTTCAGCACTCCTGGACTATAACTGCATAGGACAGTATTTTAATTTGCATAATGAGGTCAAGGGATCCCATTCTGTGTTTTGAAACTAAGAGTGTGACTGCAGTTTAAATATAATAATCTGTATTAGAAGACACCAATCTCACACTGTGCTTTTACTTTCAGGGTTGTATATTTCTGTACAACATAAATGACATTATGTATAGCTACAACTCTTTCCACCATTCAATTATTCATGTTGAATTCCCTGCCACATAGGCTTAAGCATGACAAACAGCTTAAGTAATTTGTCTACAGACTTATATACTACAGGCTGATAACACTCAAGGCCCCATGTGTTTTTAACTAGATTTCTTATTATACCAGCTCTATTGTATTACATTTTCCATTAGCCAAAACATCATTTCTGCCATAGTATTTCATTTGAGTTTTATCTATGCTTTTTTCCCCTTATATCCTTCAAAAGTGAGATAGCACTCTACATATTGTTAAGAGCATAGTTAACAGAAAAGTGGGTTGTCCTTTCAGAACTAGGACTTCAAATCACATTAGGAATCAAAGACAAATGATAACAGGCAGATTCTAGAAAGTATTGATATCTCATTTTAACTCCCAAAAGAAATTTGCTTACAACAGTGATACATCATTCTAAATAAAAAACTTAAGCAACCTTTATTTGGGGTCCTAAATGGTATATTACACATTTTTACTAATCCAAAGAAACATTACAAAACAGTTTTTCAAACAGCTATACTCAATCTATGAAATCATTAACTCACTACTTCTCAAAGATATAAAAAATTTACATAAGAAAACATGATATCAAATTAAATTATATGTTCTATATGTTCCAAAAGCTTCAGCTTCTCTTCACAGCAATCCTGAAAATAACCAACTGAAAAAATAGATATGCTACATAAATGTTAAATTTGCCTTTTCACTATGAAAGAAATTTAATGATTTCGAAACTTCTTTTTGTTATTAAAAGAGGTCACGGGCCCTGACCAGTGTGGCCTGGTTAGAGCATCTTCTGTGCATCAAAAGGTGGCGGCGGGTTCAATTCCCAGCCAGGGAACAGACCCAGGTCCCAGGTTTGATAACTGGTAGGGGAACGTGCCGGAGGCAGCCAATTGATGTTTTGCTATCACATCAATGTTTCTCTCTCCCTTTCTCTCTCTAAAATCAATTTTTTAAAAAAATTCACCGTACTACTTTATACCAAATTAAAAATAGATGCACAAAATACTAAACAGACATCACTGATTCAATATAAAATTGCTCCAAGTAACTAGAAATGTAAATAATTATTTATTAGGTTTCTCAAACATAGAAATACCATTTGACTTTAGCCAGAGTCATCATATGTTATAATTTAGCTTGGCAATCTATATGTATAAAACCCTAATATGCAAATAGGCCGAATGGCATAACTGAACAAATGGTCGCTATGACATGCGCTGACCACCAGGGGGTGCATGCAGAACGTGGCGGGCGTCGGCAGCAGGCGGCAGAGCACAGAACATGGCGGGCATTGGCTGTGGCGGGATGGTGGAACAGGTGAGCGGGGGTGCCAGACCAAGGCGGGGCGCCGGTTGCTGTCATCAGGGTGAGCCTCTGGTGGTTACTTAAAATTCTTTGCTCCCGCGCGCCGCGGTCCCTCACACCTGCTGCCAGCACTGGAGCTGCTGCTCCCACCCACTGCCGGCGCCTGGCGCCAGCCCTAATCACTTGGCGCCATCAGTGGATGCAAGTGGCGGCTGCTGGCTCTAATCACCCCTGAGGGCTTCTCCACCTCCCCCTGCTCCTGAGGAGCAATTGGGGCCGGCAGCCGCCTCTCGCACCCGCTGCCAGCGCCCGGCACTGGTCCCGATTGCCCCTGCGGACCTCTCCACCTACCCCTGCTCCTGAGGGTCAATTGGGGCAGCAGCTGCCACTCGCACAGGCTGCTGGTGCTGGCAACAATTGCTCCGTGCTGTCAGCGGGTGAAAGCAGGGCCGACGCCATCAGTGCGTGGGAGTGGCAGCAGCGGGAGCGGGGCTGCTGGCAGGAGTGGGGCTGCCAGCAGACAGGAAAGTGGGGGCCACAGTGGGAGGGGCTTGGCGGGGGCATGGAGGATGGGCCGAGACCCGCCCCCATGCCCACTGCTGCCTTGCAGCCCACAGTTCCTTTAAAGGTGCACAAATTCATGCACTGGGCCCCTAGTGTTAAATGAGAGTAAGTGTTCCCCACTCCCCTCTGAGATTCATCAGTCTGTTCCATGTTACCATGTCTGTGGTTTCCGCTCCTGCATTGAGCATCTGCCCCCTGGTGGTCAGTGCGCATCATAGCTACCAGTCGGACGGTTGGCCGGTCGCTTAGGCTTTTATATATATACTAGAGGCCTGATGCACAGAATTCATGCAAAGAGTAGGCCTTCCTTCCCCCAACTGCCGGCACCAGCTTTCCTCTGGCACCCGGGACCCGGGCTTCCCTCGCAGCCCCGGCTTCATCCAGAAGGTCGACCGGTCTATTTAGCATATTACGCTTTTATTATTATAGACTAGAGGCTCAGTGCATGAAATTCGTGCACTTGGAGGGGTCCTTCAGCCCAGCCTGCACCCTCTCATAGTCTGGGAGCCCTTGGGGGATCTCCGACTGATGGCTTAGACCCACTCCCCCCCAGTGCTGGCAGCCAGGGGAAGGAAGGCCCCTGGGGGAGCAGGCCTAAGTTGTCAGTCGGACATCCTTAGCACGGCCACGGAGGCAGGCGAGGCTCCCGAAACCAATCGCTGTACTCGCTAGCCATGAGCCTGGCTTCTGGCTGAGCAGTGCTCCCCTGTGGGAGTGCACTCACCACCAGGGGCAGCTCCTGCATTGAGCGTCTGCCCCCTGGTGGCCAGTGCATGTCATAGTGACCAGTCGTTCAGTCGTTCAGTCGATTTGCATATTTGCCTTTTATGCCTGTGGGATCAGACCGAAACTGGATCTCCGACATCCCCCGAGGGGTCCGGGTTGTGAGAGGGTGCAGGCCAGGCCGAGGGACCCCACCAGTGCATGATTGGGGCCTGGGAGGGATGCAGGAGGTTGGCCAGCCAGGGAGAAACTACGGGAGGGCTCCAGTGCATGTCCAGCCCCGTCTCAGTCCCGATTGGCCGGACCCCAGCAGCAAGCTAACCTACTGGTCGGAGCATCTGCCCCCTCGTGGTCAATGCACATCATAGTGACTGGTCGACTATCTGCCCTCTGGTGGTCAGTGCACGTCATAGCAAGTGGTTGAGCAGCCTTAGCATATCATTAGCATATTATGCTTTGATTGGCTGAACGGATGACCGGACAACCAGACACTTAGCATATTAGGCTTTTATTACATAGGATTAATGTAGAAAATTAACCTGAAGTTCCATCTGTAAATAACCAGACTGAGGACATACGACTAATCTAAGAAGTCTGAACATTTTTTTAATGTAGAAAAAGAGCAATAAGAAATGATTCAAAAGTCACTTGTTCTGATAATTTGATAGCTCAAAAAAATGCTCCTCAGAAAAGTAAAATTTTTGTTGTAAAGTTTTTATTTGATTGTAATCAAGTTTTCCTTAATTTTTAAATAAAAAGTTTTTTTCTGTATTGTCAAATAAAACATGGAAATTTCTCATTTCTAAGACATTATCTCATAAACTACAGAAAATGAAAATATGTATCTGTTGTTGAAATAAATTTCTTCTGATATGTATCAGAAGTTCAGCTAGAACTGAGTACCTGAAATTCATTAACTGAACTCATTTTTTAAAAATAGCCTAATTTTTATTTTTTCTACTTTCAACCTCTTACCTATGATGTAAATATTATTTTAATAAAAAAAATATAGCATTTAAAAGAAATAAAACAACTTGAATTTTATATGTACACCCACTGTCTACATCGGGGATGGGGAACGTCCAGCCTAAGAGCCGTTATAAGGCCTGTGAAATCATTTGGTCTGGCCCTGCCAAGGCATTAGCAGTAAGTTAATTAAATGTTTCACCAAATATAGCAGGCTAATTTTTAAGCTGATAATTTTGTATGGCCCGTAAATGATGTTATAAATATCCAAATGGCCCTTGACAGCAAAAAGGTTTCCCACCCCTGGACTCTAAATGAAGTAACTACTGCAGTATTTAATCATGTAAAACATGAAATGTACTAACAGGAAATCAGATGTATTTCCATATAAACTGTTGAAGAAACAAGGCTAGAATAAAAGCATTTTTTGAGCCGGGGGGAAGTAAATCAAAGTGCTTCCAATAATGAAACAGAATAAAAGCATTTTAAATAAATGTATTAGAACATAGATATTAAGATGACTATTAAGGACACTATAGCCCTGGCCAGTGTAGTTCAGTGGTCAGAGTGTCAGCCATGCACCGAAGGGTCTTGGGTTTAATTCCCAGTCAAGGGCATGTACCTGGGTTGCAGGCTCAATCTAGGCCCCAGCCGGAGTGCGTTTCTCTCTATTCCTCCCCCCTCCCAACTACCTTCCACTCTCTCCAAAAATTAATGGGAAAAATATCCTCGGGTAAGGATTAACCAAAATAAAAAAGAACACTACAGTTACTAGTACCATACACATACTTTTTTCTTTTATACTAATCAGTTTATTAAAATTTATCAAATTTACAAATCACTCATTTTCTCCTAAACTTCAGAAAAACAAGCATTTAACAAACTTAACTAAACTTATATTTAAATTTCTAACAATCAAAACATCTTATTTCAATTGATTTTAATATCCTTAGATTTAAAATCTAAGTATTCTGCAAGTGTTTTATTTTATGCCACTTATCTACCACCAACTAACTTCTAATTTTTTTTAGCCTTTAAATTATCTTTATTATTCAAAAAAGCTTCATTTTTAAAATTTATTTAGTTTTCTGACTCTGTGCTTGTGCCCTCAACACTTTCACAATGATTTTCTGCTCCTCAATGAGGGAAACACACATGATCCTGTCACGGACACATTTAGCACACATGGATCCACCGTAGGCCCTGCTGACATGTTTTTTCGTTTTGGACAACCTCATTAGAACTTTAGGTCTCACAGCACGAACTCCTCTAAGTCAGCCTGGGCACACGCCACATGCAGATTTTGGTGCTTTCCCAAACTTCTTGGTATAAAGGTAAACAATTCTATGACCTGGGGTTCGGGACAGCCTAGTTTTGTTAAGAGGCTGTATTGTAGACAGTCTCCAACAGTATTTCAAACGCTGGACCGTGGTGAATGCCTGAAGTCACCGTCCCCGGAAGAGCCCACCAACTAACTTTTAAATAAATGTGCACTATGCTCTCTGGGATGCCCCATAAAACCCCCAATATAACAACAAAACCCTTACGGTACTATTTGAAATGAACCTTATAAACTGCCACATGTCTAAAGGCTTCAAATATAGAAATTCTTCCTAAATTTCAAAGCAGTTTACTCAATTTTTACCTCAAAATGTAATGTGTGACTAAAATTCATTCATCTCATTCCACATATTATAAAACAATTTTTATTTAACCTAGGAATACTTAATATCCATATTTCAATAATTATAACTAAATGCTAAATACCAGATAACTACTAAAGTTATTCTAGTTACTTTCTTCTTTGTGCTACTCTTTGGTTTCAAAATCTTCTTCAATGTATGTGCATTAACTTTTATATTGCTTTAAAAAAATCCTTTGTAAATCAGCATGAGTGGTTATATTTTGCAAATGAAAAGCAGAATGAATGTCTGAATGAGGGAGAAAATCTCCAACTCAGGTAGCTTCACTCTAACTCATTAACACTATTAATGGGTCCTACCATTCCCAGAAGTCAAAGATTTATAAGCAAGTACCAACAAGAAATTTGTAGAGTGTTAGTTACATCTCTAAAGTTGATGGAAAACATAGGAGGAGGAACCATAAGTAAGGTAACCAATAATAAGGATTTCTCCCTCCCTCCTATCTTTAACTACAATGATTCTCACTTCAGAATATGGAAGATTATTCCATATTCCTACATTTTTTCCCCTACTCATCAGGCAACAAACAGGAGGATGAGAGGGCTGGTCTTGATATCCTTACTGGAGTTATTTCTCCCTGAATTAAAAATAAAATTCTACTTTAGATGAGTGGCTTATACATGTGCCTTAAAGGCATGTACTTAATACAATACATTGTTGGTATGTAAGTCATGTTTTTGCTTTTAACAAAAACAGAAAAAGACATCAAGTAGCTAATGAAGTCTGCTCTAAAACCACTTACCTCTCCAGGATGCAATCTATCCCAGTTTTCATTAATGTATGTCATAAGCTCAAGTTCAGAATCAAAGTATTTCTTCTTGTGAATAACACTTAGGTTGTAAAGGCATAAGTGTGCTATATCTACCCTGGAATCCAAAGTAATCAAAATATACAAAAAACAATGTTTTTGGTTATTGTTAAGAAATCACACAATTTTTTATAACACCAGTAAGTTTAAAAAATCCAATGTAAAGTATTTAGGTGAACGGAAGGTCAATATCCTAAGTCATATTCATAATGTAATAAATCATTACATTGAAAATAATTGGAAAGCATTAACTAAACATTTACTTATTCTAAACTAACTATAAACTAAAAAAATATTTAATAATTTCTTAAAATGCATTAACAAAAGAATCTAATTTCAAAAAAAACTTAGAATAAGATATTTTGTTTTTACTACTATATAAGCTACTGCATAGATCATACTTTATTAGACTTTGCCTGATTCACAAGTGTTATCTTTTCCTAAAATATGCAAAACATTTAATAAAAATGTCTAAGTACTTACTACATAGTACTCCTAAGTGTCAGTTTTGCTTTCAAAGTTTTAAAGTTACCTGCAGTCAACTGCAGTTCAAAAATATGAAATGGGAAAGTTCCAGAAATAAACAATTTCTAAGTTTCAAACTATGCGCTGTTCTGAGCAGCATAACAACATCTTGTGCCATCCCACTCTGTCCCCCTTGGGGTGTGAGTCATCCTTTTGTTCAGTGGATCCAGGCTGTATACACAACCATGCCCATTAGTCACTTAGTAGCCATCCTGGTTATCAGATGGATTGTGCCCCATAAAACCCCCAATATAACAACAAAACCCTTACGGTCCTATTTGAAATGAACCTTATAAACTGCCACATGTCTAAAGGCTTCAAATATAGAAATTCTTCCTAAATTTCAAAGCAGTTTACTCAATTTTTACCTCAAAATGTAATGTGTGACTAAAATTCATTCATCTCATTCCACATATTATAAAACAGTATCTCAGTGCTTGTGTTCAAATAACCCTTATTTTACTAAATAATGAACACAAAGCTCAAGAGTAGTGATGATGGCAATTTGCCAAAGAGAAGCTGTAAAGTGTATTTATGTATGTATAGAAAAAAATCATAGTATATAACAAGGTTCGATTCTATCCACAGTTTCAGGTATTCACTTGGAGTCTTGGGCATATTTCCCACGGGTAATGGGGAACTACCATATAAATATTTTATCATTAAATCTCCCAAATTCATCATACTTCCCATGCCCAAGAATTGCTACGCAGCAGAAATTGGCATATTTGTAATAAGAACTTTCTCTCTTCTACGGTATGCTATTCTGAAGGCCCAAAAGAACAAGAAAGATAAATAAGAGTTTTGAAGATCTAAAGAGTATTTTAAAAAGTCATTAGAAAATGAATGGCCATATTACTTCATCAACATAATTAGCTAATCCTTAGTGAAGATGACATCAGATTTAAGGATAAACAATAGAAAATAAATAAAGCTATACATAAAGATGACCAAGTTTTTACTTAAGCCAAGTAAATATATCTATAGTTTTATCCTACAGGTTTAAGAATATGGCTCTCTTTTGTTCCTTAACAGAAATGTCCCCACTTACCACTGTAATGGTAGACGTTTGAGGTATTCAGGTCCAGAACTGCAGACAGAGCAAATAAATGTATAAAACCTAAGGAAAAAGGAAAAGTTGTAATTATTGTGTAATCAAGGGTATACATAAACTATTTTAACAATTAAAGCTAATATTTAGCAAGTGGATATCCTACAATTGACATAAGGATTCATAGAGCAAAATATAACTTGAATTATGACACTGTGATTTAAAGAATTTCTTTTCCAGAAATGACAAATAATGAAATCTTCAGAGTTCACACATAAATTCATATACAGGCATAGTTTACTAAAGGCTTGTGTGTAACAGGAATTGTGGTAGCTACTGGATCTACATTGTTATGTTTAATGCTTAAAACTAATAAGTCCAGAGAGATATACTGACCTTCCTAAGCTCAGAAAGATGGCATAAATTAATGGCTTAAGCCAAGATTTAAAACCAGAATTTTTTATGCCAAGTTTAGTATTCTATCTTTAATTTGTCTTCCTAGAGTTCTCTCTTATATTCTACATTCTCCTAATCCAGAAAGCACATTAAGTCTACTTTTAGAAATTCTTTAGGTCCAAGGTATAAATTGTGTGTATTAAGGTTTTTGTCCTTTTCCAATGTTCTGTCACAGGATCTCTTTGAGGTTCTTTAAAGGAAGATACCAATGAGAATAGTTTAGAACACAGTGGGACAATACAAGCAAATGTAATCACTAATCAAATACTTAAAAGCCTTTTGGAATAATACCCAAAAGCATAAAAATTATGTGTACTTTTAAATTATATATAATTTAAATATATTACTCAATATTTTCCCTCTAAGGCGACTCCTTTACAAATCACTATTTTTTTTATTATTTTTTTTATTGAGGTATTATATGTGTACATATCAAATCACTATTAAAACTAATTCTAGAAATAAAAAGCTGCAAATATAACCACAATAAAAAAGCTAAACAAAATATTTTTAAAATCAAACAGTAAAGTCCAAATGCCCTTCTCACCTGTCTCCAAATAACATTGGCTTTTGAAGGCATTGCACACAAGCCTCGTGAAACCACTGCTTACATTTGCAGCACTGTAGCATCTTTAAATACCAGCTAAGAGAAAAAAGATTAAAATTACTACCTTTTGATGATGTAGTTGTTTTTTTTAAGTGGCACTGTGCTTATAGGATCACATTTCTACTACACATAGTGCTAAATTTTTTCTTTCTCAAAAATGTCATTCATATTAACCATTTCATCTCTTATTCATGAGCATTTATAAGCTCTAGAAAGATACATGTATTTCTAGTCAACAAGTGCCTGGTTCCTACACTAGTCAAGGATCTATGTCAAAATACCATCCTGGGATTTTTTTCCACAATGACTCTATACTCTAAGAGAAGTAAGTTCCAGAGGTCACTGATGCGTATGGGTGTTTGCCCCATATCACTCACTGTGTTTCTATTATTCTTGTCTATTAAAATAGAAACAAGTATAGTTATGCATGGCATAATTTCAGGCAACAAAAAACCACATATATCACAGTGACATACCATATAACCTAGGTGTATACCATCTAGGTTTGTATACTTTGTGATGTTCACACAATGATGAAATCGCTTAATAATGCATTGGGGGGGGGGGAGGGAGAGATGATGCATTCAGAAAGTATTCCCATCATTAAATGGCACATGACTATATAGCAATTTAATGTAATTGATCAACATAATTATACATCTAATCTAAGACTCTACCAGGAGGTAAAGGTTTTGTGAAAGATTTTATTCTGTTTTAAACAGCTGAAGATGCTAAAACTCAACCTTCAACTGAGGATATCCTTTCTTTTCAGTTACTACATGGTTTTGATATATTGATATCCTTATTTGCCACCCAAATAATGCGTTTCTCCCAATAATTCTGTTGCTCAACAAGTCAGCCACACATAAATTTTAAGCTACATATACACAAAGGTAAGAAGACTGATAATAAGTAAGGTCATTCATTCAACAAAGACTAATAAATAAACTATGTTCCAGTGCTTGTGTTCAAGTAATTACTCTGCTAAGTTGCTGAAGTTAGATCTGTTAAGCAATATCAGTTCATGTAGTCATGGTACAGAACAATGAATGATCTATCTCATAAAATAATGTCTATAATAGTTTCCACCTACTTTGAATAATTCTTTAAACTAAATGCTGGTTATAAATGAGTTCATTGTATCTATTTTAGAAGGGTTTTTTAAAAACTACAGTTTCTTAAATGTGCAGGTGACCAAAAACTAAGAAGTATTATAAAAATGTTAAATCACAAAAAGTCCCTAAGATCAGAGATGAGGCAGAATATAGAACTAAAATTTCATTAATTTATATGTTTATTTATTCATGTTTTCATCATCGATTACCTATATGTCCCAGTCTTCTTCTAGACAGCATCATCTTAAAAGAAGCAGTCTCATAAGACACACAAAAAAATAATTATAATTTAAATAGTTAAATCAAAAGAATAAGATGGGATGACTAAGGAAAGGTAATACAATCTCTCTTTGCAACTACAGAAGTATAATGTCCAGAACTCTAATAGTCCCATTATTTTCTGTCAGACTATTCTGGGAAACAGTGAATTTTCTAATCATAACACCGTATTTCAAGAATAACTTTTAAAAACTATGAACAAGAAATGCAGTTTGAAGTCATGTCATAAAGAATTTTTTATGGCAATGGAGATTTTAGCATGGAAAAGAGAACATTATTGGTATGTAAGTCATGAAAGTAAGAAATGTGATTCCTGGATTGAAATATTTTAAGAGTTACCTCCTCGGAGAGATAAGAGTATTTGTTTAGTTCCAAAGAGCAGAACTAGGACCACTGATCAGAAGTTAAAGGTAAATTCCTAAACATTCTTAGTTAGAACTGATTCATTTCTTTAGCAAATATTTAATTAAAAAGATGAATAAAACTACAACCTCTAATTTCCCTCCCTCAATTTTCTTTACTGATACTTCCATGAATTTACAATTCACTATTACTCCGACACCAAAATCAGTAACAAAAATAAAGTTTACAATATAAACAAGTAAAAATTACTTAAACGGTATTAAATAACTATATTTACTTACTCTCCAGGGCCTCCACAATAGCAATAACATTGCTGGACATTGGTTTTATGACCTGCATCCCATTCAAGGTCTGCCACACTATAGGGTAATGTCTGCTTCATGACTTGCAATGCTTTGGCATTTGGTCCTTTCTTAAGCGCACCACCCCTCTATATTAGAGGGAAAATATTATTTAAAAGAATGAAGGATAAAATCTTAAATACAATTCTATAACTTAAAAATGCTTCTAAAACTTCTGAAGACATTTCCATTCTAAATTTCTTACCATATCACAAAACTGCTTGACTAATAATAATCTTTCCTATTAGCTTTTCTTTCAAATTATTGCCCAAATTCCAAGACCACAATCAGAAAATAAGTGCAAAAATAGCTGCAAGTCACTTAAGCATCATTAGTCAAACAATAACCATCACCTCTTTCTACCGAGCATTGATTGCTCATTTCATTCAAATAAACTTTCAACGTACACAATCATTATGTTGATAATGCCTTATAAATTCCATTTAGGGCTTTAGCCCAATACACTTAAAATATACCTTTGTTGTTGTTGCAAAAACACACTGTCGACAGAGCCATTTTTCATCTGAATCAATCACACTGGAATCAATGTGAGGTGTGTGACACAACTGATGATATCCTTAATATCAAAAAAAGCATAAAGCAAATTATATTTTATTAATAAATACTGCAATATAATTTAAATGCATTAGTATTTTCTTTTCCTACATTAATATAATTACAACTGATGAGTAAATTTATCGTAACAGTTTCAAATTAACATTGTAAAGTAATTTTTAATCATTAATCTTCACAAACTTTTCCACAAGATTAAAAAAAATCAATATTTACCTTGGCCACACTTATCACATATAACCATTTCATTGGGAGCTTCTGAATACTCTTCCTGACATATTGTACAGACCATTTCCCCACTTCCAGTGGCTCCTGAAATATTTAAATAATTTTATTATTTGTTTATAATAATAAAGTGTTCCATTTAACAAAACTACTTTTTGACTCAGTGAGTAGCCTATATTGGCAATGTTTGTTAACTAGATCATAATGATTTCTTTTCAAGCCAAAGAACTATATACAAAATGCTATCTCTCTGCTCTCTATCTGTGTTCTGACCTCTAACTGATTTCTAACTGTCTACATTCATAACTTAACTTGCTTTTTGGCAGAGGGCATAATTTAAACTGCTCTCAGGCAGGATCCCTTATCATTCATTTTTAATATTCCCATTCTCCTGGGGGGTTGTTCTGTCAACACTAGAACTACTCTGCAAAACACACATCTACCCATGTATATGCATGTGTTCACTCACCCTACACTGCCTAGCATCATGAGACTAAAGAAACAGCACAAGAAGATGTATCAATGACTCTTTTTTCTCTGGGTTTGGAACATTTCTTTTTATTTACTAATTTATGAAAGAGGTTGAACACCAATTATTTAATTTCCAGCTTCTGAAATATGGAAATATGGTTGGTGTCAATAATATACCCTAACAAAATCTCACTGCAATAAAATCTGGGGGTTCCACAGTTATTAATTACTAGAGGCCCAGTGCATGATTGAATCATGCACGTGTAGGGTCCCCTACACGCTTTCGCTTTTCGTGGTGGAGCTGGGTGCCTGTCCGCTGTGCACCAGGCCTTTCAGAAGCCTACGGCTCGGCGGAGGCTTCTGAAAGGCCTGGTGCCGGAGCAGACAGGCACCCAGCTCCCACGCTTTTGATGGTCCGCGGCCGCTGAGGGGGGCTACCCTGCTGTTGAGAGGCGCAGCTGGGTGTCCGCAGCAGGCCCCCTCAGCGGCTGCGGATCTGGCCGTTGAGAGGCACAGGGGGCGGGAGTCCCGCCCCCTGCGCCTCTCAACAGCAGGGTAGCCCCCCTCAGTGGCAGCGGATCCGTGCCTCTCAATGGCCGGATAGGCCACCCCGAGTCCCACCCCCCAGCCTCCTGCCGCCCAATCGTGGGCGTAGCGGAGTGATGGTAATTTACATGCTACTCTATTATTAGATAGGATACATTTTACCTGAATAAATTATTTCTTTCTTAAATATTTTTATTCTAAAACACTTTTATTCTAAAAGCAATTTTATTCTATAAATTTTAAAATGATTTTATCACTCTAACACATTTCCAATATTCTCTATTCATTTATTTAAATATACATAGTTAAAATATTAATAGACATGCTTTATTCAAATAGCAACAATAAAAAAATTTCAATTTTGTGCTCTGATGCAAGCATTGTTAGGCTCCTGACATAAACTACTTTATTTAATTGTACAACTTTTAGATAAATATCCTCTCTAAAGAGAAGACATGAGGTTCAGAAAGATAATAATACTATTTAATATTCCTTCTATTAAAAGCATTTTTTAGCCCTAGCTGGTTTGACTCAATGGATAGTCGGCCTGCGGACTAAAGGGTCCCAGGTATGATTCTGGTCAAGGGCCCATGTCCGGGTTGCAGGCTCGATCCCCAGTTGGGGGCGTGCAGGAGTCAGCCGATCAATGACTCTCTCATCATTGATGTTTCTATTTCTCTATCCCTCTCCCTTCCTCTCTGAAATCAATAAAAATATATATTTTTAAAAAGCATATTTTACACTGCAGTTTTCAAAATTGTGACTTCAAATCTATAGTAATCTAGACTAATAAAAGAGAAACATGCAAATTGACCATACCTTCGCAACACCCACCAGCCAATCAGGAGTGAGTATGCAAATTAACCCAACAAAGCTGGCAGGTTAATTTGCATATGCAGGCACCGAGCAGCCGGGGGCGGGACGCTTGCGTCATTGCCATGGCAATGACGCAGGGGTTCCGCATTGCCCCAGCAGTTCCGGCCAGAGTGGGAAGGCAGAAAGGCGGCTCCAGGCCAGAGCGAAGGCGGTGCCAGCAGCCAGGGGAAGGAAGGCCATTCTTGCACAAATCTTTGTGCATCAGGCCTCTAGTAAAAGGATAATATGCTAATTAGACTGGATAGACCGGACATCCTTCTGGACAAAGCCACGGTGGCGGGTGGTGAGGGGTGATCAGGCCAGCAGGGGAGAGCAGTTATGGGCGATCAGGCCAGCAGGAAAGCAGTTAGGGGTGATCAGGCAGGCATGCAGAAGTGGTTAGGGGCGATCAGGCAGGCAGGCAGAGTGGTTAGGGACGATCAGGCAGGCAGGCAGAGTGGTTAGGGACGATCAGGCAGGCAGGCAGGCAGGTGAGTGGTTAGGAGCCAGCGGTCCCAGATTGTGAGAGGGTGCAGACCGGGCTGAGGGACCCGACCCCCGTGCACGAATTTTTTGCACCGGGCCTCTAGTAACTGCATAATATTCCATCCAGGGAAAGAACCAAATTTACTTCATTACACCCTCTATTCTTACACAGACATGTTACCAAATTTCTTGTTTGTTCATTTTTTTGCATTTTTCCTTGTCTGTTTCGGTCTCTAGTGCTCTAGCCTCCTGCTTTCCCAGGGTTTGTTTTCTTCCCTGAACAGTTGGCTAAACATGGCCTCTCCACATCTTCTGATATTTGGCTAGAATCAGGAGAGCAACCAGACTGAGCCTGGGACCTCTCTGTCCAAATCTGTTAATTCCCTGGAAAAGAACCAATAGTCCTAGATTGGGGTAGGTGCTTAATCTGACTCCCACTGCAACCAGGTGGACTGGTGTAGGGGAAGGCAGTTCCTCAGAAAAGCCAGTGTTAATTCAAGCCATTTCATCTTCAATATCTCAAATTTTTTGGTATTATTAAAATAAAGCTACAGTAAATATTTCTCATCTAATTTTTTACTTTTGAATTATTTATTTAGAATAAACTGTTAAAATGAGTCTGCTGTATAAATTAAAGAGTATAAAACATTGTTATGCATTTAATGCTGCTGTTTAAATATCCAAAATAGAAATTTACACTGTCAACAGCAGTGTATTATTTCCACAAAAACCATAATGGTATTTAGGTGTTAAGATTAAAAATCCTTTTAAATTCATTTAATGGTTTTAACATGTTATCCCCCTGTTGTAATGCACATTTCTTTGATTACTAACATGACTATATATTCTTCCTTATTTATGTAAATTTTTCAAAGGAATCTTATTACATGAGTGAAATTATGCTAATTTATTCAGTTATTTTGCTAGTATCTGTTATTAGCAGGTTTCTTATAGAAGAAAACTACTAAAGCTACTCTCCACAATGAAATCTGTCAGATTGCAATTTTCAGGTTCACTTCCTCATTTTATAGCAACTCCAAGTTACATGTGTGCTACTTTCTGGATATTACAAAGTTAATGGCCAAAGAATAATCCTTGGTAATTCTAAGGATAGTAAAAGCAGCCAGTGAGAGAAGAACCACCACAGACTATTAAACTGATGCACTGGTGGGGCATATGTAGGACAGGACCCTCACTTTCATGACAACTTTCTATCCCTATGTACCACTGGTCTTCGGAAAGAAGGAATGGAAGGAGGGGAGACAAAAGACTGAGAAACCTATATTTTAATTCACAGGAACCTTGAAAAGGTAGAAAAGTTGAAAGGTATACATAGATAATAGAAGGGAACAGAAGCAGTTTATATGTTTCGACCCACCGTAGACAGAGTCACGTTTACAAACTAAATAAAGAGAAATTCCTAATGCAGGTAATAAGATCTGCTCAGTATCACTACTGTTGAAGACATCCTATCCTCCTATCACTTTTCTCACTGACCCATCAATTCCAGATTCAAAACATACAACACACAGTAACCTATCATAAAGTTGCACTTGGGAATCCAATACAAAACCCAATCACTAAATACTTTAGAAGGGTATCCTTCTATTCTTCAGGGGAAGAGAATTTACATCTCCTTTCTACAACAGGAAATAGAAAACACAGGTCTTTGTGCAGGCCTATTTACCTAATAAAACCAAAACCAAAAGTGCTGCTTTAGCCCTGGCTGGTGTGGTTCAATGAGTCGGAACGTCTGTCCCATACACCAGAAAGTGGTGGGTTTGATTCCCCATCAGAGCATGTGCAGGAGAAAACCAGTGGATGTTTCTCTCTCCCTACCTCTCTCTCTAAAATAAATAACAACAACAACAATAAAAACTGTTGCCAAAACCGGTTTGGCTCAGTGGATAGAGCGTCGGCCTGCAGACTGAAAGGTCCAGGGTTCGATTCCGGTCAAGGGCATGTACCTTGGTTGTGGGCTCATCCCCAGTAGGGGGTGTGCAGGAGGCACCTGATCCATGTTTCTCTCTCATTGATGTTTCTAGCTCTCTATCCCTCTCCCTTCCTCTCTGTAAAAAATCAATAAAATATTTTATAAAAAAACAACAACAATAAAAACTGTTACTTTTTTTTTTTTTTTTTAATCCTCACCCACGGATATTTTCCCATTGATTTTTAGAGAGAGTGGAAGAGAGAGGGAAGGACAGAGAGAAATATCGATGTGAGAGAAACGCATTGACTGGCTGCCTCCTGCATGCGCCCAAACCAGGGCTCAGACTGGGGAGGATCCTGCAACCTAGGTACCCACCCTTGACCGGAATCGAACTAAAGACCCTTCCGTCCCCAGGCCAATGCTCTATCCACTGAGCCAAACCAGCTAGGGCAAAACTTACATTTTTTTAAAAAGTGTTGCATTAGTGTGTAGATAAAGTACTCAGATTTTAATAATCATACTTTTTAAAAATAAATAAAGCACCTTCCATGAAAGAGATACCTAGAAAAATACCTTTATTTAGCAGATTCAAATGACACACAGCAATTATGGTTTATAAAAATAGAAAGTATAAGAAATGTACCTATAACCAAACCAAGGTGTACCTGTACTCATTTTTCCATATAAACATTAAAAAATAATTGATCATTTTAAACCATTTTTATTAATGAATATTTCTAGTACTCAACCTTTTAATATGTTTTAATTCCCCCAAGCATCTGACAAAAAGTATATATACCTATAAGCTAATACCTATTAGCTCTTTACAGTACTTTGTACTAATATAATATAAGCAAGTAACAGTTAAAATGTAGCCCAAACTGTTTCTTCTAAGTTCTTAGAAGGGTCCTAACAACAATAGTGACACACCTGTCTTCTAGTAGTTAGTAGTCTACCTCTACCCTAACAGACTCTTTTTTTTTGGGGGGGGGGGGGAGGGGGTGGAGTTTTTAATATAGATCAGCAATTTTCAACCAGAGTGCTGCAAGAATTTTTAAAATGTGCAATACCTAACTATTTAATCAGGGGCACTGACCTCTTTTCCCTTAGATTGTCAAATAAAAAAATGACAACAGCCAACACAACAATATCTGTCTGGTATGAATGAATCAAAATTATACTTTCTTTTTTTTTGGGGGGGTCAGATTGGCAAAATATATATTTTTGATGTGCTGCAGAATTTTAGTAATTAGCTATGTGTGCCAGGAGATGAAAAAGATTGAAAATCTCTGATATAGATTATAACTTCCTAAAGACTGCAAAGGTAAAGTTGATTTTTTTAGCCTCTCCTTATAAGTGGTTCTGAGATATTTTAATATACTGCTGAACAGATAACACTAAAAAATGACAAATTGGAAAATATCAAATTTTAGTATAAATCATGTTCAAGAGAAACAGTAGCACCTGCCTGTTTGGATGTCCTTCCAGAGAACCCAGGATTTAGAACTGTCTTCAAAGATGATGAAGCAGCTCTGTTTCAATATGTTTATCTGAAATACAGAGGAATACTGGTTTTTAAAATAAAAGACACAGAGTTAAATTTAAATTCAAAATTATTAAACGTTTATTGCAAAAACTGCAAAAGATATATTATGGTAACTTGCCTTTTTGATAGTTCCAAGATAAAACAAGCCATCTGACCATCTAGCTAGGACATCCTGACCCTCTTCAAATTTACATGCTGGCTTTTTGACTTTATATCCATCCTGTAAAGACAGCTTGGTCAAGGATGTTGGGGTCTTTTGGTTTCGACGTAAAGGAGACCGCTTGTGGACCAGTGAATTACCTGCCCCTGTAGAGTCTCTGTTTCAGAAAATAAAAGATAGCCATAAGATTAACTTACTGATAGAGCTTATTTTATTCCACTGATATCATATATTAAATTTTTTTATTTATTAAAAACCTTAAATGAAGGTAAAATATAACAAGTACATCAATGTCACAAATACCTTCCAAGAAACAGAGGTGTAACACAAAATGATAGCAGTTTCAATATTCATTCAGTGCCTATCCAAGGTGAGGCCACGATTCAGCAACCACTCCAAGATAAATAAAGGCAGCTATCATCAAAATAACAGCTCCAAGTTGAAGTGGACAGGCCATGGTCATGAGCAAAAGATGCTTTGAATATCATAATTGCGTTTAGATAAAAAAAAGTTACATGGCACAATTTCACAAGCACTTGATAAAGAACAAAAATGTTTATGCCACATGTAGTTAAAACACACTAACCAGTGACGACTTTGGGGTAGCTGGGTATATTCAACTCATTGGAAGGGTAGTCATGACCTCCCTCTGGAGAATCACTATAGAAATGATCCTTGCTTATTGACAGGAAAGTATCAGAATCCATCAAATATACAAAAAGGAAATTTAAAATAAAAATTGGAAACTACCAATTCCACCAAATCACAATCAAATGAGAAGTATAAGATACTGTATTTTCCGGCGTATAAGATGACTTTTTAACCCAGGAAAATCTTCTCAAATGTAGGGGGTCGTCTTATATGCCAGGTGTCATCTTATAGGGCGGGTATATCCCAAACTCTATATTTTAACTGGAAAAGTTGGGGGTCGTCTTATATACGCCCAGTCGTCTTATACGCCGGAAAATACGGTAATTTATTTTTTAAAACAAAAGACCCCCAAATTAAATATCCTAAAACAATATAACTTCTGTATTAGTTATTCCATAAGCAGCATAGCATACCACCATCAAACTTTTTTATTTTTTGATTAATCCTCACCCAAGATATTTTTTCCACTTATTTTTAAAGAGAGTGAGAGGGGAAGAGGAAGATAGGGGGAGGGGGAGAGAGAGAGAAACATCAATGTGAGAGAGAGACATCGACTGGTGGCCTCCCACATGAGCCCAAACAGGGCCAGAGATCGAAGCTGAAACCCAGGTACTTGCTTGCCCCTGACCGGAAATCAAACCCACGACCATCAGTTTACAGGCTGATGCTCTAACCACTGAACCCACTGGCCAGGGCCCACCAACAACCTTCTTAAAGGTAAAGCAGAGTTTATTTTGTTTCACTTCCTAATTTAGATTATTATTTACTAATTAAACAAACAACATGTAAAACTAGGTAGATAGTAATTCAAAAATAGCATAAAAGTTAAGTAAAAATAAAAGAAGGAAGAAAAAAAGTTTTAACACCTAAGAATTAGGAATACCTAATTTTAATACCTGCAAATATTCAAATTCCAAAAAATTTTGTCATAAGGTAAAATGTGGATAAGACTTTAAAACATTATGCAAAGCAAAATAAGCCATATGAAAAGGACAAATATATAATTCTACGTATATAACAAGTAGTAAAATTCATAGAGACAGAGAGTAGAATGGTGGCTGCCAGGGGCTGTTTCAGGAGGCATGGGGATTTAGTATTTATTTAAAGGGTAAGGTATACATTTTAAAGATATGTTATCTACCCAAATTTCCCAAATTTCCTGAAAAATATTAATCTACACGCCCAAGAAGCTCAACAAACTCCAAGTAGAATAAATGAAAAGATCTCTATACCCAGACATACTATAGTAAAAATGCTGAAAGAGAAAATCTTGAGAGCAACGAGAAAATTACTCAGCATCTACAAGGAAACCCCACAATGTAAGTTCTCATCAGAAACAATGAAGGCCAGAAGGCAGTGAGATCACATATTCAAAGTGCTGAAAGAAAAACTGTCAAACAAGAATATTATATTCAGCAAAACTGTCTTTCAAAAATAAAAGTGAATAAAAATACTCCCGTGAAGCAAAAACTGAATTTGTTGCTAGCAAAGCACCGTACTAGAAATACTAAAGGAAATTCTTAGAATTGAAAGCAAGTAAACCATAATAAAAATTCAAATACACATAAATACAAGAAAACAAAGAACACTGGTAAAGATAATTAGATATACAGTATAAGTGATATTTCCTCTAATGTCAGTATATGAAACAATCCTATATAATAAAACCCTAATATGCAAATCAACCAAACGACAGAACGACCGGTTGCTATAACATGCACTGACCACCAGGGGGCAGACGCACAACGCAGGAGCTGCCTCCTGGTGGTCAGAGCATTCCCACAGGGAGAGTGCAGCTCAGCCAGAAGCCAGTGGCGGGAGCTGCAGGTGGGCGGTAAGGAGTGGGGGGTCCCGGACTGCAAGAGGGCGCAGGCCGGACTGAGGGACCCCCTCTAGTACATATATAATTTTATTGTTAGGCCTATAACATAGAAATGTAACATAACTGACAGTAACAGCACAAAGGAAGTAGTGGGAACTAAATTATTTTAAAGAAATGACACCAGCTGGTAACTCTAACCCACAGGAACAAATGAAGAAAACCAAAGGTGTTAAATAAGAAAGTAAATATAAGTGAAGTGAGTATGTCACTTCAGGAAATAATCTGCCATATACTGAAGTTACTCATTGTTAAATTAAAAATAAGGCATGTTACAGAGCAGTATGCAAAGTATACATATTTTTGAGGTCAAACACTTTTAAAATTATATAAACTAAAAATCCATAGAATAGTGAAGTCAAATTTTAAAAGGAAGAACAAAAAGAAGACTTGCCCTATCAGACACTGTGACATATTCCAGAGAAAAACAGTTCCAGAAAAAAGGGAACAGACAATAAAACCAATGCAACAGAATAGGTATCTCCAAAACAGATTCATTTAGCCCTGGCCGGGTAGCTGCCTGAGTTGGTTAGAGCATCGTCCCCATATGGCAATGTTGTGGGTATGATCCCCAATCAGAGCACATACAAGAATCAATCAATGAATGCATAAACAAGTGGGACAACAAATCGATATTGATGTGTCTCCTGCCGCCCTCCCCCCCCCCCCTTTCTCAACCAATTTAAAAAAACAAACCACAGATTCATCTGTGGTAAGTTGATAAATGATGAAACTAATATCACAAATCAGTACAGAAAGGATGTATTATTTAGTAAACAGTATTTGGGAAACTGGCTATCTTAAATAAAGAAGAAATTTTATCCCTAATTTACAATACACACACACACACAAAACTCCAGATGGATTAAAGACATAAAAGTAAAATGTAAAACCTGAAATCTATCTTGAAAATGTAGAATACTGTTGTGATCTTGGCAGTGGAGCACACATTCAACATGGAAATAGGTTGCAAATGTGTTGATGAAAACAGAAGCAGAACAAACTTTATAGCACAATTATTATCTAGGCAAACTGAAAACATGCATATATAACCCCATATATTTTACAAGGACATACAAATGTATATTAAATATATTCAACTGAGTTTTTAAGACGTTTACAATGTAAAATCATGTTGTATTTAGTGACGTACTTTATTCAATTATCACTTTCACCAAATATTCCCCAAGTCAAGAGCGACAGTTTCTTTTGTTTGGTCTGGGGTAGGGGTAGAGTCGTTGTAATGAAGTGCACAGAACAGTGAGAGCGGCAAGCCTTATGGGCAGGACTCAGATCCTGCTGTGAACCTCTGCTCTCTGCACCAATGGATGATCTTACACTGGCTACATACAAGGTACAAGGTATCAGGTGATGAGGGAATAAGTGTCTTACCTCTGTTAGTTGATTGTGTCTTTAGTAAAAAGAACTCAGCTACCAAATTGCCCATTTTTTTAACACCACAATCCTAATTAGAAACTTGATATTTTATAGGAACTGTCTAATAAGATAGAAATTACATATATGAATTCATGTGAATACAGTATCTGTGCTCTTGTGTCTTCAAGTATTTTAAGTTATAATTAACTGTCTCCTTGCCTATCAAATTAACATGTAGGAGTTTCTGTTAAAGCTATTTACAGAAAGGGTGGAAACTCTTTGTCAACTGGCACTGTCCTTGATTGCTATATTTTAAATTAATTCTCTTTGAACCCAATGAAAGTGTATTTTATGAGTAAAAAATAAATATATTCAAATGGGTATGTTAAGATGATTGGTAGATTAAAGCAGGGAATCTGAGGACTGGGGAAAACTGGACATCTCCTGATCATAGACTTGGGATGATGTACACTTTTTCCAATGTTTCTAAGATCTGGTTCAATATAGCCACTCTTCATAGCACACAATACAGGTGACAGAGTAGCAAGAGTATCAGAATAGCAAGTCAAATCTGCTTTTTCTATTTGACAACACACACATACAGGCTTTTTCTATCTTTACTGCTATTATCATTAGAGAAGTATTTTCTTCGTCACTGCTACTGATATCCATTGGAAGACATTGCCTAGACCAGCGATGGGCAACCTTTTGAGCTTGGTGTGTCAAACTTCGCCAAAAAACTGAGCATAACTCGGGTAGTGTGTCACTTCGAGGAAAAAACATTATTTTGCAAATGTTTCATCCTCAGGAGCAGCAAATGTTTCATCCTCGGCATGCGGCCGCCTCAGCAGAAATGGCTACGCGTGTCAGTGCTGACACGCGTGTCATAGGTTCGCCATCACTGGCCTAGACAAAGAAATTCTTCCTTCTTGGTTGACCACTCCCACAATAAATATGACTCTGACTCAAGACTTGGGAATTGGGTGCATTATTCAAATAGTGTGGCTTTTTTTTCTTCCCTAGCCAATCCCCTCAAGCTAACCAAGAAATAAAGTACCTGAATATTACTTGTGAGACCATGGACAGTTTATTTCATCTGAGATAATCTCGGAGGACTAGTATCAGGCTAATATTTAAAAACATGAGTTAAGGATTTGACATACTATAATTTCTCAATAACAAGGGAAAAAATATCAAGAAATTCAACTCACTTTCAGGTTAATTATTTTTTCCTTCACAATAGTCAAGGTCCTATCTTCAGGGCCCAAGATTTTTGGTAAGACAGATTCAGCTAGACCTTCCTTCTTCTTCTTTTTTTTTAAAATATATTTTTATTGATTTCAGAGAGACAGAAGCATCAATGATGAGAAAGAATCACTGATCAGCTGCCTTCTGCAACCCCCACTGGAGATGAAGCCAGCAACGCAGGCAGGTGCCTTGACTGGGAATCGAACCCGTGACTTCCTGATTCATAGGTCGATGTTCAACCACTGATCCACACCGGCCCGGACAGACCTTCCTTCTTAAAACTCATTTCCCTGATTCAGGTCCACCCACCATGTTCAGGTTAAAAGTTCTCTTCGTATGCTATAGTTCTCCCATCATTATACTTCTCACACTTACTTGCCTACTTACTTATCTTTATCCCACCCTTTAAACAGTTTGTACTCTGAGAGAGGAAAAGACTGTCCCATTTTGTTTATCATTACTTTCCCAGTACATAGCACTATGCCCGGAATGGAGTAGGAACACAATAATCAATGAATAACTAGCATTTAATTTAATTAAAGGCAGAAACTAAGAGTCAAATGCTACTACCTCAACATAGCACCTACCTCCCTAGTAGGAACTTTCATCCCTCTATTATGTTGCTGAGGGGTTCCCTCATCTTCTCTGACAAACCCAATCAGCCATTAAAGATCGACCACAAGCTCATCTCTAGTATACCTGCCACTACTCTCAAACTCACAAAATATAACTTGGCAGTAAAAGAAGGAAAGGATGGAAAACCTACTCCCACACACAATGCCACCTCCCACTGGAACACCCCTCTCTGACTTAACCCAATCCACAAAGTCAAAGGACTATGCGATAGCAAATTAAGACCAGCACTACTAAGAGACAAAGGGAAGAAACAAAACCTATTCTGCTACTATCCAAATCCTCCAAGCATCATAGGTCCTGGCCTCATCTCTTAAAAAACAAAAACTACCATCTTTCCCAGAAATTCTTCCATTTCCTGGGAAAAGCAGCACATGTGTAGGTATGAAGGATATAATGTACACTAACAATGGTGCCATTTTTGGTGGGACCTTTCATATGACCAAATTTATAAGGCTAGAGATTAAAAATGGCAGCAGAGTGAGTGGATACTGCACGGACACACTCGCAGAAACAAACTGGAATTACAACTCAAATACAGAAAAACTTCCTGAATAACCAATGGAAAACTCGCTGGAGAGAACCTTGATACCCGAGGACCGAAAGTGGAGACCACGTAGACTGGTAGGAGGGGCAGAGGTGCGAAAGAGCTGGCTGGGCGCCCACAGACAGCAACTGAAGTTCCAGAGAGATATCTCAGCTGTGGGGGTTGCCACTGATAACTCAGGGATCTAATCATCAAGCTGGGCATCCCAGCAGAGAGCACCAGAACTGAGAAGGGTACACACACAACACCTATGAAAAGCAGCAGGGTTGCTGTCTGCCAGGGAACGACAGCTGGAAATTCAGGCACCCTCGTAAAGGGGCCAAAATTCCCTGTGGAGCCACCCACCTTGTGCTCCAGCAGAGGGAGGGCAGAGTGGACTGGAGCTGTGAGTGGAAGCCAGGATTGGGGACTCAGGGGTTAGAGTTCGGAAGGCAGTGTAGAAAACATGGACAGTATTTCTGGACTCTCCTATGCTGAGTCATTCCGTCACGCAGTGGAGGACATCTTTCCCACACAGACATTTGCCTGGCCTGGGGGAACAGTTGACCCACACCAAGCATGTCAAACTCGCAGCCAGAATGAATATTTTTGTGCCCAGCCAATATAATGATATGTAAGAAACCTTTTAATAAAAATTTCATAACTTTTACAATATTCTGTTATACGTAACTAGAAGCCCGATGCACGAAGATTCGTGCTAGAATGGGCCTTCCTTTCCCTGGCTGCCGGCACCGCCTTTCCACTCCGGCTCCACCTTCCCACGCTGCCCAGAGGCCCTGAGAGACCAGGGGTGGGACGGAACGCCTGCGTCATCACCATGGCGACGATGCAAGCATCCCGCCATCCCCAATCGCTCGGTGCCTGTGTATGCAAATTAACCTCCATCTTTGTTGGGTTAATTTGCATACTCACTCTGATTGTCTGTGGGTGTAGCAGAGGTCCGGTCAATTTACATGTTTGTTTATTATTAGGTAAGATTATTAATAACGAACTACAATGTTCACTAATGACTGATTACTATAATCGTGTTGCATTCATTTCCCTTACACGCCTTACACACAGGCGAATTTCTCTCCACTAATACTAGCAGCAAATATTTTAGCAGCCGATTGCCACATCATTAGTCTTGGACTGACTTGTTTGGTGTGCACAACAGGAAATATTTCGCTTTCAGAGAATAAGAAAAATAGGCTTATTTGCGTTATGCTTATTAATCTGTGCAGTTATTCGGTGTCTGGTAAGTTAATGTTCAAGAAAAGATATTTTTATTAAAATGTTCTATTATTGCCCTAACTGGTTTGGCTCAGTGGATGGAGTGTCAGTCTGCGGACTGAAGGGTCCCAGGTTCGATTCTGGTCAAGGGCATGTACCTTGGTTGTGGGCACATCCCCAGTAGGGGATGTGCAGGAGGCAGCTGATCGATGTTTCTCTCTAATTGGTGTTTCTAACTCTCTATCCCTCTCCCTTCCTCTCTGTAAAAAATCAATAAAATATATATTTTAAAAAATTAAAAAAAAAGTTCTATTATTTTGTTAATGATTATTCATTTATTTCAGCCCTTTTTATTCAGCATGTATCTATTGACATAAACTTACATTTCTATGAAAATTAAAGCTTTTGTTTTTATGTGGCCCATATAAACTTAAACCTTGTTTATTTGGTGTAGGAAGCGGTTATAGGGTTAAGCCTCTGACTGACCTGTGGCAGGGTCACAAACAAGTTCATTTGGAGGGCAGACCCCTCCCAGCATAATTAAGCCTAATTCTGTAACTGATCCCTAGATCCTTCCTGGTTAGCTAGTGGGCTGTGGGAGGGGCAGCAAGTGCTGCCAAAACAAGTGAAACTTACAAGAACATTGTTAATTGCCTTGTTTGTCCCTGATTATAAATAAAGCCTCAGCTTTGCAGTCTGGATCTGTTCTGTGGCCTCAGCCAGGCACAGAAAGATCCACCCAGCTCCCAGCTTCATGAATCTATTTCTGCGTCTTGTTTTCTTTATTTCTAATATTTCTCAATCCCTGGCCGCCTCCATTTAGAACTGGTTCGTTCATCTCTCTTTCTGCGCGGGACGCAGAAAAGGGAGATCCCCGCCATGTCTGGCCCACGCCGCATCAGGCCCCTGCAATTTGGCCCGTGTTAGCCTTTGAGTTTGACATGCTTGACCCACACTATTGGAAAACACCTTGCTTTGAGGCCATTTAAGAGACTAAAAATAACAACCTCCAAGCAGAAGCAACTGCCACATCCTGCTGAAAAAAACTCTCGCCAAAATGAAGAGACAAAGAAACAACCCCCAAATGAAAGAACAAGAGAATTTTCCAGAAGAGATAAATGAAGCAGAGATAAGAAATTTATCTGAAACAGAGTTCACAGTAGTGATGATAAAGATGCTCAACAGCATGAGAAAAGATATAGTAACTATGAAAACAGAAATAAAGAATGACATAGCACAAATAAAAAACACATTGGAAGGAATACACAGCAGATTAGGGGAAGGTGAGGATCAAATCAGTGAAGATGGGGTTGAAAAAAAAATCACTCAATCAGAGAACCAGAAAGAAAAAACAGTTAAAAAACAGGAGGACAGCCCTAGCCTGTTTGGCTCAGTGGATAGAGTGTTGGCCTGTGGACTGAAGGGTCCCAGGTTCGGTTCCGGTTAAGGGCATATGCCTGGGTTGTGGGCTCGATCCCCAGTGGGGGACATGCAGGAGGCAGCCCATTGGTGGTTCTCTCTCATCATTGATGTTTCTACCTCTCTCTTCCTCTCTGAAATCAATCCTATCTAATAAAGAGGGAATGTGCTAATTGACCCTCACGCCATCTCAAAGATGGCGGCGCTCACAGCCAATAAGGAGGGAATATGCTAATTGACTATCACGCCCTCAAAGATCGTGGTGCCCACAGCCACGAGATGGCGGTGCCCCATCTCCTCAGCCCCGCCAGGGTGGCAGGCATGCGGCAAGGCCAGGCCAGCCCCCAGGCGGTCCAGGCCACTCTGGGCTCCTGCTTCCAGAGTCCCCTAGTCCCCTCAGCCCCCCAGCCACCCAGGGCCTGCCCGAAGCACGGGCAAGCCTCAGATGTCGGCTGCCTAGCCGCCCAGGCCCCCCAGCTGCCCAGGGCCGCCCGAGGCTCAGGTAACCAGGGCCGGCCGAGGCTTGCGCAGCCAGCCAAGGCTTGTGCTGCCGTCAGTGGCAGCAGCAGAGGTGTAATGGGGCGTCACCTTCCCCTGATCGCCGGGTCGCTTCCCGCCCCTGAGGGCTCCCGGACTGTGAGAGGGGGCAGGCTGGACTGAGGAACCCCCGCCTCCAGTGCATGAATTTTCATGCACTGGGCCTCTAGTAAAAAAAAAATATATATATATATATATATATATATATATATATCCCCCAAAAAAACCAGGAGGACACTTCTTCATTGCAGGTGCTGGAGCAGCCATCTTAGATGGCAGAAGTAAGACAAGGAGTGTGAGACGGGAAGGGTTCCCTGCCACTCTCCTTGGGCCCCAAAGAGGGCCAGCTGGCCGGGCTTTGGGGCGTGTGCCCTGAGGCGGGGAGCATGAGTGCGATGATGAGGGACCCGTCCCCTGGGCTTGGGATGCACTGAATGTGACCGCCTCCCTCTCCCTAACCAGCGTCGGGAGGAGGAGTGGGCCAGACGCTGCCACCAGACAGACCACAGACACGGAGGCGGCCTGGCTCCTTCGAGTTTAAGTATTGTGTAAGTTGCATCAATGGAGCACATACAGGGGGCCTAGAAGACGATCAGCAACGGTTTTGGATTCAAAGATGCAATGTTTGATGGCCCCACCTGCATTTCCCAATAATTCAGCAGTTTGCCTATCAGCGCTGAGCATCAAATGATGGCAAATTTATGGACTCTTCTAGGACAAGCAATACTATCGTGTTATCTTGCCAAACAAGCAAAGAACGGTGGTCAATGTATGAAATGGAATGAGTTTGCATGACTGCCTTATGAAAAGCACTCAAGGTGAGGGGCCTGCAACCAGAGTGCTGCACAGTGTTCAGACTTCTCCACAAACACAAACACAAACACAAACACAAACACAAACACAAACACAGCATTAGAATGGAATACTGATGCTGCCTCCTTGATTGCAGAAGAACTTCAAACAGACTTGATGGATCACGTTCCTCTCGGAAGAACTCCCTGGAGCTTGCCTTCTGTGACATGTGTCAGAAGTTCCTACTAAATGGATTTCGATGTCAGACTTGTGGCTACAAATTTCATGAGCATCGTAGCACCAAAGTACCTACTCTATGTGTGGGCTAAAGTAATGTCAAACGACTCTTATTGTTTCCAAATTCCACTATCACCATTAGTCCCAGCACTGCCTTCTTTGACAAAGCATTGGATGCAAGAGTTTGTTTTCCAGATGCCTGCTAGTTCCCAGCACAGATACTCCACACCCCACGCCTTTACATTCAACACCTCCGGCCACTCCTCTGAAGGTTCCCTCTCCTAGAAGCAGAGGTCGACATCCACACCTAATGTTCACATGGTCAGCACTACCCTACTGACGATGACTGACGATGCAATCCAAAGTCACAGTGAACCAGCCTCACCTTCAGCCTTGTCCAGCAGCCCCAACAATCTGAGCCCAATGGGCTAATCACAGCCCAAAACCCCTGTGCCAGCACAGAGAGAGCAGGCACCAGGATCTGGGACCCAGGAGAAAACAAAATTAGGCCTCATGGACAGAGAGATTCAAGTTATTACTGGGAAATAGAAGCCAGTGAAGTGATGCTCTCCACTCAGACTGGGTCAGGTTCCTTTGGAACTGTTTTTAAGGACAAGTGGCATGGAGACGTTGCAGTAAAGATCCTGAAGGTTGTTGACCCCATGCCAGAGCAGTTTCAGGCCTTCAGGAATGAGGTGGCTATCTTGCGCAAAACACAACACATGAACATCCTGCTCTTTATGGGGTCCATGAGAAGGACAACCTGGCGATTGTGACCCAATGGTGTGAGGGCAACAGCCTCTACAATCACCTGCATGTCTAAGAGACCAAGTTCAGATGTTCCAGTTGATGGACATTGTCCAGCAGACGGCTCAGGGAATGAACTACTTGCATGCAAAGAACATCATCCACAGAGACATAAAATCCAACAATATATTTCTCCATGAAGGCCTGATGGTGAAAATTGGAGATTTTGGTTTGGCAACAGTGAAGTTGCGTTGGAGTGGTTCTCAGCAGGTTGAACAACCCACCAGCTCTATCCTGTAGATGGCCCAAGAGGTGATCCGAATGCAGGCTAATAACCCGTCCAGCTTACAGACTGACGTCCACTCCTATGGCATTGTGCTGTATGAGCTCATGACAGGGGAGCTACCTTACTCCCACATCAACAACCGAGATAAGATCATTTTCATGGTGGGCCAAGGGTATGCTTCCCCAGACCTTAGTAAACTATACAAGAACTGCCCCAAAGCAATGAAGCGGCTTGTAGCTGTGTGAAGAAAGTTAAGGAATAGAGGTCTTTTTCCCCCACATTGAGCTGCTTGAACACTCTCTACTGAAAGTCAACCGGAGCGCCTCTGAGCCATCCCTGAATCAGGCAGCCCACACAGAGGATATCAATGCCTGCACACTGACCATGTCCCCTAGACCAGGGGTCGCCAACCAGTGGTCTGCGGACCACTGGTGTTCTGTGAGGTCCAAAAGATTGGCGATCACTGCCTAGACTGCCTGTCTTCTAGCTGACTTTGCACCTATACTCGGGCCATCAGGGAAGGGAGAGAAGTCAGCAGGCACCATCTTTCTGCTCCCTTTCTATGGGAGCAGAGAGCTTCTTTTCAGAGAAGCTGCTGCTAAGGACCTTCTACTCACTGGGCCTTACTTCATGTTACCTTCTTTTCTACCCTTTCTGGTCCTGGGAGAAAGAAGCCATTTACAATGCTGATTTCTCCTGCTCCCTACTTGCATCATCCATGCTCATGAGCTGAGCCTTCTCTAGATTCACCAGTGGCTGCTGATGGCAATATATGATATATGATCTGGGAACCCGGCCATTGGCTAGACAAGTATTTTTAGGGCAAGAAAAAGCACTTGGAGGGAAAATGAAGGTAGGCAAACCAGCCATAATGGGGTGACACATGGATTTTGAGTATCAGCTCCTATGAGGAATGCTTATCACAGGAAGGACTTTTTCTTCAGAGATAGTGGTGAATAGTGTGGCACCAAACAGCCCAGAACTGTCAAGACCATGACTGCCTAAAGGAGTGCTTTGGTACTATGGAACTTGAGTTTGGGGACCCTTCCTTTTTTCATGGAGGTCTCCAGTGCACTGGGATGGTTTTCCAGAAGAGGTGCCTGGCCTACCCTTCCAAGTCTCAGCTCTGTCAGGGAGCAGTCTTCCATCATGCTGAATTTTGTCTTCTAGAGTTGCCCCTATGGGGTGGGGCCATCGACCAGCCTTGTCTCTCAACAGTCATGTCATGTGTATGTAAGGAAGCCATGAATACAAGTTTTCTTGATTTGGTTTTTAATTTTGTTTTTATTGCGCCTAACAAAAGTTATCTGATGGTTCCTCAATTATGTTATTTTAATAAAATAAATTAAATGTAAAAAACAACAACACACACACAAAAACAGGAGGATAACTTAAGGGAGCAGTGGGACAACATGAAATATAACAATATTCGAATAGCAGGTGTGCCAGAAGAGGCAGAAAGGGAGAAAGGGATAGAGAATGTGTTTGAAGAAATAATGGCAGAAAAGTTCCCTAACCTGGTAAAGGAAAAAGTCACACAAGTTCAGGAGGCACAGAGAACTCCAAGCAAGAAGAACCCAAACAGGTCCACGCCCAGACACATCACAATTAAAATGCCAAAAATTAAAGACAAAGAGAGAATCATAAAGGCAGCAAGAGAAAACTGTTACCTACAAAGGAGCTCCCAAAGGCTGACATCTGATTTCTCATCAGAAACTCTACAGGTCAGAGGAAATGACATGAAGTACTCAAGGTAATGGAAAGCAAGGATCTAAAACCAAGATTACTATATCCAGCAAGGCTATCATTCAAAATAGATGGTCAAATACAAATAAAGAGCTTCCCAGACAAAAAAAGGCTAAAAGAGTACATCACCACCAAGCCAGCATTGTAAGCAATGTAAAGGGACTGCTGTAATGAGAAGAAGAAACAGAGAGAGACCTAGGCATACAGAATTAAAATGGCAATAAATAAGTACCTATCAACAATAACTCTAAATGTCAATGGACTGAATGCTCCAATCAAAAGGCTTAATGGATACAAAAACATGACCTAACTATCCTAATAAATAAAAAGCCAGGGGTCTGAACACCCTGCTGACTTCACTTGATAGGTCTTCCAGACAAAAGCTTAAGAAGGAAACAGTGACTCTAAAGGACACACTGGATCAGATGGATTTAATTGACATTTACAGAACATTTCGCCCCAAAGCAGCAGAATATACATTCTTCTTAAGTGCACCTGGATCATTCGCAAAGATAGACCACATGTGAGGACACAAAACAAGTCTCTACAAGTTCAAGAAGATCGAAATCATATCAACCATCCTCTCAGATCACAGTGGAATGAAATTAGAAATCAACTACAGTAAAAACACCCCAAAACATTCAAACACATGAAGGCTAAATAGCATGTTATTAAACAATGAATGGGTTACCAACGAGATCAAGAAAGAAATAAACTTCCTGGAAACAAATGAAAACCAACACTCAACAACCCAAAACCTCTGGGACACAGCAAAAGCAGTCATGAGAGAGAAGTTCACAGCATTACAGGCGTACCTCAAAAAACAAAAATCAACAATAAACTATTTAACCCTACAACTTAGAAGACATTGTTTCTTTCCTGAGCCCTCCCACATTGAGTCAGCAGACAGAGGCCATATCAACCTGGCTATCACTGTTCCTCCTGCCCTGGTGATTCCCTGAGACCCTGCCCCATCCAACTTGCTGGTCCACCAGAGCTCTTTCAGGTGGCTTTTCCATTTGAATAGACTCTCCTGGTTCACACAGTGGACTTTCTTAAAACCTCTCAAACAAGTAGCATCTGGCCCCCAGCATCCCTCAAATCTCTCACTAAGTGGCCCCAGACCCAGCAACCGGCCTTGTTTTGCAGCTTGGCCTCTCCTGGGCATCTTCAAGCCCAGCACAAGTAGCATTCACCTGCAGATTGCTTTGTGGCTCATGCTGGGTGGCCCTGGGCAGAACAAGGTGATGGCTGACCTTAGCCAGCACCTCCCAGGAAGCCCCAAAGGCAGTGCATCCAGTGGACAGCTTCAGACCACAACAAAGCACCACCCATCCATCTCCACAAGTGACACACTCAAGGGGAGGACTCAACAGGCACCAGAGTCCCACTAAACTAAGTCACCCTCCGTGGGTGGACCCGGGCAAAGCTGATTCTCCACAGTGGTCACAGCCAGTCCTTGCAGCCAATCAGCCTGCAGGTAAATTCCTCCCACTGGCATGCCAAAAGCAAGCAAGGCTCAACTATAATGGGGAGGCTGTGTCACTCAACTCTACAGGGCACCTACTACATTAGGCCACTCTACCAAGCTCAGGAGATGCAGCAGCTCTACCTAATACATACAAACAAACACAGAAAAGCTGCCAAAATGAGGAGACAAAGAAACATGTCCCAAATGAAAGAACAGAACTCCTGAAAATGAACTAAACAAAATGGAGATAAGCAAAATATTAGATGCAGAGTTCAAAACACTGGTTAAAAGGGTGGATGAACTAAGTAAGAACGTCAATGGCATAAAAAGGAGGTGAAAACTGCCGAAACAGGTTTTGCTCAGTGGATAGAGCGTCGGCCTGCGGACTGAAAGGTCCCAGGTTCGATTCCGGTCAGGGGCATGTACCTTGGTTGCGGGCACATCCCCAGTGGGGGGGGTGCAGGAGGCAGCTGATCGATGTTTCTCTCTCATCGATGTGTCTAACTCTCTATCCCTCTCCCTTCCTCTCTGTAAAAAATCAATAAAATATATTAAAAAAAAAAAAGGAGGTGAAAACCATAAAGAGCCAGTCAGAAATTAAGGATACACTAACTGAAATGAATAATTTATAGGGGATCAACTAGAGTAGATGAAGCCAAGAATCAAAATAGCTAAGAATCAGAAATAAGAGGCTACAACTAATATAACAGAAATACAAAAAGAATCATAAGAGACTATGAACAATTATACATCAACAATGCACACTAACCTAAAAGAAATAAATTTCTAGAAACAAGTAACCTATCAAGATTGAATCATGAAGAAATAGAAAATCTGAATAAACATTACCAGTAAGGAGACTGAAACTGTAATTAAAAAAAACTACTAAGGATCAAAAGTCTAGGACACAATATATACACTGGAGAATTCTCCCAGAAAGTGAAAGAATACCAATCCAGAAAACAGAAGGGGAGAGAACACTTTCAAACTCATTTTATGAGGCCTGCATTACCCTGACACTAAAACCAAACAAGGTCTCTACAAGAAAAGAAAATTAGAGGCCAGTATTGCTGATGAACATAGATGTAAAAATTCTCAACAAAATATTAGCAAAATAAGTTCAACAATACAGTAAAAGGATCACTATGACCAAGTGGGCTTTATTCCAGGGATACCAGAATGGTTCAACATCCACAAATCAATCATTGTGTTGTACCACATGGACACAATCACCTCAATAGATGCAAAAAAGCATTTGACAAAGTTCAATATCCATTTATGATAGGGAGCATACCTCAATATAATAAAGGCTATATATAAGCCCAGAGCTAACATCATACTCAATGATGAGAAACTGAAAGCTCTTCCTCTAAGATCAGGAACAATACAAGGATGCCCGCTCTGACCACTTAAAAAAAAAAATATATATATATATATAGATTTCAGAGAGGAAGAGAGAGATAGAAACATCAAGGACAAGAATCATTAATCGGCTGCCTCCTGAATGCTTCCTACTGGGGATTGAGCCCGCAACCCGGGCATGTGCCCTGAGTCTCTATCGAACTGTGACCTCCTGGTTCATGTGTCAAGGCTCAACCACTGGGCCACGCCAGCCGGGCCACTCTCAACCATATTCAACATATATATAAAACCCTAAAGACTCCACACAAAAAAACTATTAGAATAAACAAAAGTTGCAGGATACAGAATCAATATATAAAAATCTGTTGTGTTGCTACATACTAGTAATTGCCAGAAAGAGAAATTAAGTAAACAATTCCATTTACAATTATACCCCCTCCCCAAAAAAAATGCCTGAGAAAAAATTTAACCACAAAGTTAAAAAAAACAAACTATACACTGAAAACTGTTAAGACATCGATAAAAGAAATTGAAGATGACACAAACAAAAATATATTCCACGCTTATGGACTGAAAGAACTGATACTGTTAAAATGTCCATATTACTGTGCTAGCCCAGTGTGCCTGAGTTGGTTGAGAGTCGTCCTATGCACCAAAAGTCACTTGTTCAATTCTCTCAGGGCACATGCTCAGGTTGTGGGTTTGATCCCCCTGTCAGGATACATATGGGAGGCAATAAATTATATTTGGCAATTTCCAAAAGAAAGAATTGGGGAAAAAGAATTATAGGTTAGCCCTAACCAGTTTTGCTCAGTGGATAGAGCATTGGCCTGTGGACTGAAAGGTCCCAGGTTCCATTCCAGTCAAGGGCATGTACCTTGGTTGTGGGCACATCCCCATCAGGGGGTGTGCAGGAGGCAGCTGATCAATGTTTCTCTCTCATTGATGTTTCTAACTGTCTATCCCTCTCCCTTCCTCTCTGTAAAAAAATCAAAATAAAATATATATTTTTAAAAAAGAATTATACGTTATAATATAGAACAAGGGCCCTAGCTGGTTTGGCTCAGTGGATAGAGCATCGGCTTGCAGACTGAAGGGTCCTGGATTTTATTCCAGTCAAGGGCACATGCCTGGGTTGTGGGCTTGATCCCCAGTAGGAGGCGTGCTGGAGGCAATTGATCAATGATTATCTCTCATCATTGATGTTTCTGTCTCTCCCTCTCCCTTCCTCTCTGAAATTAAAAAAAAATAATTTAAATCAAATAGTATTTCTAAAAAATAATAATTATAAAACAAGAGTTCTTTGATAGAGACTATTGTAGAGTACAACTACTTTGATAGAATTACTTAGAAGAATTAGCTATGCCAAGAATGGAGGAGTGGGGAGGTAAAGATTACCCAAGCACACTTTAGGCCTGATAGAGGAGATACCAAAAAAGGGGAGTAAACAATATAAAAGGCAGACACGAGACACAAGGGAGTCAACACAGCAGAAAAGCAAAGGGAATTGTGAAGGCAACCCCCAAGATAACATCTATGCTGGAAGTCTAGAGAGCAACAAGTCCAGATTACAGAAAAACTCCAGAAGAGCTCCAGGACAGTATCTCTTTAAAAAATATAACTGATATATCTTATGACATTGACAGTATGAAAAACTACACTGCAAGACATTCTACAGGTCAGGGGGAAAATATGTGAAAATTTCAATGTTTAAAAAAACTAAGCAAATTCTATTGTTTTAATGAATCAATTTTTAAACCCAATTGTATAAGAAATGTAATACTAGAAATAACAACTAAAAATATCTAACAAATATTTTACACTGTTCTAAGTACTTTGAGTGCATTAAATCATTTAACCTTCAACATTACTTTCATATATTCTATTTGGCTTATATGTAAATTTTTATATAATCATACACGGAAATAGAGTTTGAAATGTTTTGTGTGAGCATATTGAAAGAATGGAGAAGAGACTATGTGGGAAATTTCTCATCTAAAATTACTAGTATAGAAGAAAATATCTAAAACTGCTGAATCAAGATACAGCAATGTTTTATTAAGAAATGCAGCCAACAGGCGTAGCTCAATGCTAGAGCGCTGACCTATGTACCAGGAGGTCACAGTTCGATTCCTTGCCAAGGCACATGCCTGAGTTGCAGGCTCAATCCCCAGTGTAGGGCGTGCAGGAGGCAGTGGATCAATGATTCTCTCTCATCACTGATGTTTCATCTCTCTTTCCCTCTCCCTTTCTCTCTGAAATCAACAAAAATATATATAAAAAAAGAAATACAAAAAAATTAGCTAAGAGTGAAAAGTAGTTGCCTTTAAGAAGAATGGAGGGAACAGATAAGACACTGCATCTGTTGTTTTTGGGGTTTTTTGGACATTCAATATTATTTTGTAGTTTCAGGTGTACAGCATAGTGGTTAGACAATCATATCTCTATCTATCTCTATATATAAAAAGCCAGTGTCCGTGACGACCGTGACAACCAAACGACTGGTCACCATGAGGAGCATTGAGCACCTCTCAGTCCCTCTCCCCGGGCCCGTGAGCGGTGCGGGGAGGGACTGGGGACTGGTGAGCGGGCTGAACGGCTCGCAGGATCCGATGGATCAGCGATGGTGAACGGGGGAATCGGGGTGGGTGGCGGAAGGACCAGGCTGGCTGTCAGGCCATTGGGATCACCAGCTCATCCCCGGCTGCTCAGGGGCTCAGGCCTGCGGGAAAGCGGGCACTGGTGACTTCACCTCCATGCGTGTGCGCTGGGCCCGCCGCTGATGGAACGCGCTGCCTGCTCGGGGCCACTCACGCCGGGGCGGGTAGGTTGCGGGCATGCCCCACAGCTTCCGTCAGTGCCTCAAACCCCAGGAGCAGCAGTGGCAGTGGTGGCGCCCACGTGGGCGGCCCCGAGCAGGCAGCGTGTTCCATCAGCGGCCACCCGGCGCACACGCATGGAGGTGAAGTCGCTGGCACCCACTTTCCCACAGGCCTGAGCCCCTAAGCAACCAGGGATGACCTAGTGATCCCAATGGCCTGACAGCCCGGCAGTGGAGGTGGCATTCGGCCTGGGGACTGGCGAACGGGCAGAAGATGGCCCTGATCGCAGGAGGCTGGGCCCTAGGGACCTTACCCACATGATTTCATATGCTGGGCCTCTAGTATATATATAAAAGCCTAAGCGACCATTACGACCAGTTGACCGAACGACCAGTCACTATGATGCGCACTGACCACCAGGGGACAGATGCTCAAAGCAGGAACTGCCCCCTGGTGGTTAGTGCGCTCCCACAGCCAACCTCCCGCAGTCCCTCCCCCCGACCAGCCAGCCCCGAATGCCCAATCGGGACTGGGTGAGACGGCCCCAATCGGCCCCCATCGCTGGCCAGGCCGAGGGACCCCACCCGTGCACAAACTCGTGCACCAAGCCTCTAGTACTTAATAAACTGTGTCCCCAATATTTCCAGGACCCACCTGGCACCATACATAGCTATTACAATATTAGTGACTATTATTTCCTATGCCAGTGATGTACAACCTTTTGAGGTTGGTGTGTCAAACTTCGCCAAAAAACTGAGCATAACTCGGGTAGTGTGTCACTTTGAGGAAAAAACATTATTTCGCAAATGTTTCATCCTCGGCATGCAGCCGCCTCAGCGGCCGCATGTCATCAGAAATAGCTACATGTGTCAGTGCTGACACACGTGTCATAGGTTTGCCATCACTGTCCTATGCTGTACTTTATATACCCATGACTACCATTCTCAATCCATTCACTTTTTTCACCCAGTTCCCAACCCCTCTCCCCTCTGGCAACCATCAGTCTGTTCTCTGTATCTACAAGTCTATTTAGGTGTTGTTTCTTGGTTTATGGTGTTCTTTAGATTCCAAAAATAAGTGAAATCATATGGTATTTATCTTTCTTTGACTGACATATTTCACCTAGCTTAATACCCATCCATGCTGTCAAATATTGTAAGGTTTCATTCTTTTTATGGGTGAGTAATATTCCATTGTATATATGTACCACAGCTTTTTTATTATCCACTGATCTAGTGATGGGTGCTTAGGTTGCTTCTATAGCTTGGATATTGTAAATAATGCTTCCATGAACATAGGGGTGCATATATTCTTTCAAATTAGTGTTTTGGTTTTCTTTGAATATATACGCAGAAGAGAAATCGCTGAGTCATAAGGCAGCTGCATTTTTAATTTTTTGAGGAACTTCCCATAGTGGCTCACCAATCTGCATTCCCACCAACAATGCATGAGGACTTCCAAGGACACTGCATCTTTTGGTTAAAAGTTTTATAATTTTACAACTACTTCATTTTTGATAAATATTCAAAATTAACTTTTAAAAGATAGAAAATGATGAAAGTGAAAACAAAACTTGGTAACATCAGTTTCCATAGCAGTGTTTCCTAAAGGGCATCCTCTGAAATAAGAGTTCTCATTTCACAGAATTACCTTGGAGCCTTTAACATAGGGTGGAGAAAAAGTAGATTTACAGTTGTGTTGTGAGTATGCAAAAGTTTATCTTTGTATTATTATTTATTAATTATTGTATTATTTTCCATACAAACAACTGTAAACCTGCTTTTGCCCTACAAAGTATGTTAAAACATACTTTATGGTTTTTCCCTAACATTGGACGGCAAGAACTACCCATTCTCTCCTGTTTTAAGGCAGTGGTTGTCAAATGTAGTTAAGTCCACAGACCAGTACAAAGAAAAGCAAGAACAATGTTGAGTTTTTAACTAAGATTAATCAACTTAAAAAGCAATTCGTATTTTGAGAGCATGTCCTTACATTCTTAGAGTTAAAATATCTTCTCTTTTAAAAATAAGGGTGATAAGTGGCAATTTTTAATAACCTTCTTACTTTCCAAAATAAAAAGATGGCAAGCCTATGTCAGCACACTACCTTCATCGCACTAAAAAAAGTTAATGGTTCATGAAAGTCAAATCTGGGAATCTTTGGAAAACTCATTTGAATGATAAGAAAAAAGAATCCTCTTAGGAAAAACAACCCAGAAAGAGTATCATTAAAAAAAAGAAAACTAAGAAAAAGGAGGAAGTAGTATATCAAATGTACCTAATAGATTAGCTAAAATGAGCAATAAAAACTGTTTATTGAAGTTAACAATCCTAAAGTCACCTATGACAACTGGGTTCAAATGCCAGACCACATGGGGTTTATAAGTGAAGACTAACAGGCTAAGTTTAGCTTGATCTTTCTAAATGCTTACCTCCTCAAAAAGGTCAAAGGCTTTAGAGTGGGAATAATTTGAGAATTAATACAAGCTACTGGTTACAAGAATGGAGAAGTTGTTGGAACTAGGGGGAAAATAACGTAACCACATATATTCATATTCTAAAAAATTTACTCTTACTTTCATACACTGGTATCTAAACAGAATCAATTTTCTAGAAATTTGACCTAAATAACTTAATGTCAACAAGTAGAATTTGCATTTCAAATTACAATGGAAAGAAAATATCATCACTAGGATATCTAAAAGTTTTCATAGTGTCTGGCAGAAGGTAGATACTTTTCTCTCTTGAATAAATTAATGAACGCCTATACTTAACAAGACAGACATATTAGTAAATCCTCCATCTATCAAGCAAATATCACTATCTTACGAATGCACATATTCTACAACACACAACTCCAAATTTGTAGAATTAAAAAGCCAAAAACCTAATTTCACCTCACTTCAAGATTGAAACTAAAAGTAGAACCAAATTCGCCACCCTAGCCTCAGGTTTAGCCTAAGCCCTCAAGAATTAAAATTAACTTAGCCATCTAACAGGTCAAGCAATGACAAAGGTGTATACAGTTTCAGTAAACGTAGCTTTGGCTTTTATCATGGAATTACAGAAAATATGCTTAACTATCCTAAAATTTAGAATAAAATAGTTTGATTGAACATTTCTGTATGTTTAGACTTTTGCAACATGTACACAGTATTTATGTAATCACAAAAAGATTTTTAAAATATATTTTTTATTGATTTCAGAGAGGAAGCGAGAGGGAGAGATAGAAACATTAATGATGAGAGAGAATCATTGATCGGTGGCCTCCTGCACGCCCCTCTCTGGAACTGAGCCCACAACCCAGGCATGTGCCCTTGACCACAATTGAACCCAAGACCCTTCAATCCGCAGGCCGACGCTCTATCCACTGAGCCAATCCAGCTAGGGCACAAAAAGATTTTTATAAACTATAAAAAATTGTAAGTTATAACTTTTAAAACATTGTAAACAACATTGATAAATATAATTTATCAAGTATACAGTCATCTTAACTATTTGTGCAAACTGAAAACATAATGTCTCCACAATAACATTTAATACTAGCTACTAACAATTAGTTTGGAAATCCCTGATGACATATTAGTTGTAAGGTGATTAGTTATCTTGCAGGTGCAATAGACAGGTCACTACAGATTTAAAACACCAAACACCAACAATGCTAACAATATATATAAAACCATAGTTAACTTCAAGTTAATTATATACATTCATGTTCATGTCCAGAACTGCTAAGATTGATTGCAATAACATAAATGAAACTCACTAACAATTCAGGCAAATGTGAACTGAATGAAAATTTCAGAATTTTCATTATAATCCTGCAGAATGTGATCCTAAAACCAGGGAAGAAGAAATAATAGAACTGAGGTATCTTTTTTAAAAAATACATTTTTTATTGATTTTAGAAAGGAAGGGAGAATAACCTTACAGGGTGATCTGATCATAAATTCCTAACTGGGCAGGTCATGCACGTCCCCTACTGGGGATCGAGCCAGCAACCCAGGCATGTATCCTTGACTGGAATCGAACCCAGGACCCTTCAGTCGGCAGGCCAACACTTTATCCACTGAGCCAAACCAGCCAGGGCCTGAGGTAACTTTGCTGCAAGCCATTAACTCTGTCCTAGAGTTAAGCAGATCCAGTTCCTAAAAGAAATATAAGAACCAATCATGGGTAGTAGAGCAGATAGATTAAAAGGGCTTGAAAAAAAACTTCACCTTACTATATACTACTTAACTTTCTCAAGAGCATTCATATCTCATTTTCTCCTAATAATAATATCATAGGATAGAAGGGGAGACTATTATTACCTTTAACAAATAAAAAAACCTGTAATTCAGAAGTAAAATCACTTCCTTAAAGCTCTAAAGAATGCTCTAAAAAAAATCCCAAAACTCTTGACTCCTAATATGGTAAACTCTAATAGGTCACATTATCTGATACAATCTAAATTATTCTAGATATTTGTCATTTTGGAACCCAATTATGAACTGGTCACAAAATACAGTGGGAAGATCAAGAATATTTTCAGTGGTGAAATCAAGTCATTCGTTGGCATTTTTTCTTATCCACAGTACATTTAGCCACAAGACGTTTATAAGTCTAAGTGATGAAACATTTAATTCTATTAAGTGACGAAATGCATTCCTAGAGATGGTTCAACTTGGTTGCTTAGTTTCCTGAGCTAGAAACAGCTGACTATTCTGATTATTTTGCTGTTGTTGTTAATCCTCACCCAAGGATATTTTTCCATTGATTTTTAGGGAGAGTGGAAGAGAGAGGAAAGACAGAGAGAAACATCAATGTGAGAGAAACACATCAATTGGTTGCTTCCTGTATGAGCCCTGACCAGGCCCTGGGCCAGGGAGGAGCCTGCACCAAGGTACATGCCCTTGAACGGAATCAACCCCAGGACCCTTTGGTCCACAGCCGATGCTCTATCCACTGAACCAAACTGGCTAGGGCCCATCCCTGATTTTGACACAATGAAAAGCTTAGGGACAACTGTGTCTAGTTTACTTTTTCCAAAGCTCTGCATTTAAAAGTCTCATACAGATAATAAAATTTTTAAAAAGCCACACACACACAACTGTATATATAGTTCAAACACCAACAAAACTGGAACATTAAGATATTTATTAGGTTGAAAATACTACAAGTATCACATGTTAGTTTTCTCCTTCCATAGGACTGTCACATCTTTGCATCTCCAGATCTAGCCATACAGGCCTCCTTTCAATCTTCAAAAACAAAGATCTTTCCCAGTCAAGACATTCATACATATTGTACCTCCTACAAAAAATGCCCGCCCCACTCCTCCATTCTTTGCATAGCTAATTCTTCAAAGTAATTCTATTAAAGTAGTTGTACTCTACAATAGTCACTATCAAAGAACTCTTGTTCTTTATTATAACTTATAATTCACCCATATATATCAGATGTACCGCCTTTAAAACAATGAACCTTCTCCTATGCAGCCACGAAACCATTATCATAGCCACCAAATTTAACATTAATATTATTGTCTGATGTACAGCCCAAATTCTCCAATTTGATACAAAAACATTCTTTAAAGCTTTTTTCAAAATCCAGGATCCAGTCAAGGTTCACACTTTGCATTTGTCATGTCTCTTTTGTCTCCTTCAATATCAGCTGTATCATCCTTGTTTGGAGGTATTTTTATTAAATACTAGAGCCTGATGCACGAAATTCATGTAAGGGGCTCGGCCCTCACACCCCCGGCTTCATCCAGGACGTCTGGAAGGTGGGTCGGCTGTCTGGTCTAATTAACATATTATGCTTTTATTATTATAGACTAGACATTTTTTGAAATCAGCTATCTTGTTAGCACGCTACACATATTAAATCTGTCTTACTGTTTCCTCATGATTAAAAGTTAGGTTAAACAATTTTAGCAAAAAATTACATAGATGCTGTGTTTATTTGTCTTTGTGCTAGCGTGTGTCCTTCCTCCAAAAATAAGACATACTCCACAAGGGCAGTGAACATGTCTTATGGTGTTCAACAATGTATCTCTAGCATCTTAAACTATATGGCCCATAGAAGATCCTCAATAACATTTGTTCAACAAATAAGTAAATTAATTCTTCGTAGCATATAGAACCAAAGTGTATTATTTTCTTCAAGATGGACAACCAATATATATTTGTTGATATTAACTCACAATTAAAAGATAATGTCATTAGGATCCAAAACTATATTATGTAAATGTTTTGAAATTTAGAATAAATGTATTTTTAGTACTAGGTAAGTGCTCTTAACCAGAACTGCATAAACTATTATTCTATCTATTTAATGGAGAATTCATAAATTGCTATCAAAAAGTCGCAGACTGTAGCCCAGCCAGTGTGTCTCAGTGTTTGAGTGTCAACCTATGGCAGAAGATCAGGGTTCAATTCCCAATTAGGGCACATGCCCAGGTTGCAGGCTCCATCCCCAGTGTAGGGCGTGCAGGAGGCAGCCAGTCAATAACTCTTTCTCATCATTGATATTTCTATCTCTCTCTCCCTTCCTCTCTGAAATCAATAGAAATAATTTTTTAAAAAGTCACAGACTGTGAACAGAGGAATTCAAGTACCCATAAAAAGAACCTTAGACCTAGCCAGTTTGGCTCAGTGGATAGAGCGTTGGCCTGCGGACTGAATGGTCCCGGGTTCAATTCCCGTCAAGGGCACATGCCTGGGTTGTGGTCTCCATCCCCAGGAGGAGGCGTGCAGGAGGCAGCCAATCCATGATTCTCATTATTGATGTTTCTCTCCCTCTCTCCCTCTCCCTTCCTCTCTGAAATCAATAAAAATATATATTTTTAAAAAAAGAACCTTAAACTAATGTGAGGAGACAAGAGGAAATGATGCTGTATTTTTCTCAATGAAAACAGGTTTCTTTTGTTTCTATATGATTAAAGCATCTTAATATTATAAACTGTAATTCTTAAAAAACAAAAACAAGACACAAAAAACTCTTCTAGGAAGAGTAAACTGGTACATATGCCAGACACTCCGCAAAGAGCTGAAAGTTTAATGATTACAACCTAGTCTCCTGGCCTCAGGAAAAAAGAAAACTGACTATATCATCCAAAAAGCTTAGGTGCTACAACTAAACACATGCAAAGAAATTAAAGCATGAATAAAACTTTAAAAAATATTATAATCGTTTCTGCTATGTACACACGTTCAGGCAAAGGAACTTGATGGCAGTTCTGTTGGGGCACTCAACTGCACTCTTAAGGTTGGGTTATAGTTCAGAAAAAGCAGAGGCTACAAATATGAAATTCCTCAACTTCCTCCCCACTCTTTTCCCCCTAAACCTATCCACAAAAGTATGTATCTAATTCACTTCTTTAAGGAGAACATGGTTGTTCTTCAGTATTAGAGAGATCTCACATTAAGGATCTCACTTTATCACCCTAGCTGGTTTGGCTCAGTGGATAGAGCATCGGCCTGCAGAATGAAGGGTCCTGGGTTCGATTCCAGTTAAGGGCACATGCCCTGGTTGCAGGAGATAGCCAATCAATGATTCTCTCTCATCATTGATGTTTCTATCTCTCTCTCCCTCTCCCTTCCTCTCTGAAATCAATAAAAATATATTTTTTAAAAATAATTTCACTTTATCATTTTTCTCCTTTCCTAACCTTTCCTTTTTACTTATTGACTTGAGTAATAAAAACACCGATTTGTTGTTCCACCTATCTATGCATTCACTGTGTCAAGATTAATATGCAAAATCTAATTTTATTTCTATACACTAGCAATAAACAATCTAAAAACGAAATTGAGAAAAAATTTCCATTTGCAATAGCATCAAAAAGTTCAAAATACTTAGGAATAAATCAAAAAGTCTCAGACTGTGGCCCAGCCGGTGTGGCTCAGAGTAAGGCGTAAGGCTTGTACAATGAAAACTACCTAACAGCAGAGAAAGGAATTAAATAAGACCTACAGGTTTGGAAAGACATGTTCATGGATATTAACATTAAGATGGCACTACTTCCCAAATTGGTCTACAGACTCAATGCAATTATCGATCAAAATCCCAGCTGACATTTTTTTTATAGAAACTGATCCTAAAATTCATATAGAAAAGAAAACCCATAATAGCCAAATAAATATTGAAAAGAGGAAAAAAAAAAAGAACAAAACTGGAGGACTCACACTTTCCATTTCAAAATTTTATACAAAGCAACAGTAATCAAGATGTTATGATATAGACATTAAGGACACAAAAATTGTTGAAATTAAATTGAGAATCCAGAATCAAACCCTTACACTTATGGTCAATTGATCTTTGGAGATTGTCAAAACAACTCAGTCAGAAAGAAGAGTCTCTTTTACATTTACACAATGGAATACTATGCAGCAGTAAAAAAGAAGAATCTCTTACCCTTTGAGACAGCATGGAGGAACCTGAAGAGTATTATGCTAAGTGAAAGAAGTTAGAGAAAGACAAATATCACATAATCTCACTTATACCTGGAATCTAATAAACCAAATAAATTGACAAAATAATCCCAAACACATGGAAGCATGCAACAGACTGAGGAACTTTAGAGGCAACAGGAAGGGGGGAGGGGAGAGGAAAGGGAGATCAACCAAAGAACTTATATGTATACTAGAGGCCCAGTGCACAAATTTGTGCACCAGTGGGGTCCCTCGGCCTTGCCTGTGGGAGTGGGCCTAAGCCATCAGTTGGACATCCCCCAAGAGCTCCCAGACTCCGAGGGACCTCCCACCCCGAGTGCACGATTGGGGCCGGGGAGAGATGTGGGAGGTTGGCCAGCCAGGGAGGGACCGCGGGAGGGCTCCAGGGTATGTCCAGCCCATCTCGCTCAGTCCTGATTGGCCGGACCCCAGCAGCAAGTTAACCTACCAGTCGAAGCATCTGCCCCCTGGTGGTCAGTGCACATCATAGCGAGTGGTTGAGTGTCCTTAGCATATCATTAGCATATTATGCTTTGATTGATTGAACGGATGACTGGACACTTAGCATATTAGGCTTTTATTATATAGGGTAGATTATATAGGATATGAACAATCCATGGACACAACAATAGTGGGGTGAAGACCTGGGGAGGGAAAGGGAGTAGCGAGGAGGGGGGAATCAATGAGGGGGAAATAGGGGAACATCTGTAATACTTTCAACAATAAAGATAAAATTTTAAAAAGTCTTTTTAACAAATGTTTCTGGGAAAATGTTATTCACATGTAAAAGAAAGAAGCTGGACACCTACTACACACCATATGCAAAAATTAACTCAAAATGGATCACAGGCTAAATGTAAGAGCTAAAACTATATAATTTTTTTTAAATCATAGGAGTAAATCTTTGTGACACTGTTTAAATCAATACTTTCCTTAGATTTATCAAAAGCACAAGCAAAATAATAAAAAGGGATAAACTGAACTTCATCAAAATTAAAAACTTTTGTGCTTCGAAAGACACCACCAAGTGAAAACCCAACCCACAGAATGGGAGAAAATAACTGCAAATCATACATCTGATAAGGGATTTGTATCCAAAATATATAAAGAATGTTTACAATTCAACACAAGATAAACAATCCAGTTTTTTAAACAGGCAAAGGACATAAATAGGCAATTCACCAAAGAAGGCATACAAAAGACTAATGACTACCAGGAAAAGATGCTCAACATCATTAGCCATCAGGGTAATGTAAATCAAAACCACAATGAGATTACCACAGCACACCCACTAGGATGATTATAACAAAAAAGACAGACCCAAGTACTGGCAAGGATGTAGAGGAATTAGAATCCTCACATTTGCTGATACAAGCTCTTTGGAAAACTGGCAGTTCCTCAAAATGTTAAACACAGAGGTATCATATGACACAGCAATTCCACTAAGATATGTACCCAAGAGAAATGGAAACACATGCCCACACAAACCCTGTACATGAATGTTCATAACAGCATTATTTATAATAGCCAAAAAGTGGAAACAACTGTTCATCAACTGATGAGTAAATAAACAAAATGTAGGGTACCTTTACCAAATATATTTTGGGCATAAAAAGGAATGAAGTTCATATACATGCTACAACATGAATATGAAAGAAGCCAAACACAAAAGGCCACAAATTATATAATTCCATTTATATGAAATGTCCAGGATAGGCAAAATATAAAAACAGAAGTAGATTAGTGATTGTCAGGAACTAGAGCAGGAGGAGGGAGGAATGGGAAATAAATGGTAATTGGTATAGGGTTTCTTTTTGGGGTAATAAAATGTTCTAAAATTAGATAGTGGTGATGATCACACACTATGATTTTTCTTAAAAAATACACTGAATTGGTCCGGTTGGCGTGACTCAGTGGTTGAGCGTTGACCTATGAACCAGGAGGTCATGGTTCGATTCTGGGGCAGGGCACATGCCCAGGTTGTGAGCTCAATCCCATATGGGCATGCAAGAGGCAGCCAATCAATGATTCTCTCTCATCATTGATGTTTCTCTCTCTCCCTCTTTCTTCCTCTCTGAAATGAATTAAAAAAAAATTTTTTAACCCACTGAATTTTATACGTTAAAAGGGTGAATTATAATGGCATATGAAATATCTCATTAAAGCTGTTCTTTTTTTTTTTTTTTAAGTGATTCAAAAGAAGCAGACTTTTAATAGAAAGAAGTTCTTGGAATACCTTAATCCCGTGGTCGGCAAACTGTGGCTCGCGAGCCACATGCGGCTCTTTGGCCCCTTGAGTGTGGCTCTTCCACCATGTGGGGCTTGACAGGGGACCTCAGGCCATGCCCCCCACCCATGGGGCTTGACGGGGAACCTCAAGGTGCACCCCTGCCCTGGCTCAGGCCGGGGTACCTCAGGTTGCGCCCCCCGTCCTGGGACAGGGGACCTCAGGCCGCACCCCCGTCCCGGGCTGGGGGACCTCAGGCTATGTCCCCTGCCCGGCGGGGATTGACGGGGAACCAGGCCATTCTCCCTGCCCTGGCGCCGGGCCGGGGGACCTCAGGCAGAATACCCCACCCCAGAGTCGAGCTGGGGGACCTGAGGGTGCACTGGGGGCCCTGAGGCTGCACCCCCCACCAGGTGGGGCTTGATGGGGGACCTGAGGCTTCGTCCTCCACCCAGTGCCAGGCCAGAAGACCTGAGGCTGCACCCCCCACCCAGTGGGGCTTGATGGGGGACCTGAGGCTGCACCCCCTGCCCAGTGCCAGGCCAGGGGACCTGAGGTTGTGCACCTGCCCTGCGGGGCTTGATGGAGGTGGGGCCGGTGGGTCTGGATCTTGCCCAGTCGGGGAGGGGCCGGCCGGGTCTGGGTCTCACACAATTTCGAGGCACGGGCAGGTGGGTGGGGACTTGACTCTGGGTCCCACGGCACGCCCCAGACTCTGACAGGAGGAAGATTTTCATATACATTTTACTAATTTTCTTTCAACTCTGACACTTCTATTATAGAGAAAGGGCAAATAGCAATATTAAAATATTTCCTCTAATTAATTCCCTTTTAATGTGCATGAATTTCATGCACTGGGCCACTAGTTCTTTTTATATTTGTACAAGAATGATAGATAAAAACCGTCTTTCAATCAGTATAAAATGAAAATTCTACATGATAAGCATGTATCGCAGCTTAATTAGTAGGGTTTTTTCTTTCTTAGTGATACATCAAATAATGTTACATCTTGCAAGTGATGGCATCTTTATTTGATGAAATAGTGTTTCTTAAACAGTTGTTAATAAGTACCTTGGAAGAAAACATTTTTCATTTTAGGTAATTACTTTAATGTGTACTAAAAATATATTGAATCCTAAATGGATGGTTGTTGCTTAGAATAAAGCTAAATGAGTCAATTTCAAGTTAATATACAGAAACAGTAAGTAAATAATAGAGATGATATCAGATATGGCAAAAAAACATAGTTTAGGAAACACATTTGACAACAAAAGAATAAAGTCTAAAACCCTTCAAAATATAAAATGTTTTCACAAACTAACCTCTCAAACAATCCTCATTCCCACTACCTAATACTCCAATCATGATAATTCATTATTTCTCATTATTCCTATGAGATGAGATTGTCAAGAAACAGACTATAAAGGGCTTTGTCTGGAGCTTACCTTATAAACAAATATTTTCAATCTTTCTTTTTTCCACCAAGGCCCAATGATCCTGAAAATCCTCATTAATAACAGCAATTTACCACAGCATTAGTTCATCTTTCATTTCCTCTCTTTCCCTCCTCCTTTTTTTTTTTTTTTTTTTTTTTTTTTTAGAGAGAGAAAGGAGGAAGGGAAAAAGAGGAATGCGGGGCAGAGAGAGGGAAAGGAACATCAATTTGTTGTTCCACTTATTTGTATATTGTTGGTTGATTTTTGTATGTGCCCTGACCAGGGATGGAACCCACAACCTTGGCATGTCAGGATGAAAATCTAACCAGCTGAGCTACCTGGCCAGGGCTCCCTTCCCTCCTTTTTTGAGGATGGGGAAGGAACAATTTTCATTTATTTTTATTTTTGTTGTTAATCCTCACCCAAGGATCTTTTTTCCATTGACTTTTAGAGGGAGTGGAAGGGAGGGAGGGACATAGGAGAAGAGAGAGAAATATCTATGTGAGAGAGACACATGGATTGGTTGCCTCCTGTGTCCCAACCAGTGTCTTTGACCAGGAATCACAGGCTCAGGCTCTATCCACTGAGCTACACCAGTCAGGGCAGGAAGGAACTATTTTTAAATCTATTTCCCAACGTTTCTGAGATGCCACCATTCATCCATAGCATCTCAAGAATTGGAGGCCTCCTCTATGTCTAACATCATTAATATGACCAGCAGATGACCCCGGAAGAAAAGGAAGAAAAAATGATTCAACTAATAAGAAAAATATCTGAAAGCTAAGAAGGATGAATGAATGCAGGTATCCCAAAGTAAGCCTTTCACATTGTGGCATCATGGGAAATAAAAGGGAGCTAGCTGCCCACATTTCATCCTAAATTAAAGTCTACCAAGCCATGTACCCAAACAGGTATTGCCTCCTGATTTAACAAAAATTGAAAAAAACTACAATATAAAAGACAAAGACCAAGACTATAGACTCCAAAGGAAACAATCCAGGGAACAAAAGAGAATTTAAAGAAACATTCAGAGCCCAAAAGTGAGCTCCTGCATATTAAATATACATAAAAACCTTTTATTGAACTGAAAAAATAAGTCAATGAAAATGTCCCCAGGCCTGGCCCGTGTGGCTCCACTGGTTGGGCATCACCTGTGCACCAAAAGGCTGCAGGTTGGATTCCCAGTCAGGGCACATGCCCAGGTTGCCACTCAATCCCTAGTAGGGGGCCTGTTGGAGGCAGCTGATGGATGTTTCACTCCAAGGGGTGGAGGTAGGGCTGTGAATGATCTAGGAAATGCAAATATACAAGAGGCTTTCGCCCTAACCGGTTTGGCTCAGTGGATAAAGTGTTGGCCTGGGGACTGAGGAATCCTGAGTTCGATTTCCAGTCAATGGCATGTACCTGGGTGGATGTGCAGGAGGTAACCAATGGATGTATCTGTTTCTCTCTCTCTGTCTGGTGGATGTGCAGGAGGTAACCAATGGATGTGTCTGTTTCTCTCTTTCTCTGTCTCTTCCCCACCCTTCCCTTCCACTCTCTCTAAAAATCAATGGAAAAATATCCTTGGGTGAGGATTAACAACAACAAAAAAAGGCCTCTACCCTGGCCGTTAGAGCTCCGGCCTGCACACTGAAGGGTCATGGGTTCAATTCCCAGTCAAGGACATGTACCTGGGTTGAAGGTTCAATCCCTGGCCCTGTGAGGACACATGCCAGAGACAACCAATCAATGTTCTCTCTCGCATCGATGTTTCCTTCTCCTTCCCTCCCACTCTCTCTAAAACTGATAGAAAAAAATATCCTCAGGTGATGATTAATAACAAACAAAAAAAGCTCTCAACACAGATATATTTCAGAGGAGAAAAAAAATTTTTGATCCATGTGTATATTTTCATTTATAAAAATGTCAACTTTGCATACTGCTCTTTAACATGCCTTATTTTTAATTTTAAAAACATATTAGAAACATCTTTCCATATCTAGATTTCCAAAAATAGATTTCTATAGCATCTTTTTATTTATTTTGCTATTTAATATATTTTAATTGAACTGTAAATGACATATAACATTACATTAGCTTCAGGGGTACTACATAATGAGTCTATAATTGTATCCTATATAATAAAAGGCTAATATGCAAATCGACCAAATGGCAGAACAACTGGTTGCTATGATGCACACTGACCACCGGGAGGCAGATGCTCAATGCAGGAGTTGCCCCACGGTGGTCAGTGTGCTCCCACAGAGGGAGCGCCAATCAGCCAGAAGCCAGGCTCACGGCTGGTTAGTGCAGTGGTGGTGGCAGGAGCCTCTCCCACCTCCACAGTAGCACTAAGGAAGGAACAGCGAGTCAAGCGGTAAGAAGTAGCGAACAGGTGAGTAGCAAGGGGTCCTGGACTGCAACAGGGATGTCCGACTGCTGGCTTAGGCCCGCTCCCCATCCCAGACTGCGAGAGGATGCAGGCGAGCTGAGGGACCTCCCCGCCAGTGCACGAATTTTGTGCACCAGGCCTCTAGTAAGTATATAGATACATAGAAGTGTACAATATAATCAGTACCTTACTTGAAGGAAAATAAGAGCATTTATCCTATAAACCAGTGTTTAACTCTGCTCTATGTTTACATTCTAATAAATCACAAAATAAGGGATGCTTGGTCCTAGCACATTTCAACAGGATTATTTTATCTTTCCTTCTGAAAGAGACAGACACAGGAATCAAGCAGGAGCCGAACGCCACGGGCCAGGGGTGCACATCACATCTCCACATGGGGATTGGGCGCTGTGACTCAGGTGGAGGGGTGAGTGCAGGGGCCCAGGGGCCCAGGGGTCAGCTGGGACCTGCCCTTCCACACCAGAAGTTCATGCTTCGATCACTGGCCAGGCCTAGGGACCGCACCCGTGCACGAATTTCGTGCACCGGGCCTCTAGTATTACATAAACATCAGCATAATAAGTCCAAGGATATTAAGAGTGGGAGGGAGGGGAGGGAGGGAGGGAAAGAGAAAGGTCAATGTAGAGGCACATCAATTGGTTGCATCCTGCACAAGCCCTAATCAGGGTATGATGGAGCCTGCAACCCAGGTATATGCCCTTGACTGGGAATCTAACCCTTGACCCTTCTGAGCATGGGCCAACAATCTAACCACTTAGCAACACAAGCCAGGACTAATAAGTCTTGCTAACCTCTATCACCAGCTACAAATTTATTTCTTGTGATGAGAACTTTTAAGATTTACTCTTAGCAACTTTTAACTATGTAAAACAGCATTATAAACTATTAGAGGTCCGGTGCACAAAATTCGTGCACTGGAGGGGGGGATGTCTCCCAGCCTGGCCTGTGCCCTCTCACAGTGCAGGAGCCCTGCGATCGATCGCCCCAAAGAGGTAGGCCCCGCCCACCCATCCGGGGCTCCTTGATGGATTGCCCCAAAGAGGTAGGCCGGAGCCAAGGAACCCCCGGCCTCACCGCGCAAGCCAGTGTCAAGCCCCCGCCCACCCACGCACACAGCCCTGCCCACTCATGTGCACCTGCTGTGCACGCAGCCTCCTGGTGATTGCTTGTTATTGCGTGAGGGTGTCACGACCACACAGGCTTTTATTAATAGGATAGTCACCATGCTATACATTACATCTACATGACTATTTTATAACTGAAATTTGTACTTTTTGACCCCCTTTAACCATTTTGTCAGCACTGTCACCACTCCCCCTACTCTGGCAATCACCAATCTATTTTCTGCGACTGAGCTCAGGTTTTTCTTGGTTGTTGTTTTTGATTCTACATGAAAGTAAAATCATACAGTATATGTCTTTCTTTGTCTGACTTATTTCTCTTAATCATAATGTCCTCAAAGCCCATCCATGTTGTCTAGGTGATATGAAGTTTTTTCATTTAAATTTTCTATGATTGTATGAATAGAAAAATGTTTGTATTAATAATGCTTTAAATGGGAGCTGAAGGAGTTGAAACTTTTTTCAAGGAGCTCGTCTACATACATCTAGATGATATAAGGTAAGATAAATAAATGGCTTTTGCTGTGTTTGTAACTAGGAAAAGTCTTGACCATATTTCTAATATGAAAGGAAAGTATCAAAAGGTAACTGAAAATACAAGTCAAAGAAATAGATTCTTAAATATAAGGGAAAGACTAGCCTTGAATCAGAGAAAGTACATTTCTTCTGATGTGAGGAAGGGTGCATTAATACTTAAATTGGTATACTTGAAGAGAGCAAGTAGAAGCAGTTTATGTCTGAGAGTCTCAAATTTGTTCTATGAAGAAACCCCCCACGTCCCCCCCCCAAAATTGCTTAAAAAGAAGCCAGGAATTTTAACTATGCTGCAATGCATGAAATAACCATAACTCCCCAAAGAAACAGTGGACTAGATTAGCAAGTCTTGAGGTATGGTTCCTAGAGACCTACAAGGTCATAGCTAGTTTCAAAATAATACTAAGACATTATTTACCTTTTTCACTCTCATTCTCCCAAAAGTGTAGAATGGCATATTGAGGCTAAACATGTGATGATTTCGCTCTGAAGACTTATGGTATATACACATATGTACTTTTTCTATTTTAAGTTTCTATTTTAATTCCTAATATAGTAAATATTGATAGAGATAACCCACATAAAACTTCTTGTGGTAGTCAATAATTAAGAGTGTAATCTGGTCCTGAAACCAAAAAGTTTACAAACCACTGCACTAGAAATACTATAAAAATGTTCTTAATTTCTTAGATCTTTGCAAATAACCACTTTTATTTATTCCTCTCTAATGAACATCAATAACACTGAGATGACAACATATATCTTCAGCCTGTTTTAGGGAAAGAAAAATCTAAGTGGTGGATTTAAACAACTGTCAAAAATGGAAAAGAACTGAAATCTAGAGAAAAATGGAAAAAAGGACACTCAGGAGAAACGACTTTGGGAAGATTCTATCCCCTTGACAATTCTCATCATTAACCTAATGGAAAAAGTGCCCATTGTTTTCATTATAACCTAAATCTTATTTTAGTTTTAGAAAGTACCTGGAAGGTCACTTACTTTCTAGCTAATGTGGGAAAATGGCTTCTTATAATATCCCATCTAATAAAGAGGGAATATGCTAACTGACCATCACTCTGTCACAAAGATAGCTGCACAACCAGCAATCAGCAGGGACCTGAGGCTAAGTCCTCCCCCACCCCCATGGGGCTTGACAGGGGACCTCAAGTTGCGCCCCCCACCCGGCAGGGCTTGACAGGGGACCTCAGACTGTACCCCCAGGGCGTCAGGCGGGGGGACCTCAGGCCACACCCCCCGCCCCAGTGCCAGGCCAGGGGACCTGAGGCCATGCCCCCCACCCGGCAGGGCTTGACGAGGGACCTCAAGGTGCACTTCCCGTCCTGGTGCTGGGCTAGGGGACCTCAGGCTGCTTCCTCCACCCCAGTGCCAGGCCAGGGGACCTCAGGCCATGCCCCCCACCAGGTGGGGCTTGACAGGGGACCTCAGACTGCACCCCCGCCCGGTGGGGCTTGACAGGGGACCTCAGGTCGCACCCCCCACCCCAGCACCGGGCCAGGGGACCTGAGGCTGCGCCCCCCTGCCTGGCTGGGCTTGACAGGGGACCTCAAGCCATGTCCCCCACCCAGCGGGGCTTGACGAGGGACCTCAAGGTGCACCCCTAGTGCTGAGTCTGGGGAATCAGGCCGCGCCCCCGCCCAGCGGGGCTTGACGGGGGACCTGAGGCTGCGCCCCCCTCCCGGTGCTGGGCCGAGGGACCTGAGGCTGCACCCCCCCGCCTGGCGGGGCTTGACGGGGAACCTCAGGCCATGCCCCCCACCCAGCAGGGCTTGACAGGGGATCTCAGGCCATGCCCCCGACCTGGCGGGGCATGACGGAGGACCTCAAGGCACCCCTCCCGCCCCGGTCTGGGTTGGGAGACCTCAGGCCACACCCCCCATCCTGGTGCTGGGCCAGGGGACCTGAGGCTATGCCCCCTTCCCAGCAGGACTTGACAAGGGTGGGACTGGTCAGGTCTGGATCTAGCCCAATGGGGGGGGGGGGGGGGGCCGGCCGAACTGGGTCTCACGCGATTTTGAGGTGTACGTGGGTGGGCGGGGACTTGACTCTGGGTCCTGTGGTAAGCCCCAGACTCTGACAGGAGGAAGGTTTTCATATACATTTTACTAATTTTCTTTCATCTCTTGCTACTTCTATTATTGAGAAAGGGCAAATAGCAATATTAAATTATTTCCTCTAATTAATCCCCTTTTAATGTGCACGAATTTCGTGTACCGGGTCACTAGTCCCTAAATAAGATGCTCATCTAGCCTCTGCTTAAACATGTCCCTGAAAGGAGAATTCTCTATCTCACAACACCTAAATGCAATTTTATAAAACATCTAGTAGTCCACAAGGTTCCCACACTACAAAGTTCCTTTAGAACTACTTTATTAATCACCAATTTTAAATAAATGTGATTGAAACTACTAAAATATTTGTCAAGTATGAAAATCATGTCTATTATTAGTCTTTCCTCTATATAGTTCATAGTTATCTATAATAATAAAAGTGTAATATGCTAATTAGACCAGCTGTCTTTCGGATGACCTTCCAAACAAAGCCGGGGCTGTGAGGGAAGCCCGGGTCCCAAGTGCCAGAGGGAAGCCATTGCTGGCAGCCAAGGGAATGAAGGTCTACTCTTGCATGAATTCCGTGCGTCGGGCCTCTAGTCCTATATAATAAAAGGCTAATATGCAAATCGACCGAATGGCAAATGACTGGTCACTATGACGTGTACTGACCACCAGGGGGCAGACACTCAACGCAGGAGCTGCCCCCTGGTGGTCAGTGTGCTCCCACAGGGGGAGGACCGCTCAGCCAGAAGCTGGGCTCACAGCTGGCAAGTGCAGCGGTGGTGGTGGGAGTCTCTCCCACCTCCACAGCAGCACTAAGGATGTCCAACTGCTGGCTTAGGCCCACTTCTCGCAGGGAGCGGTCCTAAGCCGTCATTCAGATATCCCCCAAGGGCTCCTGGACTGCGAGAGGGCACAGGCCTGGCTGGGGGGACCCTCCCCTCCGCCCAAGAGCACAAATTTTGTGCAAAGGGCCTCTAGTGTTTTAATAAGAACTCATAAGTTTAAAACTGCTCTCAGCAGGTCACAAATGACTTCCTTACTGCTAAATACAATGAACTTCAGTCTGACCTGAACTCTCAGCAGCATTGTAGTGGCTGATCACTCCTTCCTCTCAACATTCTTCCATTGGCTTCCATTAGGACACACCCTTCTGGTTTTCCTTCTAGCTCTCTGATTACTTCTCAGTATCTTTGGTAGTGCTTTTTCTGCCTGTCCTTGAAAATTTTCTATTCTACAAGGATTATGCTCAAACCTTTTCTCACTCCACATACTCTCAGTGTATGAATCTATTCACTCTATAGTTTCTATTGCATCTATCAGCTATTAGCTTCTAAATTTATAGCTTCACAAATGTCTTCCCTTTATATCTAATTATTACTGAACATCTCAGTTTGGATTTTCCACAACCAACTCAAATTCCTCAGGTCCAAAAGTGAGCTCATAATCTTCCATTCCAAACCTGCTCCTCTTCTTGAGTTCTCAGCTTCTCTAAATGTCAACCACCAGTTGTTCAAAGTCGGGATACTTGGGAAGCAACCCAAGTGTCCATCAACAGATGAGTGGATAAAAAATCTGTGATACATACATACAACAGAATGTTATTCGGCCATAAAAAAAGAACGAAATCACCATTTGTGACAGTGTGAATGAACCTAGAGGGTATTATGCTAAGTGAAATAAGTCAGTCAGAGAAGGTAATACAAATACAGATAATACAAATACTGTATTATCCGACTTGCATGTGGAATCTAAAGAACAAAATAAATGAACAAACAAAACTGAAAGACTCAGACACAAGAACAGACTGGTGGTTGCCAGAGGGAAAGGGACTTGGGGGACTGGGTGAAAGAGGTAAAGGGATTAGGTACAAACAGGTAGTTACAAAGGAGTCACAGGGAAGTAAAGTTCAGCTTAGGTCAATAATATTACAATAACTATGTATGGGGCCAAGTGGGTACTGGAAATATCAGGGGGAACACCTTGTAAAGTATATGACTCTCTAACCACTATGCTGTACACCTGAAACTAATACAAAATAATATTAAATGTAAACTGTAATTGAAAAATAAAATTTAAAGTTCTTTATTAAAAAATTGAAAAGCCCTGTCTGGCATACTATGGTTAGAGCGTCTCAGGTTCAATTCCGGTCAATGGCACATATCTGGATTGTCAGTTCATTCCCCTGGACCAGCTGGGTACAGGCCAATCTATGTGTGTGTCTCTCACATCGATGTTCCCCTCTCTCCCTCTCTCAACTGTTTGGCAATTCCTCAAAATGTTAAACACAGAAGTATTATCTGACCCAGCTATTCCACTTAGAAATGTACCCAAGAGAAATGGAAACACATGTTCACACAAACCCTGTACACAAATGTTCATAGCATTATTTATTATAGCCAAAAAGTAAAAACAAACCAAATGGCAATCAACTAATGAATAAACAAAATGCAGTATGAAATATATTTCGGTCATAAACAGGAATTAAGTATAAACACATGCTACAACATGGATGTACCTTAAAACACTATGCTAAGTGAAAAAAGCCAGTCACAAAAGGCCAAAAATTATATTATCCCACTTATATGAAATGTTCAGAATAGGCAAAATATAAACACAGAAAATAATTTATTACACAGAAAATAGATTAGTGGTTGCCATAAGTATTGGGGAAGGGGCAAATAAAGAATGACTGATTGTAGATACAGATTTTAATTTTAGGGTAATGAAAATATTCTGAAGTTACATAATGGTGATGGTTGCACAACTCTGTGAATACATTAAAAAAATTTCACTCAATTGTAGCTAAAAATGTTATATACATATGAATTATCTATATATATAAAAGCCTAAGCAACCAGATGACTGGCCGGTAATTATGACGCACACTGACCACCAGGGGACAGACGCTCAATGCAGGAGCTGCCCCCTGGTGGTCAGTGTGCTCCCACAGCGGGAGTGCCGCTGTTCAGCTGATTGTTGGGTGCCAGAAGCCAGGCTCATGGCTGGTGAGTACCGCTGCAACAGCATGAGCCTCTCTCGCCTTCATGGAAGCCCTACCAGCAGCCTGCGGGGATCAGGCTGGAACCAGCAGCCTGACATCCCCCGAGGGGCCCCGGATTGCAAGAGGGCACAGGCCAGGCTGAGGGACCCCACTGGTGCACGAATCCGTGCACTAGACCTCTAGTGTACATATAAACATGGTATGTGCTAATATATCTAACTAAAGCTATTATTTTAAAAGTGTACAGTTAGGCCCTCGACACAAGGATTTGTAAGATCAAAATAAAGAGTAAAGATAAAAGTGTACAGTTAGGATTTGTGCATTTCGCCTGACTGGCATGGCTCAGTGGTTGAGCGTGGACATATGAACCAGGAGGTCACAGTTCGATTCCAGGTTCGATTTTAGTCAGAGAACTTACCCAGGTTGTGGGCTCGATCCCCAGTGGGGGTGTGTGCAGGAGGCAGCCAATCAATGATTCTCTCTCATCGATGTTTCTATCTCTCTTTCCCTCTTCCTTCCTCTCTGAAATCAAAATATGTTTTAAAAAAAGATTTGTGCATTTCAATATGTGTAAATTTTACCTTAGAAAAACTTTAAAACAGAAAACATGGAGTAAAATGGAGGAATGAGTAGAGGTATTGATGAAATAAGCCTGGGCACAAAAAAGGTCATTATACTATTTGCGTTTTCTTTGTATATGTTTGAAATTTTCAAAAAGTTGTTAATTTATGTGTCAAAATAACAAAGTAAAATTTTTAAATATAAACTTTCCTAACATCCATTTTTGCTGTTTTTCAACAAAAGAAACAGAATCTTAGATCTCTTGAAAAGACCAGAGAAGTTGCTATCTTCATTATTCTTTTGTAATGTTTTATGAAAACAGATATATGACAGAAGATATGATGTGTGGCAAAAATGAAAAAGACTTTATCTTAAAAATGTACAAAGAGAATTTCAACCTCCTTAGTTAAAAGATGGTTTCCATGGTTAATGGATGTGCAAATTCCTAATCAATGGGTGCAATAACTCTTAATATTGTGCTGTCCATTTTAGTTTTGTTTTTAAATATATTTTTAATGATTTTCAGAGAGGGAGAGAGAGAGAAGCATCAATGATGAGAGTCATTGATCGACTGTCTCCTGCACACCCCCTCCTGGAGATTGAGCCCACAAACCGAGCATGTGCCCTGACTGGGAATCGAACTGTGGCCTCCTGGTTCATTGGTCGACACTCAACCACTGAGCCACACTGGTCGGACTCAAATTTTAGTTTTAATTAAATTATAAATTCGGTTCTCAGCCCTGGCCGAGTGGCTCAGTTGGTTGGAGTGCTGTCCTGTGCTCCAAAGGGTTGCAGGTTTGATTCCCAGTTGGGGCACATGCCTAGGTTGAGGGTTCAATCCCTGGTCAGGGCATGTACCGAAGGCAACCAATAGATGTTTCTCTCTCACATTGATATCTCTCTGTCTGTCTGTCTCTCTCTTTTCTTCTCTCTAACCATGACCTTAGATGAGGATTAAAATAAATAAATAAGTAAACAAATAAATTAAGTTCTCAGCCTCACCTAATAATTAATTAAACTAAATTATAAATTCAGTTTCTAGTGTTCAACATCCACAGTGGCTATTGGCAACCATAATAGGTAGAGCAAATAAAGATCATTCAGTGCAGAAAGTTCTATTGTAGAGTACTCCTAATACATAAAAACACCCACAGGGAAACTTCCACATTCCAATTTGGGGTTGTTAAACTGTATCAATAAATAAATCCTAGAAAACAGTAGAAACAAAGCATAAAAATATCAAACAAGGAATAGCATTTGTGGAAGTTTAGACTAACTCAAACAGCAAATTTTACTTTCAGAACCACCAAGCTACAGATGGCAATGGCAACGCCTCAGAGGCAAATTTCCCATACGTTAAAATGGATTATCACTATACTGCCAGTTTCCTAAAGTCACATGTAAAGATTATGATGAAATATAAATTGAATAAATTATCCTTTCAGTCAAGGATCTAATAAAAAGGTATATTTATAAACCATGACATCAAAACACCCATAGCAAATATACAGAATAAAATCCCTTTCCAAACTGAGCTCTGAGGCAACAGGCACACTTAAAAGGAGTATTAAATATATTTTATTTCATCAGAAAAAAAAGTTCATTTCTGCACTTCTAGTTCTAAAATTGTGTGTGCTTTCATCCTAATAGGTATAGATTTCCGTTAATGCCCATTAACATGATACGCAATATCAGGAAACAGGTGCACTCTAAATTCAAATATTTTAGAATATTTTTAGTACCTTAAAAGAAACTGAAGGTGAACACATTGAAAATGTGAATTATACATTTTTTTTAAAATTAAGGAACCTAAAAACAACAAAAAAGTTTGCCTTGTATCCCCTCTCAAGCTATCACTGCAAATGCTTGCAGTGTGAATAACATTCTAAATATCAACAATAGGATGCTCTATGTTAAGAAATTTAAAATCAACTCTTTCCTTGCCAAAACTACTGAGTACCTAAAACTTTAAGTCAAAATGGCTCCAATTAAAGCATTCCAAACCTTTAAAAAGGTCACTTAAGGATTTAAGTATTTGTTTTGGCCACATTAAATACTTTTAAATTCACTGTCTTTGTAATCCACTGCAAAAAAAGGAATTCTAGAGAGAGAATGAAAACATGGAAATTGAAACCAGCCTGTAGGCTAGGTACACAGCAGGGTCACATGGAATCAATCTGAAGGAGAAAGTTACTACTACCGGAGCATCTGGAGACAAATTAAATCAGGCACTATTTACATATTTCTAGTTATGCACTGACCTCACAGACTTTCTTACGTTATACACAGACCTACCTAGGTTTTTTCACATCTAAATTAGTAAATAGGTTCTACCTTGAACTAAAGTTAAATGCTTTGAAGAATAGAATAACATTCCGTATCCTTTTTCCCATTGTTCACGAACCCTCACTGTTCGTCCCATCACCCCGATAAATCCATCTGTTCCCTCTAGTTGCTTCCAAACAAAAATTCTAGCAACCGAGGATGCCAGACTGTGAAACACAGAGTTGAGAGCTCTGGCACTACCAAAATATGTTAAGAAATCTTGGCACATGAGTCAAAAATCCCTCAAACCACAATGACCTCAGTTGTAAAAATGAATCAGTAATACAAATCCACATCCACCCGAGCAGGCATCTGAGGTAGATGTAATTAAACAGAACAACTGTCTCAGATGGCTGGTGCGCCCCAAGCCTAAGGGACCTCTTCCCCGTCTCACACTTGCACGGCTTCCCTTTAAAGCCTTCAGGGTTTGCTCCCCGGCTCCACTTAGTGTTCCCCTTATCCCCGTGTCCATCCTGCCCTTCTATTGTACCCCCTTACTCCCATCCCATACCACCCCACCGCCCTCCCGTCCTCTTCACTTGGCACCCCACATCTCTCTCAGGCCCCGTTTCCCAGCGACTCCTCCCCGCAGGTCCCCTCCCCTTCATCACCGGGTTCCTCCTGCCCCTCCAACCGCCGGCTGCCCCCAGGTTCCTTCCTGCCCCTCCAAACACTGTTTCCCCGTCTCAACGTCTCGTCTGGCTCCTCCACCCGACTTCCCCCAGGCCCAGCTCCCTCCCACAGTCTCCGCGTTCCCCAGCACCCCATTGACGACTCCTTCCCATCCATTCTTTTCCTCCCAGACACGAATGCAAGGCACCCACATACACAGACTGCAGTCGCCACCCCCACCTCGGTCCTCCATCTTTCCCTTTTACACTTGCTTCCTTTCTTCTCTCCCTCCGCCTCCCCGCCCCGCGCCACCCGTCTCCTCCGGAAGAGCCTGGTTCCCCAGGCCAAGGTCTCTCACCTCATTCGGTCACTTCAGTGGTGCCAACCGCTTCATACAGGAAAAAAACAACCAATCACGTCCCCGTGGGCGCTTCCCCTGCGAGTCCGAGCACGGGCTGGGCACCCTCCCCAACGGGCACCCCGCACCTGCACACGCACAAACCAAGGTCCTGAGGACGAGCGATGGGGGCGAGAGCGAGCGTTCTCACACCGGCCTCAAACACAGCCCGCTCCGCTGCAGCCCTTCGCCATTTTGGTTTCCCGCGGACTGCCGGTGCATTCTGGGAGCGCGGAGCGACTCCGGGGCCGAATGGCAGCCCGGCGGGGCCGCGCGGAGGCGGGGACTGCGCGGCGAGCGCGGAAGGACACCGCGCCCTGCGTCCCTAACCGACGCCGAACAAAGAAGGACTCTTTAATGTTGCGGCGGGCCGAGTCCTTCCGCCGCCGGGGTGAGCACAATAGTGAGCGCTGCGCTCCCGGCCGCCGGCGCTGCTCCTGTGGCGTCTCCGGGGGAGGAGAGTGTCGTGTCCCGTATACACATTCTTCTCCGGAGAAATGGGGACATTGGTTCGCTGCACCTGGCCGGGCCGCTTTCCTTTCCGTGGAGGAAACTTTGACGTTTCTTCCGTCTTCACCCTGAAGCCTGCTGCTGGAATTCCCTTCAGCCGGCGGGAGACCCGGGATGTCACCATTACATTGATTCGGCGGTGGTTGACCAGCCCCAAACTCCTTCTGATCGGGAGCTGCTTAGATAGAAGATTTTTGGACTTTTTCCCACTGAGGATGAAAGGTTTTTCTGTTTATCTGCCTTGCAATCGTTCCTAATTGTGATGAAACCTGAGGATGAGCCCGTGCAAAGTGGTGTATTTTAGGAATGCAAACTTTTTCCTACCAGGGCAGACCCGCCAGTGTACTTACTGCTGCGGACCGGGGCCCCAAGTGACAAAGTGCACGCTGGTCTCTCTCTCTCTGACTTAGATACAACCCAGCTCCTCTTAGCAGCCACGCGTGGTCCCTTTGTTTATAAGTTTGTCAAAATATTTTGTACATTGATTTATGCTTTTGTCTCAGATTACATCACAGGGATAATTAATACCATGCTTTCTCTCTCTCTCTCTCTCTCTCTCTCTCTCTCTCTCTCTCTCTCTCTCTGCAAAAACACCTCTTGTGGCCTGAACTTACTTTGCTCATATTTCAAAAGGGATTCCCTCAGCCTCTGATCTCAGGATTTAGCAAATAAACATTTTATCGACACCATTAAATATTTAACATATTTGAGTCATACCCTTCCACTCTTTTGCTTCTCCTGACTAATAGTCCTAATTAGATTTTAAGTCTGTCTTCTCACTAGGAGCCTCAGCCTATTTGCTGCTTTTCAGGTTTCACTTTCTCTGAATTCTGTTAGAACAATTTTTCATAAATTCGGCTTCAATGCCCTTCGCACTTTTGGTTGACGAGAGTTTTGACTTAAAGTAGGTGCAGTCCAAAAATAGATAAAGATGTTACACAAACAGGCATATTTGCTGTGCAACTAAGCCTAATGAGAGAACATCAGTTTGGGAGAACATTTGGTGGAAGTTCTCCATGTTTCTCCCAAGTGGTCATCAAGCCTCAACTTCAACATCTTCAGTGGTTCAGTACCTCAGAGGCGGTTTTTAATCATTAGAAAATTCTCCCTTATATAGATGTACAATCTGCCTTCCTATAATTTCCATTTACTGGTATAATTTTGACCTCTTTAGCCACACAAAAGTATTCTAATGTCTAATCCCTTAAACATTAGAGAAGTCACTGATCCCTATTTTTTTTAAAAAAACTTGTTTTTCTGTGTAAACATATGACTGCAACAGTGCCATCATTTAATTTAAGGAAACCAGGTGTTCAGGGGATCAAAGGCACTAAGGGAGTCACAGTAATATACAAAGAATACCTGTTACTGTGGTTTTATACATTTTTTAAACTAAGCAACATGCAAAGGATTAGGACTTGAAGAAAGAACAAATGTCAAGTCTCTCAGAAGTGCAAAGAAAAATCACTCCAGTCAGTCAAGTGTGCCCTTTATTCTTATTATTTATCTCTGTGCGAGTCATTGGAGTTCACAGAAATTATGCTTGTTCTGTCTTCCCGACGCGTAGTAAAATAGCACTCCCTTGCACCCTTGAAGTTAGGCAAGGCCATGTAACTTGCTTTTACCAATAAAACGGGAGGGTAAGTGATACCACTTCCCAGGAAAATTTTGAAGAGGCAGAGGCACAGTCCCCTCCCCGCTGCTGTGGTGACCATGGAAGCATGTGTTGATATAAAACATCTGTCACTTTGAGCCCCTAAGTGACAATAAGCAGAGATTAGAGTTGTGCAGCCATCACCACAATCCAGTTTTAGAACATTTCCACAACCCCAAAAATAAGTCAGTATGCCCATTTTTTAGTCCATCCTGTTCCCACTCCCAACCCCAGGCAATCTGCTGTTTCAATAGATTTGCGTTTTCTGGCCATTCCATATAAATGGACTCATATAATATATAATCTTTTGGTCCGGCTTCTTTCACCCAAACAGTGTTTTTGCGGTTCATCCATGTTGCACCGTGTGTCGGTTCTTTCCTTTATATTGCTGAATAGTATTCTATTGTATGAATGTGCCATATTTTGTTTAGCTGTTCACCAATTGATGCATTTTTGCATTGTTCCCAATTGTGGGGCTATTATAAATAATGCTGCTATGAACATTTGTGTGCAAGTCTTTGTGTAGATATTTGTTTTTATTTTGCTTGGGTAGATTCCTGGAAGTGGAATTGCTTCATTGCATGGTAAGTTTATGATTAACTTTTTAGGATACTGCTGAACACTTTTCCAAAATTCAAGCAATGTGTAAGTGTTCTTATTCCTCCACATCCTAACCAATACATACTTGTTATTGTCTATATTTTTTATTTTACTCACTTTAATGGGAGGGAGATGGTTTTTGCATTGTGATTTCAATATATATTTCCCTAATGGCTAATGATGTTAAGCATGTTTTCATGTGCTTATTAGCTCTTCTTAGATCTTCTTTGGTAAAGCATATATTAAAATCTTTTACCCATTTTTTAACTGAGCTGTTTGTCATATTATCAAGTTATGAGCTCTTTATATATCCTGAATACAAGTCCTTTATCAAATACATGATTTGCAAATATTTTCTCCCAGTCTATAGCTTATGTTTTCATTTTCTTAATAGTATCTTTTGAAGCACAAAGTTTAAAAATTTTGATGAAATTAAATTTATTTTTTTAATGCGATAATGCTTTAAAAAATGTTTTTTAATTTGTTGTTAATCCTCACCTGAGGATACTTTTCCTTATTTTTAGAGAGAGTGGAAGGGAGGGGGAGAGACGGAGAGAAACATCGATGTGAGAGAGACCCATGTATTGGTTGCCTCCCACACACACCCTGACCAAGCCTGCAATCGAGGACATGCCCTTGACTGGAATCAAACCCAGGACCCTTCAGTCTATGGGCTGACACTCTATCCACTGAGCCAAACCAGCTAGTGCAATGCCCTATGCTTTTGATCTCATATCTAAGAACTCTTGGCTTGACTCAAGATCATAGAGATTGTCTATTACGTTTTCTTCTAAAATTTTTATAGGTTTAACTCTTTAAGTATATGATCCATTTTGGAGTATATTGTGGGGTTTGGGGTATACTGTGAGGTATTCATCTTTTTTGCATGTGGATATTCAATTGGAGAAATAAGTTTTGATGTGTTAAGCCACTGCAATTTGGAGTTATCTGCCACCCAGCATATTTTAGTCTACTCTGACTAATATAATTTAGATATGTTAATGTATAACAGAACTCAGAAATAGCATTGAATTCTCTTCCATAATCAGAAGCAAAAATGACAATTATGAAAATTTGAGCAGAACTTTCAAAACATTAGGTAATTCTTACCCTGGCCAGGTGCCTCAGTTGGTTGGAGAGTCGTCCCGTACAAAAAGGTTTGATTCCTGGTCAGGGCGCATACCTAGGTTTTGGGTTTGATCTTCAGTAGCAGTGCATATAGGAGGCAACTGATCAATGTTTCTCTCTCTCCCTTCCTCTCTAAAATCAGTGAATGTGCCCTAGCCGGTTTGGTTCAGTAGACAGAGCATCAACCTGCGGACTAAAGGGTCCCAGGTTTGATTCCGGCCAAGGACATATACCCAGGTTGCAGGCTCGATCCCCTCCAGTAGGGCGCATGTAGGAGGCAGCCAATCAGTGATTCTCTCTCATCATTGATGTTTCTATCTCTTTATCTCCCTTCCTCTCTGAAAGCAATAAAAAAATATAAAAAAATAAATAAAATCAGTGAATGTATCCTCAGGGTGAGGATTAAAAAAAACATTAGCTAATTCTCAAACTTTATCATTGAAAAGTCACATATTTCAGTGATAAAATATATTTATAATCCTACAAGCTCTCAATTATTAGCTACTAGAGGCCTGGCACACGAAATTCATGCCTGGGTGCGGTCCCTAGGCCTGGTCGGCAATCGAAGCGCAAGCGTCTGGCATGGAAGGGCAGGTCCCAGCTGATCTCTGGGCCCTGGGCAGCACCTGGGCAAGAAGAGGAGATATTATGTTCAACAAAAATTGGATCAATGTGCCCTGGCTGGGTGGCTTGGTTGGTTGAAGTGTCATCCAGTACATCAAAAGGTTGTGGGTTTGATCAGGAGACAACTGATCAATGTTTCTCTCTCACATTGATATTTCTCTTTCTCTCTCTCTATCCCTCTCTCCCTCCATCCCTCCCTACCTCCCTCTCTCTTTTTTTCCCTCCCCTCTCTCCCCTCTCTCTAAAAATCAATGGAATTATCCTCAGGTGATCAATGCTCAATTGTGCAGTCAAAGAAATGGAGTCTTTTATTAATTGCCAACACAAGAAACACATAATTGAAGTTGGAGGGAAAGTGTTTCCCCAAAGAAAGGGTTGCTATTCTGGACTGCCAAAATACTTTGGATCCACTAACATGAGGTGAGGTTTGAAGTTTCATCATCATCATCATCATCATCATCATCATCATCATCATCATCACAATAACATTCATTGAATGTTTGCCCTCTTCTAAGCTGTGTGAAAAATATTTTACATGTTATTTTCTTTAGTCTTCCCAACACCTTGTGTAGAAGAAATTATTCCTAAGTTACAGAATGACTGAGGTAAAGAGAAGATAAGCAAATTGTCCAGTCACACAACAGTAAGTGTATATTTTAATTCAATTTTGTTTGACTCTGGAGATTACTTTTTAACCACGATCCCATGTAGAACTATAAGAACCATCAGAGGCTTTAAAATGAATCCATCCTTTAGAAATATATCTTGTAGTGGTGTGAAAATTAAATTCAAGAGGGGAAAGCTACAAATAAAGAGGCCACTGCAATTGTCCAGGTGGATGATGATGAAAGCCTGAACAAAGAGAAGAGACTCCAGAGACAGTTCGAAGGAGATGTCAACAAAACTTAGCCATCATTGGAAGAGATAAGTGAAAGAGTGAATTGATTTAAGGATAATCTTTGAGGTTCATGGCTTTACTGAGATGAGAAATGACACCTGTGTTTCTTTGTTTCTTCCCTCTTTCCTTTCTTTCTTCCCTGCTTCATTTTAACAAAGATTAGAGGTGGCTTCTGTTGAAATTAACCAAGATAGAAAAAAGATGTGGAACAATTTGAGTGAAAAACTAATAAAATAAGTTCTGAACAAGTTGAGTTTAAGGTGCCCATGGAATATTAAAATGAGCGTGTCTAGTAGGCAGCTGAAATTGCACCTGGAGCTCAAGAAAGGAACGGGCTGGTATCAAGTGGAAACTATACATCTAACCAAGAAGCCTTCGTATTCCGATCCAGTTTGCTTTACTAGTGCTCTTTCCTGGCTCTCCCATGTCAGGCAGAAAGGCTTGGCATAAATAATAATTATAACTGAAGCAGAATATATTAAATTACATAATCTTAAGTATTACAATTTAATTTCACAAAATTTGCACATTAATCTGGAGTAATTGAAGGACTGCTGACAAAGGAAGATAGGAGTAAGTAAATAGAGTCCATTTATGGATCTTGTTTCACCAGTTAATTGTCATCAGTTAATAATGAATGTAGTTAATGGTTATCTCTATGTGGTAAGATTTTTTTCTTCTTTGTGTTCCTCTCTGTTTCCTAATTTTTCTATTCTTGTAATATTTAAAAGGTTATTTAAAACTCACTCAGTGCAGTGATATAGGTGTCTGGTCCAGTCACCCATTAGAAAATTTAGATGCTATCAGGTAGGGACATATGAAAGCTTCCAGGCTCTCAAAACATGGGCTCCTGGGGGAGCTCTCCAGGGTACTGGACTGCCTTTTCTGAAATTCTGATCAATAAACCCGATCCTTGTGTCTCTCTTCTGACCTATTTGCCCTTGGTCTACCCTGAATCATGCCCTTCTGATGAGCTGACTTGACTCTCTCAACTATGTCTTAACTGGCAACTTAATTCTTTGGATGAGTTCCCAACAGCCTTTAACTGTTAACTTTATGCTGATGCCTTCGAAATCTAAAGAGCCAATAATCTTCTTCCCACCCAAATTCATCCATTTCTACTACCATTAGCATGCATTAACATATTTAATAAATAATACTGAGTGTAAACAACATGTAAAACTTCCAGAAGATAACACAGGAGAAAATCTATATGACTTGGGTTTGGCAATTTGTTTTTAGATGCAACACCAAAACCATGCTCTGTGACTTAAAAAATTGATGTTGGACTTTATGAAAATTAATTTTACTATGTGAAAGACACCATTAAGAGAATGAAAAGAAAGCCGAAGATTGGAAGAAAATATTTGCAAAACACATATCCAGTAAAGTACTTATATCCAAAATACACAAAGAAATCTTAAAACTCAACAATAAGAAAACAACCTGATTAAAAATGGGCAAAAGTCCTGAACTGACACCTCACCAAAGAAGATATACAAAAGGCAAATAAAGCATATGAAAATATGCCAGCCCAGGCAGCATGGCTCAGTGGTTGAGCATCAATCTATGAACCAGGAGGTCATGGTTCGATTCTCAGTCAGGGCACATGCCAGGGTTGTGGGCTTGATCCCCTGTGGGAGGTACAAAGCCAATCAATTATTCTCTTTCATCATTACTGTTTTTTATCTCTCTCTCCCTCTCCTTTCCTCTCTGAAATCAATAAAAATATATTTTTTAAAAAGAAACTATGCCAGATATCCTATCATTAAATTGAATATTAAAATAGTGGAACTCTACTACACACCTATTACAATGGCTAAAATAAAAAATACTGCCAATACTAAATGTTGGTGAAGATGTAGTACAACAGGAACTCTCATCATTGCTGGAGAATGGTGGAAGCACTTTGGAAGACAGTTCAGCAGTTTCTTATGACTAAGTATAGTCTTAACATCTGATCCAGCAATCACACTTTTTGGTATTTACAGAAATAAATATGTCCACACAAAAATTTGCACATGAATGTTTACATATATTTTTTATGTTTGTAGCCAAATTAGAAGGAACAAACATGTTCTTCAATAGGTGAATGGACAAACTGTGGTACATCCATACAATGGCATATTATTCAACTAGTGGCCCAGTGCATGAAATTCGTGCATGGGGGGGGGCGGGGGTTGTCCCTCAGCCTGGCCTGCACCCTCTCCAATCTGGGACCCCTCGGGGGATGTCCGACTGCCGGCAGTTGGACATCTCTCTTGCAATCCAGGACCGCTGGCTCCTAACCGCTCACCTGCCTGCCTGCCTGATTGCCCCTAACCACTCTGCCTGCCGGCCTGCTCACCCCCAACTGCCCCCCCCCCCCCCGCTGTTGGCCTACTTGCCCCCAACTGCCCCCCCCCACGAGCCTGCTCGCTCCCATCTACGCCCCACCCCCTGCTGGCCTGATCACCCCCAACTGCCCTCCCCTCCTGGCCTGATCACCCCTAACCACCTCTGCCTCAGCCCCGCCACCATGGCTTTGTCCGGAAGGTCTCCTGGAAGGTCTCCCAGTCTAATTAGTTTATTACCCTTTTATTAGTATAGATGATAAAAAGAAATGCGCTATGAAGTCATGAAAAGACATGGAAGAAACTTAAATGCATACTGCTAAATGGAAGAAACTAGACTGAAAAGGCTACATACTCTATGAATTGAACAATACAATATTTTGGAAAAGGCAACATTATAGAGGTCTGGAAAAGATCAGTAGTTGCCAGAGGTTAGGGAAGAGAGAGGGAGGAACAAATAGGATAAGCATAGGGATTTTATGGTGGTGAAACTATTCTGAATGGTACTATAATGGTGGATCATGACAATGCATTTGTCAAAACCCATAGAACTATACAATACAAAGAATGAACCTTAATGTAAACTATAGGTTTCATTTAATTATAACAAATGTATCACACTAACAAACGTACCACACTAAAGCAACATACTAGGGGAAACTGAGTGAAGGGAGACAAGGAATTATATGGTAATTCTGTACTATCTATCTGCTCAAATTTTCTGTAAAACTAAAATGCCTGAAAATTAAAATCTATTAATAAAGATATCATTGAGTATCCATTATACATCAGCATTGCACCAAGAACTAGTATTACTGGCCCTCTTGGCATTTATAATGTAATGTGTAGGGGTATTCAAACTAATGAAGTCAAGAAGCACAAATAAGTGCATAATTATATATTGCTGCGAATGAAAGCTTCATAGGGCTATGAGAGCTTATACCTAGTCTGGAGGGTAAGGGAAGTCTTCCCTAAGAGAGAGATATTAGAACTCTGACCTCAAAGATGAATAGGAGTTAACTAGTGGTGTGGTTTTGTTTGTTTTTTCATAATACAGGGATTCGCCTTTTTTTATTTTTGACTGAAAATATATGCCAAGGAGGAGCCACAAGGCACAGCCAAGAGTGAGGCTACAGACCTCTTTCTACCCTAGCTTCAGCCATAGGATGCTCACATTAAGGATAAGAGTCCCATCCCCAAACAGAACTCTGAATGTGAACATTCCCAACGAGCTGTAAGACAGAGCAAGTGCTACCTGAGCTCATGCAGCCAGGGGGGTGCAGGCAGCCACAGGCTCCACAAGCTTGGCTCTTCTCTTCCCCCGAGATAAAGTCCTCCGCAACCAAGTTAAGGGATGTTCTTCCTCTTAAGGCAGCCAGGCCTATGATTGGAAGACCAGGTGGTGTTTATGGAGACCCAGGGAATTCCTGATTTTGATGGATCACTATATTCCCACATAGGGAGCATTAGAAGTCCTGGTGCCACAAAGGCCTGCACTGCCCAGTCCCCGCTTTTCATGGCAGCAAAGCCAGCTCCTGCCTTACTGCTCCATTCAGCCACCCTTCCCCACTGGGTCCCATGATGCCTTAAAAAAAAAGTCTATATAATGAGTGGATGGCAGACAAGTATATTTAGTGGCCTTACTCAACACTCCTGAACCATCAACATGGACCTAGATCTTGCCCAACTTCCAGCTCCTCACCAACCCCACCCTATTTCCTCTGTTAGGTCAGAGTTAGGGTGAGGTGGGGGTTGTTAGGAGGGAGAGCATTACTGACAAAGGGTAAGTAAGTTCCTGTCATGAGGTGCAATGTGTACACAACTTAAGAAAGGCCTGTGTGGCTGGAGCACAGAAAGCAGAGGGAAGAGTTAGGGTTTACGCTACAGAGGACCCTGTGGGCCATAAAGAAGTTCACATTCTTAACCTAATAATCCCTGGAAAGACGTGGTTGGATTTTAAGCAGGTTATTGACATGATTGTATTTGAAAAAGAGCTCTGTTGTTACTTGGTAGAGAAAAGATGACAGGGTCTCTCAACCTCAGCACTATTGACATGTTTGCAATGAATGATACTTTGTTGTGGGAGATTGCCCAGTACATTGTAGGATGTTTATCAGCCTTTCTGACATCTTCACATTGGATGTAGTGTACACCCTCCATGTTGAGACAGCTAAAGTCTCCAGACATCATCAAATATCCCAAGAGGCAAAATCATTCCTAGCTGAGAATCACTGAATTGGAGGAAGAGCAAGAGGGAATGATGGGGACCATTTGGTAGTTTTTACATTAGCCCAGGTAGACATTGTAGTACTTTAGACTTGAGGTGGAAAAGGAAGGAAGTGAACTAATTAGGGTTAGGGTTAGAGTTAGGGTTAGGGATTAGGGAGATGTTTACAAAGTAAAGTCAACACTATAGGTTGCTGAATTGAAATGGGAGGAGAAAGTGGGAAAAATTAAGGAGAATGAGTAATTCTGACCTAAGCATATGGGCAGGTAGTAGTACCATGTGGTAAAATTCTCGGTAGGGCCTAGATTTTTGAGCCAATGTAAAAATATAATCAGATTTTTTGAGATATTGAAATATTTAAGTATAATTTTGCATGTAGGAGGAACATAAATCATTAGAGGCCAAAGGGCAGACTGTGGTCGTCTATTACATTAGTGATTCCCAAAGAACCATGCATCCTGTATACATGCCCCAGTGCAGTTCCTCCACTTGAATCTGAGCTGGCTTTGTGACCTTGAGCTAATAGATTGTGGCAAAGGCAACATTCTTGGGCTTCTGAGGCCAGGTATTATAAAGGTCTGGCAGCTCCCACAGTTGTGCTCTACGAGATCCAGTGGGCGTTTAAGAAGTCTAAGTGCTATGAGACCACCATGCTGAGAAAAGCCCAAGCTTATTATTTGGGCAGGCCATGTGGAAGCCCCTGCCAAGGCCCAGCTGAGCTTCCCATTGACAGTCAGTGCCAATTTGCCAACCACCTTACTTAAGTAAGGTTCCCCTTGGAAGTGCATCCTCCAGCTCCAGTGGAGCCACCCCCGCTGATGCCATGTGAAGCTGATGCACTGTTCCTATCAAGCCCTGGCCAATTTGCAGAATTATGAGCAAATAAGTTGTTTTAGGCCAGTAAGTTTGAGATGCTTTATTACATAGCAATGGATAACTGGAACAGCTGGCCACTCTAAGGTTCAGTTTCACCTACTGTAAGTTGGAAATAATAATATACCTCCTCATATTGGTTGTCACCTTCTCTGACTGCCCTATATGAACAGAAGCTCTCAGTCACACTGCTCCCTTTTTTTTTTTTTTTTTGCTTCATAGCACTCATCACCACTTGAAAACATATTTTTATTTGTCTTCCACACTAGATTATAAACTCTATGAAAGTCAAGACTTTTTTATTCATTGTGATATCCCATAATGCCTAGAAGAATGTCCTCATATAAATATTTGTTGAATGAGTAAATGAATATAAATGAACATTCATTTATATAAATGAATGTTGTTGCTCATACATGTCCATTTTTCACTAAGGAGATGTGGAAAATTTCCTGTATTTTACCTAAGGCTTAAACCTTTTCAGGTATCACTTCTTAGCACAGCATGTTTGGTTGGTTGACTAGACAGTAACATTATTTTGCTCTGCTATAAGGAAATTTTAGGGTACAAACAATATGAAAGTAGGCAGACTACAGTTGCAGAACAACTTAAATTCAACCAATTTAGACTGATTTTATTTTTTAAAATGTATCTTTATTGATTTTAGAGAGGAAGGGAGAGGGAGAGAGAGATAGAAATATCAACGATGAGAGAGACTCATTGATCAGCTGCCTCCTGCATGCCACACAGGGGATCGAGCCGACAACCTGGGAATCAAATCGTGACCTCCTGGTTCATAGGTGGACACTCAACCACTGAGCCTCACTGGCTGAGCTGATTTTATTTATTAAGCTTTACCAGCTAATTCTTCAGCTTTTATTCCTCCAGATGATTCACAACTATGTCCCAGGTCTTTAAGATATTCAGTTGGCTTTAAACTTCACCCTTTAGCCGAAACCGGTTTGGCTCAGTGGATAGAGCGTCGGTCTGCGGACTGAAAGGTCCCAGGTTCGATTCCGGTCAAGGGCATGTACATTGGTTGCGGGCACATCCCCGGTAGGGCGTGTGCAAGAGGCAACTGGTCGATGTTTCTCTATCATCGATGTTTCTAGCTCTCTATCCCTCTCCTTTCCTCTCTGTAAAAAATCAATAAAATATATTTTTAAAACAAAACAAAACAAAAAAAAACTTCACCCTTTAGTTCAGCCTATAACACTCTTAGACACAACCAGCCAACCACAAAATCAGTAGTTTCTTCAGCTGAGGTTTGGCCAGAACACTTCTTCCTGCAAATACATCAATTTAGCACTTAAAATGCTTCTCTTCTCCTCTTCTGCTTTGAAAACATTTGTTAAGGTTATATCTAATAGATTTGATCAGCGTAATCTGAAATCTGATCCAATTTTTTAAAAAGTTTCTCCATTTCTTTTCCCAGTTTACCTCTGCTGATTTACAGATCTGGAGCCCTAGGGACAGGCTTGCCAGCCACCTGCCTATGCAAACATTGGAGAGTGGGCACTGTCATCCCTTGAACCTCAAAGAGCTGTCTTTGACCTAGGCAAGTAGATCCTTTTGTACTGGAGAGTGCTATGATGCATGCAGACCACCACAGACATCTGCAGACTATATTCGGGATATTGAATGGAATGTGGCAACTTGCTAATAGCTGCAGTATTGTGTGCTGACCTTCTTTGCCTTTTTATCAGGGGTTCTGATAAAGAGCCTTCATAAGATACCACTGGATTGCTCTGGGTTTTGGTCAAGTGTTATAGTGCATAGGCTGTTGTCCATCATATTTGCATAAAAAACACAAAAAATTAATTCAAAATTTAAGCATAAGAGCTAAAACTATAAAACTCTTAGGAGAAAACATATGCTATGACCTTGGATTAGAGGCCTAAGACCATCGGAAAACACAGATATTTATATTATGATTCATAACAGTAGCAAAATTACAGTTATGAAGTAGCAATGAAAATAATTTTATGGTTGGGGGTCACCACAACATGAGGAACTGTATTTTTTAAATATATTTTATTAATTTTTTACAGAGAGGAAGAGAGAGGGATAGAGAGTTAGAAACATCGATGAGAGAGAAACATCTATCAGCTGCCTCTTGCATACCCCCTACTGGGGATGTGCCCGCAACCAAGGTATATGCCCTTTGACCAGAATGGAACCTGGGACCCTTGCGTCCGCAGGCCGACGCTCTATCCACTGAGCTAAACCGGTTTCGGCAGGAACTGTATTAAAGGGTCGCAGCATTAAAAAGGTTGAGAACCAATGGATTAGACAATGGTTTCTTAGATATGACAACAATAGCACAAGCAAAGAAAAAATAGATAAATGGGACAACATTGAAATGAAAAAAATATTTACTTCAAAGGACACTATCAAGAAAGTGAAAAGACAACCTGTAGAATGGGAGAAAATATTTGCAAATCATATATCTAATAAGGACTTTTATCCTGCACATATAAAGGACTCTTATAACTCAAAAAGACAGATAACATAATTAAAATGGACAAAGGGCCGAAACCGGTTTGGCTCAGTGGATAGAGCGTAGGCCTGCGGACTGAAGGGTCCCAGGTTCGATTCCGGTCAAGGGCATGTACCTTGGTTGCGGGCACATACCCGTTGGGGAGTGTGCAGGAGGCAGCTGATCGATGTTTCTCTCTCATCGATGTTTCTGGCTCTCTATCCCTCTCTCTTCCTCTCTGTAAAAAAATCAATAAAATATATATTTTTAAAAATGGACAAAGGATCTGAATAGAAATATCTCCAAAGAAAATCTACAAATGGCCAATAAGCACATCAAAATATGCTCAACATCATTAGCCATCAGGCCTCCTACTTCAACTGGCAACCACTTTGAAGGGTCATCCTAATTTCACAGCTTCTCATGGAGTACAGCTGAGATGTTGTGGTTGCATTGCAGCCAAATTCTCATTCTGCCCAATTTGTACTTCTTCCCTTCCCCATAGGTGTTGATTTCAAGAGACCACATAATAAACTTTCTGCATGCTAATTTCCATCTCATAGTCTGCTCCCAGACAACCTAATTTGTGACAAACCCTCTGCCTTTAGCAAAAGCTCAAGTACCTAGTAGAAACAGATATCTGAGAGCTACTCCAGGCCAGAAAATGGATTATAATTACAGCCATAAAAAAATAGCCACAACTCTGGCTCAGTGAGTTTCTATTCTAAACCAGAGTCAGAAAATGCATGGTCTTTATTCTGTTCCCAATGCAGGGCTAACCTTGGGAAGAGGGGGCCCAACCCTCTGGGGTTTTCTGCTATCACTAGGCTAGCTCTGATCGCCACTTCATTTGTAGTTACTAGATTAATTTCTTATTTAAATATCCATAGCCCAGGCGGGGTAGCTCAGGTAGTTAGAGCATCATCCCAATGTGCCAAGGTTACAGGTTTGATCCCCAGTCAAGGCATATACAAGAATCAACAAATGAATGCATAAGTAAGTGGAACAACAAAATCTATGTCTCTCTCTAAAAATCAATAAATTAAAACTTTTTGAAAAATCCATATATTTCCTATGAGGAGCTTGTTAACATTGAGTTAATGTTTATTAAATTGACCATATTTTATCAAATAAATATTTTAGAAATTGCACTGTAGATTTATTGTTGTCATGTGCTGTCTTCTCTGCATTAAGGCCTGATTTTTCTCTACATAAAAAACAAGCGCCCTAGCTGGTTTGGCTCAATGGGTAGAGCATCGGCCTGTGGACTGAAGCATCTGAGTTCGTTTCTGGTCAAGGGCATATGCCCAGGTTGTGGGCTCAATCCCCAGTAGGGGGCATGCAGGAGGCAGCCGATATCAATATAACAATTTATCAGGCTACTTTCTCTCTCCAACTTTAGACAAGTTTTGATTAAAGTACTCAACAAAAAACTTCAATTATAATGATATTTAGAAATACATAAAACATAAATAAATAATATCAATTATGTCTAAACATAATCCCCTTGGAGGGCATAGAGGGGATAAATGGTGATGGAAAAAATAAAATTAAAATCAAAGTAGATAAGTAATTAAATAATAATCCCCCTGTATATTCCATGTGCTTTCCCTTTGCTTTTGCTTTTTTAAAGCTGGTGAAGAACATTATGATTATGGAGAAGCTGACAATCAAAATTTTAAAAATATTTCTTATTGATTTCAGAGAGGAAGAGAGATAGAAACATCAATGATGACAGAGAATCATGGATCAATTGCTCCTGCACGCCCCCTACTGGGGGGCGGAAATTGAGCCCGCCACCCAGGCAAGTGCCCTTGGCTGGAATCGAACCCAGGACCCTTCAGTCCACAGGCTGACGCTCTAGCCACACCGGCCAGGGCAACAATCAAACTTTTTAAAAAATTAAATTTATTGGGGTGACATTGATTAATAGGGTTGTATAGGTTTCAAGTATACATTTCTATGATACATGATCTGTATATTGCAGTGTGTGACGATCATCAAACTTTTTTTAATCTTTTTTTTTAAGGGGTTTACCTTTTTTAAAAAATATATATTTTATTGATTTTTTTACAGAGAGGAAGGGAGAGGCATAGAGAGCCAGAAACACCAATGAGAGAGAAACATCGATCAGCCACCTCCTGCACACCTCCTACTGGGGATGTGCCCGCAACCAAGGTACACGCCCTCAACCAGAATCGAACCTGGGACCTTTCAGTCCACAGGCCGATGCTCTATCCACTGAGCCAAACAGGTTAGGGCTCAAACATTTTTTTAAAATATTTTTTTATTGATTTCAGAGAGGAAGGGAGAGGGAGAGAGAGATAGAAACATTAATGATGAGAGAGAATCATTGATCAGTTGCCTCCTGCATGCCCCCTACTGGGGGTTGAGCCCACAACCCCGGCATGTGCCCTTGACCGGAATCGAACCCAGGACTCTTCAGTCTGCAGGCCAATGCTCTATCCACTGAGCTAAACCAGCTAAGGTGACCATCACACTTTTTAAAATGAGTTTTCAAACTTTGTGGCTGGAATTTGATCATTTGGTACTCATTATGCTTTGGCTGCTATTAAAATGTCTAAAAAGTTATAAACTGTAAAGATTTTCCATATCCTGTGCTCAGATTTTTTAGGTTGCATCTATAAATCTCAGGAAATTTTGCTTTTAAATTGTTTAATTTGTTTTTAAACCTTTAGTCCTTGAAAAAACTTTAAACAAGTTACTAGTTTACTGTACATGATTGAAAAGAAACAGTCGAGTAGAAACAGAAAGGGATGTCGTAAATATCAGTCAACAGCGATGGTTGATAAATTTTGGGAACTCTAGTCTATATAACTTTATTTAATTGAACTCTTCAGTCTGAGTTCAGTTCAATTCAGATATTTTGTCAAATGAGTGGTATTATTTCTACCCAGATCTCATTCTTACTTTCCCGAGTTTTCACTTTGACTATGTAGTGAACTCAGTGTGGGTGATGAGTATATTAGATTTCACAATAATGTCAAAATTATTGGGCTGAATTTTGTTTTAGAGCACCAAGTGTTGCGGTATTTACTTCTTTATTTTTTTTTTTTGGAAAAAAATTTAAAATTTATTTCATCTAGAATACTATATTCCTTAGCTTTAATTTTACTTTTGGGGTCTATTTTGCTGTCTCCACACTCTGAGTTCTGGATCCTAGTCACTGTATGATTAAGGACTTTTCTGTTTTTTCTCTTCTCTTTCACTGGATATTCTTGTCCTAAGTTTCACAGAGCCTTCTTTAAATCCGATTCCTCTAATTTTCTTTGGCTGTGTAACTTATCCAAGTGCAGTTTCATTCCCATTCCCCAGAGAGGGGAAAGATAAGGTGGCCCAGTACAGTTTCTAAATCCTCCTGGGCTTCATGAGTTTCACTACCATCTGTTACCTCTAATTCTTTCACAGAATTTGAGGAAAACAGTCCCAGCTTATTGTTCAGGTTCCACTCCACCAGCCTTGTTCTACCTTTTCATAAATATCAATAATATCTCCCATTTTCAGCTCCAGTTCATCACTTTATGGAATGCACCCAGAGTGAACTTAACACTGATGCTTCTTGGTCTCCTTCTTAATGCTTTTAGTTTGTGGATGTGGCTGAAATCCTCCAGCTGGGAGTCCATCGGTGCTTACTCTTTGTATAAGACTTGCTACATTCCCATACCTTTCCCGTTTGAGGGGCAAATTGTCATCTTGGATTCTGTCCTTTTCTTAATTTCCTTGACAAAATTATCAGAAAACATTTTTCTTCTCCTATTTAGGTCTCCTTCTAGTCATCCTCCTGTAGTTTTTTTTTAAACTCCTGAAGATTTACCCAACTCAAATAGTTGATTCATCATTATGTACAGCATCATAATTAAACTCCACAATCTAGCCAGCCATGCTGGGGGCCCCTGAGAGGAGAAGGCCGGCACCTGGTATTTACTTCTGTTTAATCAACTATAGTATATAATGTCAAAACAATACATTAGAACCAATAGCTCTTAGGGTGAAACCTATCCATGTACAGATGGTGACCAGAATGATCAATTGAACTCTAGATGCATAAATACTGTAAGTACATATTCAAGTTGTGAATGGAATAAGGATTCCCACAGTATTAACCTACTTTCAACAAGCTGTGCAAATAAAGAAAGTGAAACATAATCTGTCCTATACATTTTCCACAATCTCCATTGCTGTAACATGAGAAATGGCTTTTTAAAGGGTAGAAATCCTCAATTGCTCTTAGCCCACAAAAGTCCATCAGTTTACAGCTGGATGCTTCTATCCATTCAAAATATTTGGTACTCTTATGGACGATAGTCTCACTGTTTAAGTTAATATATTTTATGTCCTTGGGACTAAAGTGCTTTTAAGCCATGAAATGATTTTTGCGTTGGCCTTAATTTTACTTTTATTTCTAAATACTTCTGTAAAAGGGTAATTGTTTTTAACATATATTTTCATTGTAATAGAACATTAAAATTTTCCTCCGTATTTTCGCAAAAGCAAAAATCATTTGTACAAGTCAATAGTTGTCTCTAACAGATATATTGTTTCCAATTACAAAATATTGGTGTTATTTCTAGAGAAACATAAAAAGTATAAAGCATAAAATAAAAGTTACTCAAAATCAATGTATAGATAAATATCATTAATATTTGGGTGTCCACAAGCCATTATGCTCAATTAATATTTGACAAAGGAGGCAAGAACATACAATGGAGTCCAAGATAGTCTCTTCAATAAACAGTGTTGGGAAAATTGGACAGATACATACAGAAAAATGAAACTAGACCACCAACTTACACCATACACAAGAATAAACTCAAAATGGATAAAAGACTTAAATGTAAGTCATGAAACCATAAAAGTCCTAGAAGAAACTTTAGGCAGCAAAATCTCAGACATCTCTCGCAGCAATATGTTTACGGATACATCTCCTAGGGCAAAGAAAACCAAGGAGAAAATAAACAAATGGGGCTACATCAAAATAAAAAGCTTCTGCACAGCAAAAGAAAACATCAACAAAATGAAAAGGGAGCCCACTGTATGGGAGAACATATTTGGCAATGATACATCTGATAAAAGGTTAATGTCGAAAAAACATAAGGAACTCATACAACTTAACAAAAGGAAGACCAACAACCCAATTTAAAAATGGGCAAAGGACCTAAATAGACATTTCTATAAAGTAGACATACAGAGGGCTAAGAGACATATGAAAAAATGCTCAAAGTCACTGATCATCAGAGAGATGCAAATTAAAATGACAATGAGGTATCACCTCACATTGGTCAGAATGGCTACCATCAACAAGTCAACAAATGGCGAGGATGCGGAGAAAGGGAACCCTAGTACACTGCTGGTGGGAATGCAGACTGGTGCAGTCATTATGGAAAACAGTATGGAGTTTCCTCAAAAAATTAAATATGGAACTGCCATTTGACCCAGTGATCCCACTTCTAGGATTATATCCTAAGAAACCTGAAGCACCAATCAGAAAGAATGTATGTTCATAACAGCACAATTTACAATAGCTAAGATCAGGGATCAGCCCAAGTGCCCATCAGTAGATGAGTCCATTTATACCACGGAATACTATGCAGCAGTAAAAAAGAAGGGTCTCTTACCCTTTGAGACAGCATGGAGGGACCTGGAGAGTATTATACTAAGCGAAATAAGCAAGTCAGAGAAAGACAAGTATCACATGATCTCTCTTATATGTGGAATCTAATGAACAAAATAAATTGATAAACAAAATAGATCCAGAGACATAGAAGCATAGAACAGACTGCGGAATCTCAGAGGGAAGGCAGGGGAGGGTGGGTAGGTGGGAAGTGATCAACCAAAGAACTTGTATGCATATATACTAAGGTGACCAGATTTTAACATTGGTAAAGCGGGACACCATTGACGGGGGGGGGGGGGGGGTTCTTTTTAAAAATATATATATTTTATTGATTTTTTTACAGAGAGGAAGAGAGAGGGATAGAGAGCCAGAAACATCGATGAGAGAGAAACATCGATCAGCTGCCTCTTGCACACCCCCTACTGGGGATGTGGGGATGTGCCCGCAACCAAGGTACATGCCCTTGACCAGAATCGAACCTGGGACCCTTGAGTCTGCAGGCCGACGCTCTATCCACTGAGCCAAACCGGTTTCGGCGGAGGGGGAGGGGGGGGTTCTTGATTAAAAATTTGGTCTATATTGTAATCGCTTTTGGTTTTTTTAATAAAAGGAAATTCACTTCTTAGATCATCGTTGAATTTGCATCCTCTTTTCTTACTCATTATGTTAAAAATCTAAAAAAAATAATTTAAAATTATATTATATATATATATATTTTTAATATATTTTATTGATTTTTTACAGAGAGGAAGAGAGAGGGATAGAGAGCTAGAAACATCGATGAGAGAGAAACATCGATCAGCTGCCTCCTGCACACCCCCTACTGGGGATGTGCCCGCAGCCAAGGTACATGCCCTTGACCGGAATCGAACCCGGGACCCTTGAGTCCGCAGGCCGACGCTCTATCCACTGAGCCAAACCGGTTTCGGCTAAAATTATATTATAAATTATTATATACATATTGCTTAAAAACACAGTAAGTAGGTACATAATTACATGAACATTTTATTGTTAGTTTATAAATTAAATTAATTTGATTGTTATAAAGTAACTATATTTTAAAAATTATTTTAATCCTATATTTCTTTCTAAATAATAACAATACTAACTTGTATTATTTTTCCTCTGAATTTGCCGTAACGTAAGTTGTGTCACTTTCAAGGCCAGCGCTCTACTTTTTGCCGCCACTATAAAATATAAATAATACGGAGGTAGGGGGCGGGTCCCGGGACGCGAGTTCCCTCCGTTCGGTACCCGCAGCCAGAGCATGCCCCCGAGGACCCGGGGACCCCCCCCCTCCCCCTGTTGGGCCCGCTTAGAGGAGTCGTGGCCGCCCAGCGCTCGGGTCCCGGGCGTCGGTCCCGCTCCTCCATCGTTGAAGCACCACCTTCAGGGCAGACCAGCTGGCCCCCACCCATGCACCAGGCCTCTATCTTCTATACTAATAAAAGTGTAATATGCTAATTAGACCGGACATCCTTCCAGACAAAGCCATGGTGGCGAGGCCAAGGCAGAGGCAGTTAGGGGTGATCAGGCTGGCAGGGGAGAGCAGTTAGGGGGATCAGGTCGGCAGGGGAAAGCAGTTAGGGGGATCAGGCCGGCGGGGGAGAGCAGTTAGGGGGATCAGTCCAGCAGGGGAGGGCAGTTAGGGGGATCAGGCCAGCAGGCAGGCGAGCAGTTGGGAGCCAGTGGTCCTGGATTACGAGAGGGATGTCCGACTGCCGGTCTAGGCCCGATCCCAGCAGTAGGACATCCCCTGAGGGGTCCTGGATAAGAGAGGGTGCAGGCCAGGCTGAGGGACAACCCCCCTCCCGTGCACCAATTTTGTGCACTGGGCCTCTAGTGATATTAATAATAGGGGAAATTGAGGCAGGGAGGGAGTATATGGGAACTCTCTGTACTTTCTACTCAATTTTTCTGTAAGCTTTAAACTGCTCTAAAAAAATAAAGCCCATTCATTTTTTAAACTTAATAATAATAATAATAATAATAATAATAATAATATGAACCTTCAAACCTTAATACTTTTTTGTTGTTAATCCTCACTGGAGGATATTTTTTCCATTGATTTTTAGAGACAGTGGAAGGGAGGGAGGAAGGGGGAGAAAGAGAAAGAAATACAATGAGTGGCCAGATTATTATGATCTCTGAACGCATAATAATCTGGCCACTCAGTGTATTTGTATATCAAATGGTTACCAAAAGTATTCTAGACTTTTGCTGGAGATCAACCACCTATTTTCCCTGAGCTTTCTATCAGCCAGTGCAAAGGGGAAAACTGATCAGGTGCACGATTTATAGTATCTTTGATATCAAATAAATGAGGTACTCAGTGTATATATAGAGGGAACAGCAATGCAAGAGAGACACATTGATTAGTTGTCTCCTGCATTGCACATGCCCCGACTAGGGCCATGGATTGAACCTGCAACCCAGGTATGTGCCATTGACAGGGAATCAAACCCGTGACTCTTCAGTGCTTGGGTCAGTGCTCTAACTCCTGAGACACACTAGCCAGGGCAAACCTCAATACCTTTCTGATGGATTTTTCCGTCTACATGTTTGCTGATTTCTCTTTCTCTGCTGAGTCCTCAAATAAAAACCACAACACTTCTTCTTTAGTTCTTTTCCTTTTCATTTTCTAGTCAACTATTCCTAAACTGGTTCATCCATTCTATGCCTTCAACTGTTACTTATCACTTATCACTATTTCCTCCACTCCCTCCACTAAAAATACCCACTTTCCCTGTGTTCCCATCTTGGCTCTATGTCTACCATTTTCTACCTATTTCCACTTGCTCTTTTAGGCACATCAGATGAGTTTGCAATGTTTTTACTTACTGCTCTGCCTTATTTCATTCTGTTCCCTCTACCTGGGCCCTTCATCTCATCTTTCTCTGTTTTATTCATCCTTGAAGGCCTAGAGCAAATGCCACTATTTTGTGAAGCCACTCCTAACTCAACCTTTGCATTTATTTAGAATTTGCTTATAGCCCTAACCAGTCCACTCCCTTTCTATGCCCCTGGTTCTATTATATTCACCAGTTAGTACTGTTCATCAGATTTTTTATTCCCTTGGTTTTTAGATTCACTTGTTGATAGTTACCTATTTGTTGTTCACAATTTTTATCTTTATCTTCTTCTTCCTCTTCTTAAAGAATACCTTTCAGCATTTCATATAATTCTGGTTTGGCGGTGATGAACTTCTTTAGCTTTTTCTTATTTGTGAAGCTCTTTATCTGGCCTTCAATTCTGAATGATAGCTTTGCTGGGTAGAGTAATCTTGGTTGTAGGTTCTTGCAATTCATCACTTTGAATATTTCTTGCCATTCCCGTCTGACCTGCATAGTTTCTGTGGAGAAATCAGCTGACAGTCGTATGGGTGCTCCCTTATAGGTAACTAACTGTTTTTCTCTTGCTGCTTTTAATATTCTCTCTTTGTCTTTTGCTCTTGGAATTTTAATTATGATGTGTCTTGGTGTGGTCCTCTTTGGATTCCTTTTGTTTGGGGTTCTGTGTGCTTCCTGGACTTGTAAGTCTATTTTTTTCATCAGGTGGGGGAAGTTTTTTGTCATATTTCTTCAAATAGGTTTTCAGTATCTTGCTCTCTCTCTTCTTCTGGGACCCCCATAATTCTTATGTTGGTACGCTTGAAGTTGTCCCAGAGGCTTCTTACGCTATCTTCAACTTTTTGTATTCTTTTTGCTTTTTGCTTTTTCAGAGGAGTGTTTTTTGCTTCTTGATATTCCAAATCTTTGACTTGATTCTTGCGATCCTCTAGTCTGCTTTTAGGTCTCTGTATATTTTTTATTTCAGTCAGTGTATGCTTTATTTCTAGTTGATCCCTTTTCATGTCCTCGAGGTTCTCGTTTAATTTATTGGCCTTTTCTAGGAAATTCTTGAAAAACCTCATAACCTTGGTTTTGAACTCTATATCCAGTCTTTTGCTTTCCTCCATTTCCTTTCATTGTGGCCTGCCTCTTTGTCTCCACATTTTAGCTGCTTCCCTGAGTTGATGGAGTTGCTTTGTGTGTTAGGTGTCTTAGCAGAGCCCAGTCGCTCAGCCTCCCCAGTTACCTGTGGTGGATCCTCTTGGTGCACCCCTTTGTGGGCTGTATGTGCAGTCTTGTTGTAGTTAAGCCTTGCTTGTTGTTGGTATCACTGCGGGGAGTTGATCTCCAAGCTAATTGGCTGTGAGTATCAGCAGTGTCTCTCCCTAGCAACTAGCCTTCTTAGAGTTTCTTCAGCCCAGGAACACAACTTGCTTTATAGCCAGGTGCAAACATTTTACACTTTAACAAAATGTTTGTGAAGTGTTTTCCTGTGCCTCATCTCTTTTGATCCTCACAGAAGTCCTGGAGTAGGTAGACAGACGACTCAGTAGAATCCTATTTTCTTTTCATTAGCTGGAAAATGGAGATTTAGAAAGTTTAGAAACTTGACCCGACTGAAAAGAAGTAAGAAATGAAAATTACTTCAGGTTTTCTCACTGTGCAGAATATAGTCAAACACTGCTACAGTGAAATATTTTACCCTTTGTTCTCCCTGTGTGATCTACAATAATAATCTGCTTTGTGTTGATATTTTCTGCTGTGTTGCTGACAATGACCTGAAAGAGAAGTTGGGGTGCTTCACTGGGCTGGAAAAAGTTTAGCTAAATCAGAAAGCAGGTCTAATTAAGCAAGTTTATTCTATCTATATAATAAAAGCCTAAGCGACCGTTAATGGCGGAACGATCAGAACGACCAGTTGCTATAATGCGCACTGACCACCAGGGGAGGAGACTCTCAATGCAGGAGCTGCCCCTAGTGGTCAGTGTGCTCCCACAGGGGGAGTGCCGCTCAGCCAGAAGCTGGGCTCACGGCTGGTAAGCGCAGCTGCCACGGCATTGGGAGCCTCTCCTGACTCTGAGGCAGCACTACTGAGCAGTGGCAGCAGGCACAACGTGCCAGGTGAGCAGTACAGTGCCCGGTCCTGATTCAGGCTCCTCCCTGGCCGCCTGCTGCTTGGTGCACTACTACATCCCCTGAGGGGTCCCGGACTGCAAGAGGGATGTCCAACTGCCAGCTTAGGCCCGATTTTGGTTCCGTTCTCTGTAGAAGGCAGTCAGTCTGAATAACTCAGTGACTCAGGGAAGTGCAGGGAACACAGGGTGAGCCTGCCTCCGTGCTTGGCTCACCCACTCAATGGTGTTCACAGGACAGACTGTGGTGGCCCAGCCTGTGCATGTGCAGCAGCTGCTGAAGCTCAAGCAGCAGGCTGTGCAGCAGCAGAAGGTCATCCAGCCACAAGCCAGCAGGTGGACATCCCCCAAGGAATCCCGGACTGAGAGAGGGCACAGGCTGGGCTGAAGGACACTAGGGGGGCGAGGGCATGTGCTGGGAGGCAGGAGCGGCCAGGGAGAGGTCAATGGGGGGAAAAGGAGACATGTGTAATACCTTCAACAATAAAGAATTTAAATTTTAAAGAATCCATCTTTGATTAATCTTGCAACTGACCCTGGACCTGTTTATTTCTCCACTCAGCATTATGCTTGAGTGCCTACTGTGCACCAGGCATTATGTTAGGTACTGAGAATATAGCAACAGCCATAAATGATACATTTCTTGCTTTCCAAGAATGGGTTTTTAGAATTAGACCCTAAAAACCCCATAAGTATGGAATGTTATAGGAGTATAGAGAGAAAGCACAAAATTAGTTTATAAATTTGCCTTAATTTATTCTTTATATTGCTCATATCATTCCTCATGACTGTAATAACTGTTTTGCTCTTTCGCTGCCCATACTAGTAGAATTCAGTTTAGGTTCTACAGAGTTCCACCTCCTTAGAGAAGTCTTCCTGCACCATCCCCAAGACATCATAAATATAATATTTATTGATCATATAGTATTTTCTGGGTCCTTATACATGCAATACTTGTATTATCCTCACATCAACCTTTTGAGGAAGTAAGTGGTGATTATGCTCACTTTACAAAGGAGGAAATGAAGCTGAGAAAGAATAATTAGTCTTTCAGTCAAGATGACAGCACAGGTAACTGCAGTACTCGCATCCTCCAACAACCACATCAAAATTAGACCTAGCCTGGCTGGCGTGGCTCAGTGGTTGAGTGTCACCCTACGGAACCATGAGGTCATGATTCGATTCCTGGTCAGGGCGCATGCCCCGGTTGCGGGCTCAATCCCCAGTGTGGGGTGTACAGGAGGCAGCCTATCAATGATTCTCTCTCATCATTGATATTTCTATTTTTCTCTCCGTCTCTCTTTCTCTCTGAAATCAATAAAAATATATTTTTAAAAAATTACAACTAAACTACAGAACAACTATCATTCAGAACCACTTGAAATATAGCTGAACAGAAATCCTACGACTAAGGATATAAAGAAGAAGCCACATCAAGGCCTTGGCCGAGTAGCTTAGTTGGTTAAAACTTGGTCCCGACACACCAAGGTTTCAGGTTTGATTTCCAATCAGAGCACACATAAGAAGCAATGAATAATGCATAAATGAGTGGAACAACAAATTGATGTTTCTCTCTCTCTAAAAATCAATGAATTAAAAAAAAATTTTTTTATTGATTTCAGAGAGAGGAAGGGAGAGAGAGATACAAACATCAATGATAAGAGAGAATCACTGATCGGCTGCCTACAGGGCATGTGCCCTTGACTGGAATCAAACCTAGAACCCTTCAGTCTGAAGGCCAGCGCTCTAACCACTGAGCCAAACCAGCTAGGGCAATGAATTTTGTATTTTAAAAAAGAATAAGAAGAAGCCCACTGAGACTGATAGGAGGAGCAAAGATACAGAATGGGCGGCTCCCACACCCACATGTGGCAGATAAAAATCAGGAGGGAGCCCTGGCTGGTTTGGTTCAGTGGATAGAGCATTGGCCTGTGGACTGAAGGGTCCCAAGTTTGATTCCTGTCAAGGGCACATGCCCGGATTGCGGGCTTGATCCCCAGTGGGGGATGTGCAGGAGGCAGCTAGCTGATCAATGATTCTCATCATTGATGTTTCTACCTCTCTCTCCCTCTCCCTTCCTCTCTGATATCAATTAAAATATATTAAAAAGAAAACAAATTAATGATACAAATATAACATGCATTTGATTTACACTTGCTTACACACTGTAGACCACTTAAGGGCAGAAATGGTAAAGTATAATATCTTGGGCACAGTAGACATCTAACAAATATTTCTTGAATTAAATGAATTGAAGCCAGGGCTAGGTACACAATTTACAAATCCAGTGGAGAAAAAGAAAATGAAAATACAAGTTCCCTTGTTCAAAAAGCAGAAAAAAGTGCCATAAAAAGACCCTGACTAGGATTCCTCAGGGGTTAGAAGCTCGGCCTGTGTGCTGAAGGGTCTCAGGTTTGATTGCAGTTCAAGGGCATGCACTTGGGTTTCATGTTTGCTCCCTGACAGGTGGCGTACGGGAATGGATGTGTCTCTTTCACATCCATGTTTTGTTCTCTCTCTCCCTCCCTCCTTCCTTCTCTTCCACTCTCTGTGAAAAGCAATGGAAAAATATCCTCAGGTGAGGATTAACAACAACAACATGGGAGGAGGAAGGAATGGGGGTGGGGAGGAGAATGGGAGATATTTGTAATACTATCAGCAATAAAAAATATATAAAAAACAGCAACAACAAAGTGCCATAAAAAGTAATAAAGTATAATGTTTATATCAATATTATTCATAATAGCCAAAAAGTAGAAATAATTCAAATGTCCATCAACTGATAAATGGATAAACAAAAGTGGTATATCCATACAATGGAATATTATCTATATACTAGGGGCCCAGTGCACGAATTCATGCACATTGAAAGGAACTGTGGGCCACGAGGCTGCAGTGGGCATAGGGATGCATCCTATACACCCCCACTCAGCCCTTCCTGCCATAGCCCCCAGTCCCCTGTCTGCCGGCAGCCCCGCTCCCGCCACTGCCGCTCCCACGCGCTGAAGGTGTAGAGTGATTGGGGCAGGTGCCAGCAGCAGGTGCAAGTGGGGCCGGTGCCATAAGCAGGTGCGAGTGGTGGCTGCTGCTCCAATTGCCCCTCAGGAGCAGGGGGAGGTGGAGAAGCCCTCAGGGGTGATTGGGGCTGGCAGCCCCTGCTGGCATCCTCTGATGGCACCGAGCGATCGGGGCTGGTGCCGGGTGCGGGCAGCAGGTGCGAGCAGCGGTTTTGGCGTGGGCAGCAAGTGTGCACGGGGCCAGTGCTGGCATCAGGTGCGAGCGCCAGCAAAGAATATTCAGTAACCACCAGAGGCTCGCCCCAATGACAGCGACCGGCTCCCCACCTTGGTCTGGCACCCCCACTCACCTGCTCCACCATCCTGCTGTGGCCGATACCCACCATGTTCTGCACTCTGCCACCTGCTGCTGACGCCCACCATGTTCTGCACGTGCCCCCGGTGGTCAGTGCATGTCATAGCGACTGGTTGCTCAGTTGTTCTGCCATTCGGTCTATTTACATATTAGGGTTTCATATACCCTATCTAATAAAAGGGTAATATGCAAATTAACCATCACTCTGTCACAAAGATGGTGGTGCCCATAGCCACAAGATGGCGGTGCCCAGTCCTCTCAGCCCCACTGGAGTCCCCCAGTCCTGGGGGGCGGAGGGGAGTGGCCGCTGAGACCAGGCAGTGTGAGCGGCCTGGCAGAATGCTTGCTTCGTCACCGCGGCAACAAGGCAAGTGTTCCATGCCCGGCTGCAGATGGGCCTCTGGGACGCAGAGAGCCTCTGGGCAGCGGGCACGGAGCGGCCAGGCCCCACAGATAGCTACTGGCACACGGATTCGTGCGCAGGGCTACTAGTATAGATATAAAAAGTCAGCGACCGGAATGCCGTAACGACCAGAATGACCGGTCGCTATGATGCCCACTGCAGCCAGCGAACTGGCCTGATCTGGAGGTGGGGCCGGCGACCAACCTCCAGCGGCCCCTCCCCCTGGCTTGCCATACCCCCAATCGGCTCCAGCCACCCCAATCGGGGGCAGGGCCCGCCGGCCAACCTCCCGCCATCTCCTCATCCTGACAGGCCCGGCCCTGATCTGCCCTGATTGGGGCCAGGCAGCTGGACCCCACCCATGCACGAATTCGTGCACTGGGCCTCTAGTTCAGCTATAACAAGGAATGAGGTACTGATACATGCTATAATGAACCTTGAAAGCAATATGCTAAGTAAAAGAAGCCAGTCACAAAAAACCCCACCACATTTATATGATTCCATTCATAGGAAACATCCATAACAGGGAAGTCTATAGTGATGAAAAGCAGATAAGTGGTTGCCTAGGACTGGGCAGGGCAGAGGGACCAGCAGTGATGAGAGGAGGCTTTTCTGTGCAGGCATCACTATACCATCAGACTTCACTTACAAAATACACTTTCAAAGATAAAATTTTTAAGAATTTCAGGATGGAGACAGCAGAGCATTAAACCAACTCTGATTGCACAGATTACATGTCCATGAAGCCAATATTGATTGAAATATTTTATTTCTAAATGATTTTAAATATGTCTTTGGATAAGCAATATATCTGAGGACATGAAATCACAAGTTCCAATCTTTTCTCCACCTGCGTGACTTTGAGCAAATAATGTATTATTCTTCAGGCTCTCAGACTTTAATTGAATGTTTTCATCTTTCCCTTATACTGTCCTGACTTTAAAAAGCTAGCAAAGTGAATTGCATTTTGCTCAACAATTCCAGATTCAGTTTAAAGAAAAGTTCAGTGAAAATACATTCCATAATCACCTGGATTTCTAGACACGAATCTAAGTGTGGAACAGATTGTCCTGTTCAAAAGGTTTCTACCCCCAAGAGGAACTATGGTTGACTGAGGGAATGGGGGAGGGGTTGAGTAGTTAGATTTTGGGGGGAGCATGGTTGTGGTTTGTTGGGGCACACATCTAGGGCATGCATCATGGTTCATTGGGGCATGCATCTGGTCTGTATTTGCATCAAATAAATAACGAGAGGTCTGGGATAAAAGTCATCAGCCTCCCAATCCTCTCTCAGAATAAATGAGTCGAAAGGTAGTTTGTAAATTACAACTGCAGATGCTCAACGATAAATTTTAAATAGCTTTTTATCCACAGCTAATTTAATTGCCTTAATAAATGAAGGTCATCTATACAGATTGCCTAAGGGAAATATTCAAATAATAAGTTATTTATACTACTTCCTATTTAGCCAGAAAAAATACTTTCATCAGGGTTCACATAGCTAAAGCATGGAACACTTCTGCTATTTTATAACTATTACAGTAATAGATCAAAAAATACTTACTGAATATAGAATAAGATGAAATAACCTAGTTTTAAAGAAAAGCAGTTTTGCCCGGCTGGTGTGGCTCAGTGGTTGAGTGTTGACCTATGAATCAGGAGATCATGGTTCGATTCCCAATCAGGGCACAAGCCCGGGTTATGGACTTGATCCCCTGCGTGAGGCAGCCAATTAATGATTCTCTCTCATCATTGATGTTTCTATTGCTCTCTTCTCTTCCTCTTTGAAATCAATAAAAAAATATATTTTTTTAAAAAAATGGAAAGCAGTTTAAACTGGGGTGATGGGCTGCTAAATGTTATTGAATGCAGTAAATTCTACTATCCATTATTCTATTACTAAGAAAAAGTTAACTGACATTTCTCTTTTTAACCCAGTACAATATAATGATTATAGTTTCATATATGACCCTGAGCCTCATGTAGTAATTAAAATTTTTAAATGTGTCATCACATTCAATTTTATTTTCATAGCATTATATTTCAGTGCTTTGATTTAACTCCCAGAACATTATATTTATAGTGTACATATGGTATTTGATTATCAAAATATCCCTATTCTCTGACCAAATATACTCTAAGTGAAGATTTTATTTACTTATTTTCTAGATTAAGATTTATAAACTTTTCTATATAATATATGGTTAAAATGTATTTTTACTCTTTTTAAAAAACTGTTTATCATTGTCAAATAAGTATAATGCATTTATTTATTTTTCCAGATCCCTGACCTTCTAGGGTTATAAAATCACTTTCGTTGCCTTCTTGTGTCACAAGCCCTTCTATCAAAACAAAGTGTATTCTTGCAGAAATTGCATGATGCAGGTGTAAATTTTATCCCTGTGCAGATGGATGATACACTACAGTTTGGTAATAGGAGGTGGAGGCATGGGAAACACAATCCCAGACCAATTTTCATGGCATTGTTCAAGCATAGAACAACCCGAGAGCCCACCTGGGACCTTCTACATTAAAAAACACTCGGTGCATGAAAAGATGCACCAACCTAACCTTCTAAAATGATGATGCATCTAGCTTTATTTCTTAAAGAAAACCATTTAACTCTATAACTAATGCCAAAAAGAGATTTTTAAAACTTTTTCCTCAATTACATTTTCTGGACATAAAATTGTAGAAATCAAAATTTTTCTTACACCTTCTCCCCCTTCCCCTGTATTTGACTTACATGCCTTCCCAAAGCATTGAACTCTGTATCCAGGGACTAACTTTATCAGCGACGACATTAATCCAAGCTTTATCTAAAAGATCCTTTATCGGAAAGAAGTAAATCTTTGTTGCTAATCTAAGAACCTATAAATGATCATTGCCAGCACTGATCACCTGTGATCTGGGAAGCTGTATTGGAAGCAATGAAGCCAAAGAGAAACCATTTTTTTAATGAACTTGGTAGACTGAGGAAATGCTATGGTTGTAATGTTTCCTGAGTCGAGCAGGGCAACTGACAAAAAATTTCCCATTGTTTCCTTATGGGTAAAATGTTAAAGTGTAGGCAGGCAGATGACATTACAAGTGTCATCGTAGCTGGTGGGACTTTGTACCCAAAGGCTATTCCCTGCCAGTATGGAGGGAATTTTCTAGTAAAGTGTCCTGAGCAGGTCCTTTGACTTGCCCAATTCAAGATTTATATCAGTGATTTAGATCATGATCTTGAAGGGCTTTAAAAATATTCTTTATTGATTTTCAGAAAGAGGAATGGAGAGAGAGAGAGAGAGAGAGAGAGAGAGAGAGAGAGAGAGAGAGAGATATTTGTTGTTCCACTTATTTATGCATTTACTGGTTCACTGTTGTATGTGCCGTGTCAGGGATCCAAACCACAACCTTGGAGTGTTGGGATGATGCTCTAACCAACTGAGCTATTCAGCCAGGGCTTGAAGGTTTTTTTTTAAAGCAAAATTTCACTCAAATAAGATCTTCACAGAAGACAAATATGTATATAAAATAGATGAAAATGGAATGGCTTTGGTGAAGGTGTGGAGTAAACAAAGACACGTCCACACATCTGTAGGTCTTTCCAGAGCTCAGTTAGAGTTCTATTGACCCAGGTTAATGATACGAACTAACTTTTATTGGGACTCACTATATGCCAGGCATTGTGCTAAGAACTCTAGAATCTATTATCTCATATAATCATCATCACACTTTTCTCTGAGAAAGAATCCCTTTTTAGTTCCATTTTACAGATAAAGAAACTAAAAAAGGGAGTTAAGTTAATTGCTATGTTAATGATTACACAGTGATTAATAATGATGCTGGGCCTTGACACCAGGTTTCCTGACTCCAAAGCCCAGGCTTTTCACTGCCATGTTTTTTAACCTCCTATGAACGAATGCCTGTTACAGGTGTCAAACGTTGGGCAGGTCAGGGAGGTGAGGGGAATAACAGTGGCATTGGGCTCACTCAAAGCAGACCAAACCCCAAAGCACACCGTCCAGCCAATCACACTGAATTGATCTGTATCTGCTTTCCCATCTCTTATCTCCATCTCTTTCCTCCTTCTGCCTCTCTTCCTCTCCCAGCTGCTCATCTGTGGCTTCTCTTTGTCTGCAGCAACCCTTGGTCAAATTTGGCACCTTGTGGTTAAGCACAGGCTTCACCCTACAATGTTCCCACTGCTTCTCTGATTGAATCTGACACTTACTTCTGCTTTCTAGGAGCCCACGTATCTGTTTTCAGTTTTGTGATGCCACAGGTGTGGCCACCAGAACGGCAGATGTGGGGCAACTGTTGGTACTGTGAAAAGTAAGTGCACATCAAATGTATTCTGTTCCCTTTACTTAGAACAAAAACACAAGACATTTCTCTTTTGAGGTAAAATAAGGTGTTCTAGTTCCCACACTTATATGGGAACTTCTTCCTTCCTAATAATTCACTAGTTTGAGCAAAAGTGTTTCAACATTGCTTTGAAAAGAAAAAAGTTGCTTATACTGGTACATAGTCACTAACCGAATACTTGTAAGAAGTGTGAAAACTGCTTATTTTTTCTTTCACAGCATACACACACACACACACACACACACACACACACACACACACACACTCACACACACACATAGTAAATACCTCAAATGCAGTAGGCAATTAATATTTGTGTAGAATTAGTGTATGGAAAGAATCTTTCTGCAACAACCAACAAAAACACATATATAGCAAAATGTGTTTTCAAAGAGAATTTTAAAACTATTTTCTTGCCCTAACTGGTTTGGCTCAGTAGATAGAGCGTCAGCCTGCGGACTGAAGGGTCCCAGGTTCGATTCCGGTCAAGGGAGTGTACCTTGGTTGCGGGCACATCCCCAGTAGGGAGTGTGCAGGAGGCAGCTGATCGATGTTTCTCTCTCATTGATGTTTCTAACTCTCTATCCCTCTCCCTTCCTCTCTGTAAAAAAATCAATAAAATATATATTTTTTAAAAAGTATTTTCTCCCTGATACTTCCAAAGTTCTCTCCATGATAGGGTCCAAATGAACTATGAGTTCAAAGAATCTGAGTTGCTACAGGAGCCTGGTTTTGGCTCTCATCACATGGGCTCCTAAAAATAAGCCCCAAAGAAGACCGAGAGATGAAGCAACCAGACGGCATCTACCTCCGTGTCACCCAGAATTTTCTGTCAGGGGATAATGTTCTTTTCTTTTTTATCCTCACCCAAGGATATGTTAAGAGAGAGGAAAGGGGGAGAAAGAGAGAGAGAGAGAGAGAGAGAGAGAGGAGAGAGAGAGAGAGAGAGAGACATCTATGTGAAAGTGAAACATTGATCTCTTGCCTCCCATATGTGCCAGGACCGGGGATCAAATCCTCAACCTGGGTATGTGCCCTGACAGGGAATCAAATCTGCAACCTTTTTTGTATAGGATGATGCTCCAACCAACTGAGCCACCTGGCCAGGGCAAGGGGCTAATGTTCTTTCAAGCGCTTCAGCTCCTATGTCCACCATGACATCAAATATTCTATCATTCCCTGGGCCCAGGGAAGTGCCCGCCTCTCTGGAGAAACTTTGCAGTAGGAAGCACTGCCCTTTTGCTTGCTGAAGGCCCAGATTACATACTTTCTGTCTGGGTTTCAGTCACAAAATCAGTAACATTTCTGGAGCTTGGAACTAATTAAGAGAATATGTAGGAGTCAGACTGTTGGAGGCCAAAATATCCCTTTAATTACTGATAGAGACTCGTTCGGAGGATGTACTTTAGCTGCAGAACTAGACAGACTGACCCACACACTCATAGGCAGAGAAACAGGAAGGAGGATGCTCATCTATTTCAAAATTCACCAGTCAGGTAATTCACTCTGCCTGCCATGCGGTGGTGTGAAAGAAGAAATGGTCTGAGGTAAGAATATATACAGACTGGCCTGACCATCTACCTGGTCAGGAGCATGGAAGAAAAGGATTGGACGATTGGAGACAAGGAACATAGACCTGTGACAGGATAGAGAGTAGGCATCAAGTATGAAGATTTTTGTATTGTGTTAATGCCTGCCAGAGCATCTACCACAGAAGTGCTGAACAAAGTGGACAAAATTTCTCAGCTAGTTAATGTTAGCCAGCCTTTGCTATTGTCAACCCTGGAACAGGCATGATGGGCACATGAACAGACTGGTTATTGTGGCAGAAATGAAGGCTATGAATTGACCCAAGGCATGGAATTCTACTTCCCAGCGCCAGTCTAGCTATAGCTGCCTCTAAACATCCAACTGTCAGCAACATAGACAAAACTGGGGTCCTCATATGGAGCTATTCCTTAAAGAGATCAGTTTGAGGGCCCCTTCCATCCTGGAAGAGCCAGTGGTACATCCTTGGAAAGGATAGATACTAATTCCAGGCATGGGATTGCCTTTCCTGCTTTCGGAGCCACAGCCAGTACTGTCTTTGGGGGCGGGGTTATGGGAAGCTTGATCCCTGGATATGAAATCCCACTCAGCATAGCCTCTGACTAGAGGATTCATTTCACAGGAAAGAAGGTGTGGGAATGAGTCCGTGACTTTATTTTTTGTTTGAATGGCATGGTTTGAAAATAAAGTAGGTTTTCCATTTTTCATTTGGCATTACCTAAGTAGCCATTGTGGAATTGTTACATAAAAAAAAAAAAAAAAATGCTGTTATGGGCTGAATTGTGTCACTTTCAAAATTCATGTTAAAGTTTTAATCCTTAATACCTCAAAATGTGACTGCACTTGGGGCCTTTAAAAAGGTAATTGGGGGAGGGGGGGAAAGATAATTAAGGTAAAATGAGGTCATTATGGTAACCCTAATCCAATGTGACTGGTGTCCTTATAAAAAGAGATTAGAACCCAGACATGCACAGAGAAAAGATGGCCATCTGCAAGCCAAGGAGAGAGACTTCAGAAGAAAACCAACCCTGCCAACACCTTGATCTGGGACTTCCAGCCTCCAGACTGTGAGAAAAACCCTTTCTGTCCTTTAAGCCACCTGGTCTGTGTTATTTGTTATGATAGCCCTAACACACTAATTCACTTGTTAGTAATAATTAGCATTTATACAGGCATTCCTTGGAGATATTGTGGTTTTGGTCCCAGACCACCACCACAAAGCAATTATCAAAATAAAGTGAGTCAAAATCTTTCTGCTGGTGGAGGGTCTTGCATTTAATTTGTAAAAAACATGACATCTGTGAAGCACAATAAAGTGAAGCACGATAAAACCAGGTATGCTTGTAACGGTTAATTTTACCATTCACAATTTAGGTTATACACTGAGTGGCCAGATTATTATGATCTCTGAACACATAATAATCTGGCCACTCAGTGTATATTCTATATAATAAAAGGCTAATATGCAAATTGTCCCCTCGACCAGGAGTTCGACCAGCAGGCAGGCCGGCCAACCACCATGTCCATGTCCCCTACCCCTGGCCAGGCTGGCTGGACCCCACCCATGCACGAATTCATGCACTGGGGCCTCTAATATATATATATATATATATATATATATATATATATATATATATATATATGCATTCAGAGATCATAATAATCTGGCCACTCAGTGTATACCTTAATTGAATCTCATCACAACACTATGAGGTGATTGGTCAGGTGTTATATGTTTTCAATTAGGGAACTGAGGACATGGGAATCCCTAAGATCACATAGTGACAAAATTAGGTTTCAACCCAAGTATTTGGACTCCAACTCCTCTCTATCAAGCGGGGCCTTCTCTATTTAAAAATTATCAGTGACTAAATTCTTTGCTTAGAAAGGCATATCAGGTTTCTCTCATTCTGGTGTGCCCTAGCTTTCCTGCCATCTACCATCATTCACCCTCAACCCATGCTGTATCAATGTGGAGTTACCACTCTTCATAGATCAAATGCACCTTGCTCTCTCATGCCACTGTGTGAACTGTTTCCCCAGCTGAGATGCTTTTGCTCCTCTCACAACTTGACAAATTACTACACATTCTTCAAAATCCAGGTTAAATATCACCTTCTCTGTGAACCCTACTGTGACTTTCTCTCCTCTGTGCTCCCATATTTTGCATAGGATTCATTTCTAAGCAAATTAACAGAATGAACTGGCTAGGGCTTTGGAGCCAGGCAGATATATGTAGAGTCAAATCCTGGCTCTGTTGTGCTTCATTCAGTCAAATAGCTTTTACTGAGAATGAATTACATGAAATACATTGAGCCATGTTCTAGGAATACGAAGATGGCATAGCCATGCTCACTCTGAAAGAAATTCAATCCTAATGCAATCTAGTTGAGGATTCAGACATATACTAAATGCAAATTTAGAGACGATGCGCTGCTAGAGATGGACAGGAAGCACTAGGCAAGGCACTGTCCCTTCTCTAGGTCAAGGAAGGCTTTTTGAAGGACAAACAGGAATTAGATGAAGGCAGATCGAAAATTTTAGGTAGAGGAATTAAGTGTACAGAGGAGAGCGAGAGAATGGCAACATAACTCTCTAAGCCTCTGGTCTCCTCATCTGCAAATGGGAGATGTACATCTCCCTGTTGGGGTTGGTGGTGGGGTTAAATGACATATCATATGTAAATCATGTAGTAAAGTGCCTGACGTTGAGTAAATGTTCAAAATCTTGAGGCTATGATTTTCATGTTGTGATTCTTGCTATGTTTCTGTCTCTCCTGCTTGGACATGGGGGTTCCTCGAGGGCCAGAAACAGTCTGATTCACCTTTGTATCATTAACTTCTGGCACTCTGCCTGGCACATAGTGAGTACTCAGTACATATTTATTGGATAAGCTTATGAATGTTTAAAGAACTCAGCAAGTGTCTCAGAATCTCGTCTAGTCTAAAACAAAAGTAAGAAGGTTAAGAAGGGAACAAAAAAGTGATAGCACCCCTAAAAAATTCTTCAAACTTTTCAAAACTTTCCCTTTTAAAATTAATAGAAAAAAGTGGGGTTTCCTCCTGGGATTTGCCTCCTAATTTATCAGAAATTACCAAACCTGCTACCTTGAAACACCCAGAGAGCAACAGGTCTAGGATGAATTGATTTTCATAGAAAAAGGGGAGGAATAAGTACAGGTCAGACCAAGTATAAATTCAAATCCTCTGATCTTTTCTCCTTCAACTATGATCAATACTTTCTTACAGAGGATTTAAAGATATACTTAGCATCGAGAAGTTGCTCAATGATAGAATTCTGGAAGACCAATGTCTTAAGAACTCCCTCTTTTTCCCATTGGCAAGTTTTAAGGGAGGGTCCTGGGATCCTGGTGAAAAACCTTATTTTAATAAATGTTATAAATATCATGTGTATAAATAGAAGTGTCTAAGTCTTTATTTCAACCATTCTTTTTAGCACCAAATGATTATAAGATAAATAGACATCAGTCTTCAAGGTCAGATTCTCTTGAAACAATCCCAAGCTATTAACTGTGAGAGTAATTAAATTGTAATTTAAGCCCATTTTAAATAGCCTAACAAATCTCTATCCAGCCATGCATTCCTAGAGGAGATGCTGTGCTTCTAGACTCACATTAAAGATACTCCAGCTGAATGTGTAACCTGAATTTATGCTCCGAATTACCACATCCATATTCTCCTCTCCACTGTTCCATCTATTTTCTTCGGTTTATATGCAGATCCTGCCAAGCAGGTGGTCTATAGCTTGCAATTGACAACACTTACCAGCTGTTAGCTTTACACATTGCTCTAATTTAAATGCTTAATTGCTCTCAGTGCACTCAATTTACAGCTCATAAACACCCTCCCCAGTGGTCCCCAAACCTCTTTACCTATGATAGATCATAGTGTCCCTTGGTAGAAAATGAAATAGCTGAATAACCTTATACTTTTTAAATGTTTATAATTATTTATTAGAAAAACACACACCGCACCTGAGTGTTTTCTCTTAGTTAATTTTGGAGAGTAGTAAAAAGATCTGTTCACTGCCAAGTCTCCTCCTAGTCCCTTCACATCCTTTTTGAAATAGAAACACAAGGATGTTGCGCCCTTTACATTTATGGAGAGTCCAGGATGACCAGGGAGAATCAAGGAAATTTAAATACTTTGTGGGCAATGACTATATCATTACAAGCTGTTCCCGGGTCAATGGCATCTAACTAAGGTAAAGAACACAGGTCTGTAAGTGTCATAGTCTGGTGAGAGAGTCTGTGAAGGCTTTTCTGTCCTCCCTCCTCCTTACCTAAGAACTGGAGTGTTGATTTTGAAAGAGCTCATCTCATTCAACTTCATTGCTTTATGGCTGAGGACACTGGGCCCCGGAAAGTGCAAGTGGTTTGCCCAGCTAGTGAGTGAGAGGGGGCAGGTCCCTGCCTCCTTGGACAGCATTTGACCACTTGATCACCCTTGTCCCCAGTTTGTTGCCATCCGCTGTAGCACGAAAAAGGGCAGAATATTAAGTAAGCCTTTTTAAAGCCTTGCACAAGATACAGAAATGGATATTTTTCAACCAATGATACCCAGGTGTTTTCTGCTTTAAACCAAACCACATGTGAAAATAGAGATTTACATACCAGTGGTCGGCAAACTCATTAGTCAACAGAGCCAAATATCAACAGTACAACGATTGAAATTTCCTTTGAGAGCCATATTTTTTAAACTTAAACTTCTTCTAACACCACTTCTTCAAAACAGACTCGCCCAGGCCGTGGTATTTTGTGGAAGAGCCACACTCAAGGGGCCAAAGAGCCGCAGTTTGCCGACCACGGTACTAGGCTAAATTACAGAGTGCTTCTTGACTTAATTTAAAAGGCTTTTACTACTGAATTCTCTTAAATATCTAGCTCCCTAGTGAATTTTAAAGTTGGTTTATGTTGGCCTCACGAACACATCTATTATGTAAATTAAGGTATTTATGCACTCAAACTGATTAGCAAGTGTTTATAAAGTACCTAACAACTGTGCCAGGTGCTGTACGATCTTAAAAAATAATAAGTACAATATAAGCAGTGTTCCCTATTGACAAAGAGCTTGCATCTTAGTTTTGTGCACAAGACAAATACATGAAACAACTTGAAAACAAAACAGTATGCAATGAAGTGTTATATTGGACAGTATGGAAAATTTGTAGGATATGGATAATAAAGAAAAGCAAGTGAAAACTTTGTGAGACTTAAACTTATTTGTATGATTTTCTGTTTATTTTTGGGCTAACAAATGGAAACACAAATGAGAAACTTTGTCCTTTACTCCTTTTAAAATACTAGTCATTTAGCTCTGGTGGGAGTTATGTGGGGGGAGGGGGCTTGTGGAAGGATTTAATAAAAAAGGAAAAGAGAGAAAGAACTCATGGACATGGACAACAGTGTGGTGATTGTGGGGGGCGGAGGGTGGAGGTGGAAGAGGTATAGGTAGGATAAATGGTGATGGGGAAAAGAATAAAATAAAGAGAGAAAAAAAATACTAGTCATTTGTCAGGTTTGCAAGAGTTCTAATGTCCCCTAGTGGCCAGTCATAATAGTACTGTCCATTTGCATTTACTGTTCTGCAACAACTTGAATGCCAAAAACAATGAAGACTTTAATTCAAAACTGCTTTTCAAAGTTTTCTTTGAATAACAGAGGTCACACAGTACAGTGGTTAACACATAATCTCTGGAGCTAGACTGCCTCAATCTAAACACCGATCAGCTCCTGGGACCCCTCAGTCCGAAGGCCGATGCTCTATCCACTGAGCCAAACCTGTTAGGCCCTATTTTTATTCAATTATCCCAGTGGATAGAGCATTGGCCTGCGGACTGAGGGGTCCCAGGAGCTGATCGGTGTTTCTCACTCACGTTTCTAACTCTCTTTCCCTCTCCCTTCCTCTCCGTAAAAAATCAATAAAATATATATTTTAAAAAATAGAATCCTCTTCATGACATTATTATGAGGACTTACAGGGCTATTATTACAGAGCACTTAGAATAGTCATTCACATAGTAAGCGTAATATAAATGTTTGCTAAATAAATTAGAACAAATCATTATAAAGATCATTCTTATCTTAACTTGGGACAATTATTTACCTTTTCTGGGCATAAGGTTATTTAATAAATAATTATGTGTTAGGAGATTTAACAAATAGACTATTTATTTTATTAAGACTTTTCTTTTAGAGCAGTTTAAGTTCACAGGAAAATTGATGGAAAGGTACAGAGATTTCCCGTATAACTCCTGCCCCTGCACATGCATAGCCTCTCCCACTATCAACACCCCCCACCAGATAGAACATTTGTTATAACTGATGAGCCTCTTGACGCATTAGTACCCAAAGTCCGTAGTTTACATATGGTTCACTCTTGGTGTTGTGCATTCTCTGAGTTTGGACAAATTTATCCATTATTACGGTATCAGACAGAGTATTTCACGGTCCTAAAATCCCCTGTGCTCTACCTATTGATCTCTTCACTCCCCCAAACCCCTGGCAATCACTGATCTTTTGGTTGCCTCCATAGTTTTGCCTTTTCCAGACTGTCAATGAGTTGGAATCATACAGTATGTAGCCTTTTAAGATTGGCTTCTTTCACTTAGTAACATGCATTTAAGGTTCTTCCATATCTTTTCATGGCTAGATAGTTTTTTGGTTTTTTTTCTTGTAGCAAATAATATTGCATTGTCTGGATGTACCAGTTTATTTATCCATTCATTTATTGAAGAACATGTTGGTTGCTTCCAAGTTTTGCCAATTATTAATAAAGTTACTATAAGCATCTGTGTGCATGTGTTTATATGGACATAGTTTTTTAACTCCTTTGGGTAAATTCCAAGGCCTGTGATTGCTGGATCATATAAGAGTTTGTCTAGTTTTGTAATAAACCAACGTCTTCCAAAGTGGCTGTATCATTTTGTTTTTAAAAATACATATATTTTTATTGATTTCAGAGAGGGAGAGATAGAAATATCAATGATGAGAGAATCATTGATCGGCTGCCTCCTGTACACCCCACATGGGGATCGAGCTCACAACCTGGGCTTTGTTTACCCTGACTGGGAATCGAACTGTGACCTCCTGGTTCATAGGTCCACGCTCAACCACTGAGCCACGCTGGCAGGGCATCATTTTGTATTCTCACCAGCAATGAATGTGAATTCCTATTGTTTTATATCCTTGTCAGCATTTGGTGTTGTCAGTGTTCTGGATTTTGGCCATTCTAATAGGTGTGGTATTATCTCATCATTGTTTTAATTTACATTTACTAGTACCTGATAACATGATTTGGAGCATCTTTTCATATGTTCATTTACATCTTCTTCAGTCCAGTGTGATTATATTTTTTAGAACAGTTTTATATTTATAAAAAGATTGAGAAGATAGAACATAGAATCCCCTATGCCCCATGCCCAGTTTCTCCTATTATTACATCTTACATTAATATGGGACATTTGTTACAGTCTATGTACAAATATTGATAATCTATTATAACTAAAGTTCATTGTTTATGTAGATTTCCTTAGTTTTCACCTAATGTCCTCTTGCTATTCTAGGATCTCATCTGGGATGCCACATTACACTTCGTATTCATGTCTCCTAGGCTCCTCTTTACTGACAGTTTCTCAGACTTTCCTTGTTTTTGATGAGATGTTGACAGTTTTGAGGAATACCGATCAAGTATTTTGTAGAATGTCCCTCAACTGGAACATGATATTTTTCTCTTGATTGGATTAGAATTATAGGTTTGCAGGAGGAAGATCACAGACACAAAGTGCCATTTTGATCATATACTATCATCCTATTTAATAAGAGGGAACATGCTAATTGGCCCTCACGCCATCGCAAAGATGGCGGCACCCACAGCCAATAAGGAGGGAATATGCTAATTGACTGTCACACCCTCAAAGATGGCCACGCCGACCGCCACAAGATGGCAGTGCCCAGTCCCCTCAGACCCGCCGGGGCAGCAGGCGTGCACCTGCCTCCGGAGTCCCCCAGTCCCCTCAACCCTAAGCTGCCCAGGGCTGGCCTGAGGCACAGGCAAGCCTCGGATGTCGACTACCCAGCCGCCAAGGACCACCCGAGGCTCAGGTGATCAGGGCCGGCTGAGGCTTGTGCTGCCAGCAGTGGCAGCAGCAGAGGTGTGATGGGGGCATCGCCTTCCCCTGATCTCCGGGTCGCCTCCTGCCCCTGAGGGCTCCTGGACTGTGAGTGGGGGCAGGCTGGGCTGAGGGTCCCCCCCTCCAGTGCATGAATTTTCATGCACCGGGCCTCTAGTCATTTATAACTATTGGTGTTAACCTTGATTACCGGCTGATGTAGTTTTTGTCAGGTTTCTTTAATGTAAGGTTATTCTATTATCCCCTTTTCATAATCTTTGGTAGGAAGTTGCTATGTACAGCCCATACTTAGAAAGTAGGGGTTTATGCTTCCTCTCCTTGAGAGCAGAGTATCTATACAAATTATTTGACATTCTTCTGCATGGACAATTTGCCTTTTCTCCATTTATTAATATATTCAATCATCTATTTATATCAGTATTGACTCATAGATATTTATTTTATATTTTTTGTTATTATCAAATATTACTTTTGTTTTTATTATTTTTGTCCAAATTGTTCCATTTTCCCCTTTGTCATATTCCCATCAATATGATTTTTTTTTTTAAATCACATTTTTCCTTTCTGGCATTACAAGATGATCCAGGCTCCTCTTATATATTTTCTGCCCCAGTCCTAGAATCAGCCATTTCTCCAAAAAGCCCAAGTTCCTTTCACTGGAGAATGATATTAGGAACCAAGATCTGAATGCTAGGTATCTTCGTGGTAGGGACGTCATTTCTTAATTAATATGGGTGTATATTAATTGGTGTATATACACATCATCTATAAATACTTCTGTATGTAACCATAACTTACCTAATAATAAACAAACATGTAAATTGACTATCACTCCTCTATGCCCACAGCCAATCAGAGTAAGTATGCAATTTAGAAGGCCAAAGATGGTGGCCGCCCAGCTGGTCCAGGCGCAGAGTGGCCAGGCGGGGCAGGACGCCTGCTATGAGAGGGAGGGCGAGGGGCAAAGGGATCTACAGGAGCAGAGTGACGCAGCGAAGACAAGAGATATTGCCTTCCTTACAAGCACATTTTTCTAATCTGCATACATGACCTCAGAGTTGGATTTGCAGGTCGGGAGGAAGAGGTTTTGTGGTGCCCCTTCACTTGGATGATAACAATGACCATGGTTCTCACTTGTTGAGAACCTACTACCAGATGCCAGGCAGTGCTATGCACTCTACACGGGTTTTTCCCTCACAGAAATGGACGCATGTGTGTGGGACACACATACATGTAAAGCTATGAAAGGATTCCATCACTCTTCCTGTTGGAAGCTGATACTACTGATGGTGCTCGCTACCCAAGTGTGTGGAGTGGCTGAAGAGACACTGTCTTATATGTGTAAAGAAAGACTGCCTTTTGATATCTAATTGCAGCTGCCATTTCAGCCCGTCCTCACCCCAGCTCCTCCTCTCTAGGTCCTAAAGCTTTTTTTAAAAGCCATCTCCAGACCTAGCAGGTTTGGCTCAGTGGTCAGAGCGTCGGCCCGTGGACTGAAGGGTTGCGGGTTTCATTCTGGTCAAGGGCACATACCTTGGTTGCAGGCTCAATCCCCGCCCCAGTTGGGGTGCATGTGGGAGGCAAACAATTGGTGTCTCTCTCACATCAATGTTTCTCTCTCTGTGTCTCTCCCTCTCCCTTCCACTCTCTCTCAAAAAAAAAAATCAATGGAAAATATATCCTCGGGTAAGAATTAACAGCAATAACAACAAAAACCATCTCATTTCCCCGGCCTGTGTGGCTCAATGGTTGAGAGTCGAACAATGAACCAGAAGACCACGGTTCAGTTCCTGGTCAGGGCACATGCTCTAGTAGGGGACGTGCAGGAGGCAGCTGATTGATGATTCTCATCATTGATGTTTCTATCTCTCCCCCTTCCTCTCTCTGAAATCAGTAAAAACATGAAAAGCGATCTCATTATCTGCTGCATCCCATGGGCATGGCCACCTCCTCTGTCTTATCCAGGAATCAGGCTTCAAGAGCACCTCATTTTCTTCTCCACTTCTAAGAGTTTATATTTACCCAAACAATTCCAGAAACTGGGGTCAGAATTGGAGGACACTAAGCTTTGTTTTTATGGAAGTAGCAAAATGAGGCAAGTTTCTCTTGACTCTTTTCCAAATTTGTTTTTTTTTTTTAAATATATTTCTTTATTGATTTCAGAGAGGAAGGAAGAGGGAGAGATAGAAACATCAATGATGAGAATCATTGATCGGCTGCCTCCTGCATGCCCCCTACTGGGGATCGAGCCCGCAACCCGGGCATGTGCCCTTGGCAGAATAGAACCTGGGACTCTTCAGTCTGCAGGCCAACTCTATCCACTGAGCCAAACTGGCCAGGGCTCCAAATTTGTTGATCTGTATTTAGGCTGTCTGCTTCCTACTCAGAAGTTCAGAATTAAACTCTTTTCCCTCAAGTTTAATCTGTAATCTATGGCAGAGCCTTGAGACTGGGCCAACACTCCATGGAGGCCATCAGAACAACACTGTTTTGGAATAGAGTTCTTTAGAGCAAAGAGCTATGTAAAATGTAGAAAATGGGAGAGTAAGAGCTGCCTCAGTTCCAACTCTCTTTGATCATCGTGAGTTTTGGCACTGGAAGATGGCATGCCAATTTGCACCAAAAAGCAAATTACCAGTTAGAGATAATCTTTGATGAAAACTTGGCAACCCTATTGACACTGCAGATCTTTTTCAGATTTCAGCCAATGCAACCCTCCAGGGAATGTGGACTGAGTGACACATCACATAGCTAAAAATAAAGCTGTGGCTAATTTGATACCCACCACTAGATGACAAAAAAGGAACCTACCAAGTGACTATAATTATTATTTCCAACATTTTATATGCTGGTAATTGAGTTTCCTGTATTCATTTCCTAAAATTTAAACTTTTCCAAAAAACTAAACTCAAATTTGTTGTAAAATAAAATTTCAAGATCTAAGGAAGTCACAATTGCACAAATATAAACAGATGTCCTTATCTGCATTGGGTTAGTATTTAGTTTATGGTCCTTATAATTATATCAGTATTGTAATCATATCTTTCCCTTTAGCTAAAATGCTATTTTAGTCAAGTTAAACCAGAGGTAGTGTGTACAACCAGTTCTGCCACTGGACTGAAGCATCCTGAGGGTAGGTGTGTGTTTCAAGTGCCCTTATACCTTCCATGCAGCAGAGGCTTCCGGCTGTCCTCCAGTATTCATGGTACTACACCCCTAGTTTTTAAGTGGGCCGAATGGCCACTCAGAATAAAAGCCACATTTCCTCACCCTTCCTTACAGATAGGTGTGGCCCAGTAATTAAATTCAGACAAAATACCTGTAAGCATAGGTGTTACCTAGCAACCTCCAGGAAATTTCCTTAGTTTAGCTTTCCTCTCTATTCCTTCCTTCTTCCTACTGGCTGGCTGGTAGATCTGATGACTCGAGGTGAGCAGCTATCTTGGACCATGAAGTGATCTTAGAAGAGAGGCCAGGCCTGACAGAGCAACTTCATGGAGCAAAATCACCACTCTGGTTCTGGCCTACCTCACTCTGGACTTGTCTGGGGGATAAACTTCTATCTTGTTCAAGACACTGTCACTTGCAACTGAATATAATTCTAAACAATAAGTCCTAAAATCTCTAGCATATTCTAGCATATCACCAGAGCAGAATATATAGTAATAGAAGTTTATTAAATAAATATTGTAAATATTGGGGTTTACATTATTTTTGTTGGCCCAGAAGTTCATGGGCAAAAACAGGAAAATAAAGAGGTTATCCCAAGGTCAGCAGGAAATGAGGTCAAGGAGCTCAAACAACCAGGAGACCGGCAAGTGCCAGACAAATAAGGGAGAGTCAAAGCTAAGGCTCAGTGAAAGAAGACATGACTTAGGCTTGGGGTAACAGGGGTTTAGAAACATCTGTCTCTCGCCTGGAAGATAATGAGCAAGGGTCTATGTCAGAGGTTCTCTGGGGGCAATTTTGGTCCGTAGGGGACAGTGGCAATATCTAGAGACATTTTTGGTTGTTACAACTGGTTGGGAGAGGGGTGATGCTGTGGGCATCTAGTGTGTAGAAGCCATGGATGCTGCTAAGATTCTACCATTAGTTCTGGTCAGGCATCTCAGTTGGTTGGAGTGTCATCTTGATATGCCAAAGTTTCCGGTTCAATCCCAGGTCAGGGCACATACAAGAATCAGCCAAGGAATACATAAATAAGTGGAACAACAAATCTCTCTTGTTCTCTCTCTCAAAATCAATCAATCAATAAAAAATTTAAATCCTATCATGCACAAAATAAGCCCTATAACAAAGAATTATCTGGCCCAAAATGTCGACAATGCTGTAAGAAACCCTGGTCTACCTGACTAGAGTTATAAGGTGGGACCCCAAACTCCAGTTACTCTTGGAGTTCAGGCCAGAGGTAATATGGATCATTTAGCCAGCCTGGATAACAGCTTGGAAATAGACAATCCAGACTTTCATGTTCAGCATCATTAAACAGACTTTGTGACTAAACTGAGTACCTACAAATTGTGCACAGAATATTAAATAGCTTATACCTCAAAGTTCCTCCCACAACATAAAGATAATTGCACCCTACCTAAGGCTGAGACTGTGACATACCTACAAGCCATTAAGGAGAGTATGGGATATAAAATAGATAAATATTGGGGTCCTAAGATCTCAGAGAAGGCTTCCCCCCACCCCAAATGTGGGGAAAGGGATGAAATTGACAAGCAGCTTTGCCTTTGATGTACGTCATCTGTGTGTAAATGTGCGAAATAGTCCCCATGTTCCCAATGCCAGGGCTTGGGCAGCAGATCAATGCCAGGGCGACTGAGAGGGCAGATCTAGTCTTGATTCTACAGTTGACTTTCAGTTTGAACTGAAGTAACGTTCTGATTTTTCCAGGTGCTGTTTTTCCTTACAATGTGAAGGTCAAAATTATCATCAGTTGGAGGAGAGGCCTGAGGGAAAGAGAGAGGAAGAGCCAGTTGATTGAACTGCTCAGGCTTCGAGGCACTATGTATATAATCAGTCAGCTCACTTAAATCTCACACTGTCTCTGTTGGCTCTAGGATGACAGTACTGTGGAAATAAAGTCCTCTTTATAGTTCTGCATCTATGTTAGCATACATACATTTGTTTCACATATTAATTAGATCATAATAATTACTTTTGTTTCTCAAAAACCTTTTTTGCCCAATTGCATTAAATATTTATTGAATGCTTATTATACACAAAGCCCTATGCTTGGTGTATGTGGTTCCTGTCCACAAAAGGCTTTCCTTCCCGTGGGAAAGCAGACATTCACACAAATAAACTACAACACAAGGTGGAAAGTAATATGCCATAAAAGGATATAGCATGTTATAGGTACACAGGGAATGGAATAACCAACGTTGTTGGAAGCAATAAGTTCAGTCATACATTATTTATTTATTTTTTTAAATTTCTTTATTGATTAAGGTGTCACATATTTGTCCTCATCCCCCCATTCCCATCCCACACCCCTCCCCATGGATGCCCCAACCCCCTGTTGAACTTAACCATTGGTTAGGCTCTTATGCATGCACACAAGACCTTTGGTTGATCTCTCCCTTCTCCCCCCACCCTCCCCTATCCTCCCTCTGAGGCCCGATAGTCCGATCGGTGCCTCCTTGTTTCTGGTTCTGTTCTTGTTCATCAGTCCATGTTGTTCATCATTTCCCCTAGATGAGCGAAATCATGTGTCACTAGAGATGTACTTATAAGAATTGAATGTGCGACGGGCAATAATAGTTATGCTGACAGGCAAAAAATCAGTCTGTAGTGAGTTTCTTTCTGGACCAACAGTTCTTTTGAGACCCAATATCAATGTCCACCAGTTCCTTATGAGTACATGTCGGCACTGACCCCTCAGCTCTGGATGGTGGACAAATGGTGATAATGCAGGTCCGACTCCCTCTGGTTTGGTCTCGGCCGGACCCAGGGGGGGCACGGCTTCAATAGTTTTTGAACTTCTGCTGTATGCCAGGCAATCTGCTAAATGTTGGAGATTTAAAAATGAATGAGCCCCAAGAGCCCTTAGTTGAGTGGTTAAGAGATGCATATAGAGAAGTAGCATTTGAGCAACATAATGTTGAAAGTTGTGCAGAATCCCTTCAAAGGTCAGATATGAAGGAGGAGTTGTGGGGGTTATTTCGGGCAAAGGATGAGCAAAAGCTTGGGATTCCAAATCAGCCTCTATGTAGTTCCTCATCACTACCCAAATCTCAATTCCCACCCATAACCACGCCCGTTATACTTTAGTTTAAGAGGGGCTTTTACCCTGAGTCCACTCTGTAATATCTTCCATGAGGAGTTGGGTTTTTTGTTTGTTTGTTTCCTGAGAGAGAGAGAGAGAGAGAGAGAGAGAGAGAGAGATGAATGAGAAATGTCAATGGGTTGCCTCCCATATGTGCCCGACCAGGAATCAAACTCATGACCTTTTGGTGCACCGGACAATGCTCCAACCAACTGAGCCACACAGGCCTGGTCAAGGAGGAGTTTTGTTGTTGTTTTAATGGATGTGCAATATTTCTCCCATTAGCAACTCTATTGGTTATTTCTGATTGGAAACTATTATTAAAATGATACAATGAACATCCTTACACATGTGTCTTTGTATACTTTGTGAATATTTCTATATTAAATTGGGGTAATAACAAACTCATTTCAAGGATGAGTCACCAATTGATAGGGATCCCAGATTCCCAGAGAGTTGAAGGGTGTGTGAGAGAGCACTGAGATCTGAGAGAACAGGGCAGAAAGAAAAGATGGAAGGCTCTGAAGATGAACCTGCCTCATAATTTTGTCTAATAGCAGTTCTGCCTATAATGTCAAAACTGGGGTTTTCCAATAGTCTTTTCTACTTCCAGTATTCTGCCTAATGAGTCTCACTTCTATCTGGGTATGCCAAGTGTTACACTAGCACTTACCAACAGATAAGAAATGTCACCAAATTTTTAAGTAAATTACGGGAGAAAATCTTAAGATTGAGGAAAATATTTCCATTAACTTTGGTGTGTGTCTGAAAGTGCAGATCATGTTACTCTTCTGGTTCTGGTTTGCTAAAGATGTGGTAAGAGCACTAGCACAGAGAAGAGGGGAATGTAAGAAAGCCATTGCTGCTCAAAAATACTCCCCCCCCCCCATTAAATCCTACCAGGAAAGCCAACAATTCAGCCTTTTTAAAGAAATTTAGATATCGTTCACATACCATAAAATTCACCATTCAAAAATGTACAATTCAGTGGCTTTTTAGTATATTTACAAGGTTGTACAATCATTGCTACTATCTAATTCCAGAACAGTTTCATCACCCCAAAAAGAATCCCTGAACCCATTGGCAGTCCCTGTCCATCTCCTCTCCCCCAGCCCCTAATCTACTTTAAGCCACTATGGTTTGCTTATTCTGGACATTTTATATAAATGGAAGCATACAATATGTAGTCTTCTGTGACTGGTGTCTTCCAGTTAGCATTAAGTTTTTAAGGTTCATCCATGTTGTAGCACTTATCAGAACTTCATTCCTATTTTATGGCCAAATAATATTCTGGTAGATGGATAACCAAATTTTAAAATCCATTCATCAGTTGTTTCTACTTTTTGGCTATTATGAATAATGCTGCTATGAGCATTTTGTGTACAAGTTTTGGTGTGGACATAGTTCTTCAATTCTCTTGGTTACACACCAAAGAATAGAATTGCTTGATCATAAAAAGGTTCACTCTTAAGGCCAGGCCTCAAGGGAAGCTTTTTTTAATAGACTTCATATATTTTTAAATATATTTTTATTGATTTCAGAGAGGAAGGAAGAGAGAGATATAGAAACATCAATAATGAGAGAGAATCATTGATCAGCTGCCTCCTGCACACCCCCACTGGAGATCGAGCCAGGCATGTACCCTTGACCAGAATTGAACCTGGGACCCTTCAGCCCACAGGCCAACACTCTATCCACTGAGCCAAACCAGCAAGGGCTAGACTTTATATTTTTTTAGAGTAGTCTTAGGTTCACAACAAAATTCAATAATTTTCTACACAATGATTTCTCTTTATACCCCTTGTCCTCACACATGCACAACCTTCCTCATTATCAACATGGGGAAGCTTTAAATTGTCCATGTCTCAATGTGAATTGCTTCCTGTTACAAACCCCATTACTCTCCCCTTGCACCTTGGAGAGGAATTTTATTTAGGAAGCAGGGGTTAGGGAGAGGATAATTTTAGAACTTAGGGCAATGTGGGGTAAACATTACATTAGAACTCTTTTTATCTTAACAGAACTCCCATCCTCTCACAGTTTTGCCAATAGACAAAGACTGATATTTTTCCCCCTAAGCTCCAAGCCAAAAAATCGTGAGCATGGAAGCTAATTCACTTGGCTTAGGATTTGACCTAGCTTTGACCAGGCTATGAAAAACTCTGGCCAGGGCATGAAATACTCTGGTTGACTCAGTTTGGGTCATGTATACACTGAGTGGCCAGATTATTATGATCTCTGAACACATAATAATCTGGCCACTCAATATATATATTAGAGGCCCGGTGCATGAATTCTTGCACGGGTGGGGTCCAGCCAGCCTGGCCAGGGGGAGGGGACATGGGTGGTTGGCCGGCCTGCCTGCTGGTCGAACTCCTGGTCAAGGGGACAATTTGCATATTAGCCTTTTATTTTATAGGATATACACTGAGTGGCCAGATTATTATGCGTTCAGAGATCATAATAATCTGGCCACTCAGTGTATATAGAATGATACTCATCAAATTTAAAATAATGATTACTTCTGAGAATTAAGAGGGAAAACATTCAAAAGGGACTTTAGCACTAGTTTAATGTTCTAATTTAAAATACGTTGAATATGGCCCTGGCCAGCATGGCTCAGTGGTTAGAGTGTTGGCCTGCACACCTAAGAGTCATGGGTTGGATTCCCAGTCAAGGGCACGTACCTAGTTGCAGATTTGATATCGGGGCGCATGATGTGTCTCTCTCACTTCTCTCTCTCTCTCTCTATCCCTCTCTCCCTCCTTCCTTTCCACTCTCTCTAAGAATCAATGGAAAAATATCCTCGGGTGAGGATTAACAAAACAAAAAAATACTTTGAGTATGTATATATAGTATATATATTTTAAAAGTGTGTACATATGAGAGAGAGAGAAATATTTTAAAAATAGTATAAACATGAAAAAAGACTGGAAGCAATGATTTTAAATGGTAGAAGTGTGGCTGATTATTTTCCTCTTTAGTCTCTTATTTCATTTTTCAACTCAACCTCACTAAGTAAAACCTAATATAAAAACAGAATTAATAATAAAAATGGAAGAATTAAACTACCGCTAAGAAGGCTTTTGCTGAAATAAATTGATGGAATAGCTTAATCACTGTTTTCTGCAATACCAACTCACATTCTTGTGCCTCTAGTTTCCAGGCCTAGGATTTATCTTTTCTTTCTTTTTTTAAACCATTTTCTTTTTAATGCAGTGCTGATGTTCTGAAAACCTGTAGAAAGATGAGAGTATGACCTTGTGCCATGCCTCTACTTTCCAAAGTCATTTTAGATTCAGAACTGATAGCATATTGTCTCTAACCAGCAAAGTGATTCAGTTCTTTGAAAAAAATAGAATTCTAATGTCTCTTTCTATTAGTATCTTGCATTTTTAATATGCTTTGTAGAGTAGATTAATCTTAGAATCCACAAAATCTATGATAAAATTTATTTGATCACAAAAGACTCTGTTGGTTCCAGGAAATGCTCGGCACCCCTTGTTAGAACTCGGCATTTTAGCAGTCTCATGGCTGATGCTGAGTTACAGAATTACCAAGGGCAAGGATTTATGTCTGCTTTGTTCATCGCTACAAATTCCCTAGTTCCTAGCACAATAGGTAGGTAGCATAGAAAGTGCTCAGTAAATGTTTGTTGAATAAATAAATGGATTTGAAGCATTTAAAGACTTCCTTACTTGTGTATTGCTTTTAAAAAAATATCTCAATCTTATTTATTTGTTTTTAATATATTTTTATTGATTTCAGAAAGGAAAGGAGAGGGAGAGAGAGATAGAAACATCAATGATGAAAAAGAATAGTTGATCGGCTGCCTCCTGCATGCCTCATATTGGGGATCGAGCCTGCAATCTAGGCATATGCCCTAATCAAGAATCGAACCGTGACCTTCTGGTCTCATAGGTTGACGCTCAACCACTGAGCCATGCCAGTTGGATTGTTGGTTTGTTGTTAATCCCGACCCAAGGATATTTTTTCCCATTTATTTATTTATTTTTTTTAGGGAGGGAAGAGGGGGAGAATGAGAGAAAGAGAGAAAAACATGGATGTGAGAGAGAGATCCATGTTGCCTCCCACATGTGCCCTGACCTGGGCTGGAATTGAAACTGCAACCCAGGTATGTGCCCTTGACCAGGAATCGAATCCAAGACGTTTTGCGTGGGCTGACGCTCTAACCACTGAGCAACATCAGCCAGGACGATCTTATTATATTTTATTTTTTAGACAGGGAGAGGTAGGTGGAGAGAAAGACCAATATTTGTTGTTGTACTTATTTATGCATTCCTTGGTTGATGGTTGTATGTGCCCTGATAGGGATCCAAACTACAACCTGGGAGTGTTGGGATGACGCTCTAACCAACTGAGCTATCTGGCCAGGGCTTTGTATTGCTTAATTTAAGATGTAGTCTACTCATGGATGCATGGAACAGAATGACAGATCTCAGAAGAAAGGACGGTCGAGGGGCAGGAAGAGATTAACCAAAGTACATATATGCACATATGCATAATCCATGGACACAGACAATTGTGTGGAGAAGGCCTGGTGTGGGGCAGGGGTCAGGTGGAGGTGGGGACAAGGGGGGTAACAGGGGGACATCTGTAATACTGTCAAAAATAAAATTAAAAAATTAAAAAATCTCAAAAAAAAAAAAAAAAAGAAAAAGATTTGGTCTCCTTTATCTCCAGGTGAGAGCCTCTAATAATATACCTAATAATGCAGCAGGAAATGGGAGACTGGACTGATCAGACTTGGGTGTGTGCTGGAGGCAGCCGATCGATGTTTCTCTTTCACATCGATGTTTTTTTCTCTCTCCCTCTCCCTCCCTCTCTCTCTAAAAATCAATTTTAAAGTATTTTCTTTTTAATGGAAGAAGTGAAATGTTTTAAACTGTTGGAGAAATCCCTCCACCCATCCTTATCTATTACTCAGGATATTTAGTTGTAAATTCTGATGAAAATAACCTTTAGGAATCTAGCTTTTGCAAATCTTGTAGCAAGATCTTCTAAAATACAGTTTGAGAAGAAAAGAGAGTTTTATAGTGAAGGTCAAAGGAATTCAGTTTTCATCCTGCCCAAGTGCGGTTGCTTTCTGCAACCTAGGCAACTCCTTGGAGCTTGAAGGTATTAGAACCAGGGAACTTTGCCCCATCATAAATCTGAGCTACCCAGGCTTTGTGCCTTTGTTTTCCCTAGTACCCAAGTTACAGCTAATTTGTTTTTCTAAGCACATTGTCATTTTAAGATCTATGACAAATCATGGAAAAGTCATCATCCTTGCTTAAAATTTAGCTGGTCATTTTCCATCTATGACCCAGTAAAAAAGGTTAGCCAGGTCTTATTTCTTTGGCCTCTAAAATGTTAGGATCCTGGAACAGGCTTTTAACATTTGCCTTAATGGCTCTGGTTCCCACTGCAAGCTAACAATGATTATCTGTGGTCTGGCAGTTCCCTTGGCATTGCACCAAACACAGGAGCAAGAAAGCACACGCTCAGTCAGAGAGGTTTAACATCTTAGCCAGACGTTAGGCTCTGAATCCAAATTTGCTTCTCCTCTATACCTTTTCTCTCCCTTGAGAAAAAATGTCAGCTGGCAGGTTCTTTGGTTTCCTAGCTCCAGAAAGCTATTTGAGCCCAGCAATTCCCCAAAATGTCACATTTTCAAGTCAGTATAAACATCGATCTGTTTTCTCAAGTAGAATATTTGTCTCCAGGTTAAAAGAAATGAAGTATATATTTTTCTCTAACTTGGAATGTTGGCTATCAAATATTGTCTTGGGGCAGGACTGCAGCCTGAGATTAATAATGTAGAATGTTCAATAGTAGGTTGTGAGGTGCATGCAAAGAAAGTGGAAAGCTGTCCCTTCTCTCCGTTACTCTTCCTCCTCCAGCTGTCTCTGCCACCCCAGCCCTACCTGTAACAGTCTTTCCACTGAGAAAGCTGAGAAGGAGAGGAGGGGAGGGAAGGCAGTATAAACAACCTGGGAAAGCTTAGTTTCTGAGCACTTTAACAATGTTCAATAACAACAAAAAATGTTGATTAGCAGCCTTAAAGTGCCTGGCCAGTGTGGCTCAGTGCTTGAGCGTCGACCTATGAACCAGGAGGTCACAGTTCAATTCCTGGGTTGTGGGCTCTATCCTCTGTGTATGGCGTGTAGGAGACAGCCAATCAATGATTCTTTCTTATCATTGATGTTTCTATCTCTCTCTCCCTCTCCCTTCCTCTCTGAAATAAAAATATATTTAAAAAAATTTTTTTAAAGAGATGAGCTTCAAAAATATGCCTTAGAAGCTAAAGGTAACTTACTTTTGCTTTTAGTTTTACAAATTAAGACTAGGGAGCAGACAATTCTATTTAACAAAAATAAAATTAATTTAAATAATCCAGTTCTAAAGTATAATCATTTAAGGGTGAGGGAAGGAGAATGAAGAGGTGAAGGGAGAAATAGAGTAATTACTGCAATGATTGTCAAGTTCCTTAGAAGTTCAGATTTAATGTATTCATATTAGCGTTAAAATATTAATGCCATGTTTTTGCATTAAGATTTTAAATCTATAATCCCTTAAATATAGCTCATATTTTCCTTTAACAGTTAATTTTGAGTATTTTTAAAGCAAATAATTTTAAAAATTAAAATAAAAATGCATTTATTGAAGGTATACAACATGATTTTATATATATATACATATATATACATATATATGTATATATATGTGTGTATATATATATATATATATATATATATATATATAATTGATTACCTAGCATATTTCCAGTGTTCAATACAGTATTATTAAGTAGCAGAGGCCTAGTGCATGAATACGTGCACGGGTGGGGTTCCTTGGCCTGGCTTGTGATCGGGGCCAATTGGGGCTGTCTCGCCCAGTCCTGATCAGGGCCGATTCGGGGCAGAGCGGCGGGGAGGGAGGCCAGCCAGGAGGAGGGACTGTGGGAGGTTGGGTGTGGGAGCACACTGACCACCAGGGGGCAGCTCCAGCATTGAGTGCCTGACCCCTGGTGGTCAGCATGTCATAGCTACCAGTAGACCAGTCATTCGGTCAACCGGTTGTAATGGTGGCTTAGGCTTTTATATATAGAGACTAGAGGCCCAGTGTATGAAATTTGTGCATGAGGGGGAGTCCCTCAGCCCGGCCTGCACCCTCTCCAATCCTGGACCCCTTGGGGGATGTCTGATGGCCTCTCGCAATCCTGGACTGCTGGCTCCTAACCGCTCGCCCGCCTGCCTGCCTGATTGCCCTTAATCCCTCTGCCTGCCTGCCTGATCGCCCCTAACCACCTCTGCCTGCCTGCCTGATCACCCCAAACTGCTCCCCTTTTGGCCTGATTGCCCCTAACTGCCTCTGCCTCGCCCTGCACCCAGGACCCAGGATTCCCTCCTCCAGCCAGTCACAGGCACCTGGGACCCAGGATTCCCTCCTCTGGCCAGCCGCAGGCACCCAGGACCTGGGCCAGCTTCACCCGAGGCCGGCCGCAGCCACAGGGGACTGTGGGTGGGCATCTTGTCCCTCTCCTGGCATGAAGGAGCAGGCGCTGGCGCCTGGGACTTTGGGGCAGGCGGCTTGTCCCTCTTCCGGGCTGCAGGCACAGCTGCTGGCTCCTGGGATTGTGGGGACCGTGGGGTGTGCAGATTGTCCCTCTCCTGGGCCACAGCCCCAGCCGCTGGTACCTGGGACCGTGGAGTGTGCAGCTTGTCCCTCTCCTGCGCTGCAGCCTGGCTGGTCCCCATTCCTCTCTCGTGAGCTCATTTGTGCCTGGCTGGTCCCCATTCCTCTCTCCCCTGTGTTGAGTGTCTGAGCTGTTAAGGCATGATGGTGTGAGGGCGTGATGGCCATTTGTATATTAGCTCTTTATTATATAGGATAGTCACCATGCTTGTGCTTTAGATCTCCAGAATTATTCATGTTATGGAACTATTAATTTTGTGTCGTTTGACCAACATCTCCCCATTCCTATTCACCCTCTTCCCAGCCCATGGTAACCACTGTAATACTCTGCTTCTATGAGTTCAAATTTTATTAATTTCATATATAAGTGAGATAATACAGTATTTGTCTTTCTCTGTCTGGCTTATTTCACTTTATAATTTCCTCCAGGTATATCCTGAGAGGACCTCATTGTCTGCCTCACACTCTTCTCTAGCCTATTACAAACCCATTTTCACACTCCCAGAGGCTGTCTAGTTTCCTAATATGACCTCTGAAACCTATGTCACCCTAACTTCTATTGGCCTGGCTTATAATGAACAATTCCTTACTTTGCATTGGCCTCTAATATTTGTGGGCACCTGAATAAAATATTGATTGCTGACTGTTGGAAGAAAGCCCCAAAACTCTAAATTCAGAATCAATTTAGAAGAATTGATACATAGTCTTATTCAAATTCATAGGAGTTTTTAATAAGAGAAACTTACATACATGGGCAAAACAGTTGCTTGCTTCCAGTGGTGGCCCGTCAGGAAGAATCCATCCCCTCCCAGGACAGGGTCTCGTTTGGTTGTTGTTAATCCTCACCCAAGAATATTTTTTCCATTGACTTTTAGAAAGAGTGGAAGGGAGGGAGGAAGGGAGAGGAAGAGAGAGAGAGAGAGAGAGAGAGAGAGAGAGAGAGAGAGAGAGAGAGAGAGAGAACCATTGATGTGAGAGAGATACATCAATTGGTTGCCTTCTGTGCAAGCCCGGACTAGGGCTGGAGATTGAAACTGTAATCCAGGTACATGCCCTTGACCAGGAATCAAACTGAAAACCCTTGGCCTGTGGGCTGATGCTCTAACTTCGAGCATATCGGTCAGGACAGGGTCTCTTTTTTTATAGGTGCTTAATAAAAGCATATAGTGGGTAGTCATGTAGACCACCAGAAGAACAATGCATTTATAAGTTAGCAGATAACATCAGGCAGTTGTCCACACTCTACACATTCATTAACCTCTTTCCTGGAGCCTGACGTTTATCTCTGGGTGGCATTTCGGCTTGCTGGGTAGTCAGCCAAACCTGAGGCTGCAGAGAATAAAACAGTCACAGAAGGTTAAACAGAGTTCAACATTTGCCAGATGCCTTTACTGCTGGAGCCATATTACATCTCTGAGTTTCGTAAGCAATCCTTATCTTTGAGCAATGGATCTAGTTAACTAGCTCATGCTTTAGGCAGATGTGAGTTTGGATCTGACATTGCCAAGTTAACAGCTGTGTGATTTTGGTTCAGTTACCTACTTGCTCTGAGCTTAAATTCTCTTGTCAAATATGGGCAATGGGGTCATTGTGAGGATTATATGAAACTTCATCTATAAAACAAATAACATAATATCTGGCAGATAGATACTTTTCATTCTCCTTTTTCCCCCATTCAGTAGAAGAAAAAAAAGTGAGAGGAGAAGCTATGATTTTATGGTTCTGTTTTATATCTCACCAAGAAGAGAAATGGGATTCTTTGAGCTTATGAGAATCTAATAACTAAAGTTTCTGGCAACAGATGAGTCTCCTAGTCTCAATCTCAAGATTAAAAATCACAAGAAAAGCACTAGTGTCTTCAGTGTCATCGGCATTATTCAACACTCTTGGAATATTTCAATCAAATCTCAGTAATGATTTTTTTTTTTTTTTTGCTGTAGGCTTTTTCTTTTATTGCTTGGCAAGCTATCATGGCCTTCTTTTTAGAAAGGTATTTGGATAACCAAAAGAAAACTGAATATTAGTCAGTTCTCATGTTTATAAATAGTAAACAGAATTAAATCTGATGAAATCAATCCATTGAAAATTCTCTTTCATAAAAGCAAAAAGAATCCTAAACGGATGAAAAAAAAGTTTGGCATAATGTGCCTCTAAAAAATAATCTTTTTAAAAAGAAATAAGGGTGATGGCAGAAAAAACATTGATCAGAATAAATGTGGTTAAGAAAGCTGTTTCAGAGTATAAGCCAGGAAGTGAAGAGAAACCCAGGCAAAATAATAAATAATAAGAATGATCAAGGCACTGACATTCAAGAAAATAAGTGGCCATTATAAATGAGCCCTGACTAAGGAAAAACACTCAGGGATTTAAGCTGTAGAGATAATCCCAGGATATATAGACAGATCTGCTGGGTGATGAGCACCTGAGGAGAGCAGGGAAGTACATGCTGTGAAAGAGGCACCTTGACCGCCTGACATCCCTCTCGCTCTCCTCTGCAAAGCTATTATTCCAGGCATAACCCAGCCAAACTTGCTCATATCCTGTACTCATCTGGATCCTTCCAGAGTGTCTAGACCTTGGAATAATGAGGCCATTATGCACCGTCCCCCATCCCCACAATCCCAGAGCTCTTCCCAACCTCCTACACCTGCCCCAGCCCCAGAAGTGGCTGACCAAGTTAAAAATGCAAGGGCCTATCCAGCTTCTGATGAAGCAGGGTCAAGAGATTATGCCAAATCCAAGTCTGGTCGCCTCATAGAGGATCAGGAGTTTTGGTTTGCCTCAGGCTTCCTTTCTACCTGAACTGATTTTAACCCACCGAGTAATTGTCTATCTAGGCAGCCAGCCTCACCTCCCAGAATCCCACAGGGCTAAGAAGGAGTCAGAACTGTACTGTTCCCGATGATGGCAGAGGACACAGGCCTGCCCAATTTGAGCTTGTGCCCTTAGGAATGGCCTAAAGCCAAACCCTGGGTTTGGGCATTACACACTCAAGTATTTGCTTTGTCAAAGAAGACCAAAGGCAGGAAAGATTATGTTATCATGTCAGTAGCAAGTGAAGCTAACTCGCCTGCCTATTCTGTGGTTTGTTTTCCCAGTCATCTTACTTCTTTATTAGGCAATCGTAATGGTGAGGCAGGGAGTGCCGGTGTAGGGGTTCTAGAAGAGGGAGCACAGCGGTAGGCATTTGAGAAGAGAGATGCTATAACTATTAAGCCCCTTGTTCCTTATCTTTCCCCTCTAAATACATCATCCCCCTTTCTCCAGAAAAATTAAGGTCCTATTTGCATAAGCATCTAGGTTTCATAGGTTGAGTCATTCTTTCCCAAGGACCATCAAGATTTAAAAACGGTCTTAGGGCTCTGGCTGGTGTGGCTCAGTTGATTGAGCGTCGTCCTGTGTACAAGCTGTGGGCTTGATCCCCTGTCGGAGTGTGTGTGGGAAGCAGGTGTTTCTCTCTCACATCGATGTTTCTCTCTCTCTCTCCCTCTCTCCCTCTTCCTTCCTCTCTAATTGTCAAATCAATAAAAATATATTAAAATTAAAAAAAGGTCTTCAGTGCTCCCCCCTTGAGAGCAACCCTAAAAGCTATAACAACACTCTGAACATGAGGCCCCTAAAGGCCCTGGTGAAAAGAACCAGATTGCCTTCTGCATCCCTTCTCTCTGGGCCTCATAGCTTTTCTCTCCTGAGACTGGTGCTGCAGGAGAGAGCCACCCTGAGTCCTAGCTAAAAGCCGAGGTCCTGCGTTCCCTCCTGACTCCTGCTGTCTCCTTTCTTAGGAGCTGGGCCGCATTCTCATGACTCTCCCGTTAATTTTGAATAGATTACCTTGAATGACACTACCCTGCTTAGAATTTTGGAAGATGGGATACATGTTAAGACCAGTGAACCTAGTAAATACAGCCTTTACCTATTTTTTTACTGTAAAATAAGGTCCTTGATTAAAAGCAATGTTGTATGATACACCGTGATGGTGAATGAGGCATTAAGTAAATATGTATACTATTTCTGGAAGATGATGGTTGGCAAGAAAGATAGATTATCCAGAATAAATTTCTATTCCAATGAGGACAAATTGTCAAATTACTATTCCTTATTCCTTAGCACTAATAGTAATGCGGGGGGGTGCGGTGGCGCGCGGGGAGGGGAGGCAATGTAATCAATCTACCACCAGGTGGCAGCATTTTCCTGCTGAGTGTAGTCCAGAATTGTGTGCTCAAGGTAAATAGCACTGAGGGTTCAAGGCCAAGTTAACATTCAGCAGTAGCAGTAGCCAGATCCTATATTAAGGGGACCCCATATTAAGTCCATGGCATTATTGGTCTTTCCATGAGCCTATTGTGCAAGTACTGAAGTGTTTCGGTGAAAGAATCTGAGTCACAAAATAGGTAATCTTGTTCACCTGATTGTTCAGAGCATCTTCTACTGCAAAGGCTGTTTGATGGGCATTCGCAATGGATACACATTTTCTCACATTCTGGGACAATTCCAAGATACTCATTTATATACATCTCTAAATATCCAGCTACTGATCGCCTGGCATTCTGTTCTTCCTTCCAATTTTCTATACATGTGACCAAACCCTTACCCTACCTTTGAATTTATATAGATCTACATTTCAGTTCATCTCTTTTTCTTGGCAAATGGTCCATAAGATGTACTGGTCAAAGCTATGCCCAATGGGAGGATTTCTGTTCTTCACTGTCTTTTTAGGACACCCTAAGTTGGACTGCCGTCGCTGTTCAATTTTGATAGGTAATATCATATCGTGGATAGCCATCTGCAATCCAGGCTTGAATTTCTTGTTTCCTTTGTCAACTGACCCTAGGGAACTTTCCATAAGGATAAAGGAATGGAGTGAGTGTGAAAGGTGTGGGCATACTGCGGGAGACACCTTCAGAATTTACTTAAACCTGAACTTTTATATGCCATTTCCCCTTAATGAGGGAATGTTCAGCTCACCAAATTTATTATTTGGTGGCTCAGACAGCTGCCGTTTAAGATGAGCAACTCACATGATTGTGGGTGTCCTGTGGTCAGGAAGAGGTGGGTCGATGCCGTAGTAAGATACATGCATTCCAGGGTTGGTAAGACACTTCGTGGAGATTCGGAGACCAGCTTCTTCAGTGTCCTTTTCGGGAGTCCAGTGGTCAGAGGCTTGCCAGAGCGACCTCTCCAAAGTCAAATACCAGTTGTTGCATCTTTCACCCTCACCATAACAAAAGAAGCACAGAGACTGAAAGCCCACGCTTAGGAAGATTGTTCCTACCTGTGTCCTTACTGGGCGACATGAAAGTCTGTCAGCCTTCAGGGAGCTTGAAGCAGAAAAGAGCATTCCAGCAAGTCCAAAATGTGGTGCCATCATCCCTGCCACTTGAGGTATATGATCCAACAGCCCAATGGTGCTCGAGGTGTCAGTGATGGCAAAAAATGCAGTCAGGGTCTATGGAGAACCCCAGTGGGAGAATCACAAAGCTGGCCCCTAAGATTTTGGAGAAAGCAGAAAATTACATATCATTTGAAAAACAGTTCTTGGCAATTTACAGAGGGCAAGTTACTCTACTTGACCGTGGAACATCAAATGATGTCCCAGAACTTCCCGTTACAACTTACGTTCTGTCAATTCCACCAAGTAAAAAAGTTGGATGGGCCCAGTAGTCATCTCTCACAAAATGGTATACCCAGGATTAAATTCAGTCAGGGCCAGGGGGCACAAGTAGGTTGTATGAGCAAATAGCTCAGACCCTCATTTCAGCCTCATAATTATACTAGTTTCCCTCTCATGGCTTGTACCCGTGGACTCATAAAGGGTTCCTATGACCAGGTGAAGTGGAGAGAGAAGCCCAAGATTGGTTTATAGATGGGCCAATTCATTTAGTACATGCCGGCTAACACTGGAGCCTGCATTATAGCCACATTCAGAGGTGGTCCAAAAAGACAGTGGAGAGAGAAAACCTTCCCAAAGGACAGAGCGAGGAACAGAGTACCTGGTCATCTGCTTTGGTGGGAAGAAAAGTGGCCTGAGGTAAGAATGGATATAGATTTCTGGGCCATGCTTGGCTGTCTCTTTGGAGGCCTGGGATGAAGACTAGAGACAAAGAGATCTGGGGAGAGGAATGTTTACAGCAATGTGGAAACAAGTGCAAAATGTGAGGATTTTTATATCACACTGGGGCCCAGTGCACAAATTCGTGCACCTTGAAAGGAACTGTGGGCCACGAGGCTGCAGTGGGCACAAGGGTAGGTCTCAGCCCATCCTCCCCACCCCTGCAGGGCCCCTCCCACCGCGGCCCCCGGTCCCCTCTCTGCTGGCAGCCTCACTCCTGCCACCACTGCTCCAATACGCTGATGGTGCCGGCCCCGCTCACACCCACTGACAGCGTGGAGTGATTGGGGCTGGCGTCAGCAGCAGGTGTGAGCGGGGCCTGCGTTGGCAGTGGGTGCGAGAGGCGGCTGCCGGCCCTGATCACCCCTCAGGAGCAAGGGGAGGTGGAGAAGCCCTGAGGGGCTATTGGGGCCGGCAGCCACCGCTGGCACCCGCTGCTGGCGCCTGGCACCAGCCACGATCGCTTGGTGCTGGGCGCCAGCAGCGGGTGCAAGCAGGGCCAGCGCCGGCAGCAGGTGCAAGTGCCAGGCAGGACCGCGGCACGCAGGAGCAAAGAATTTTCAGTAACCACCCGAGGCTTGCCCCGATGACAGTGACCAGTGCCCCGCCTTGATCTGGCGCCCCCACTTACCTGCTCCACCATCCCACTGTGGCCTATGCCCACCATGTTCCACGCATTCCCCCTGGTGGTCAGCACACATCATAGCAACTGGTTGTTTGGTTTTTCGGTTGTTTGATTGTTCCACTGTTCAGTCTATTTGCATATTAGGGTTTTATATACTAGTATATAGATGTTAACACACAACAGAAAGCATTCACCAGATACTAAACAACCAAGTAGACAAAATAGCTCAGCCAATTGATATTAACCAGACTTCATCAGCAGCAGTCCCAGGGCTGACACAATGGATACGATCATGTGGCAGTGATGAAAGCTATATATGGGCCCAACAGCATGGACTCACATTTGAAAAGACCCAGTCTAGTTACTGTTGCCTCTGAATGTCCAACTGTGAGCAAGAGAGACCAACAATAAGGCCCCAATATAATATTATTCCTCTAGGAAACCATCCTAGATGTTGGAACTCTCCTAATTCTGAAAAGGCTAGTTGGTTTGTTTTTTCAAAAGAATAATATCTATTCCAGGTATGAGTTTGTCTTTCCTGCCCACAGAGCTTCAGCCAGGGCTATTATCCAGGGGCTTATGAAATACTTGATCCACAGGCATAGAATCCCACACTGCTATCTGACCAGGGGATCTGCTTTAGCGCAAAAGTGCAGGGATGTGCCTATAACCTTGGGTTCCACTGATCATATCACATACCACACCATCCAGATGCAGCCCCCTCAAAGAATGTCCAAATGATCTTTTAAAAATGCAACTAAAGTACCAACTAAGTCTATCTGTCTGCTTGTTTATCTGTCTGCACTTATTTATTTGTTAGAGTAATATACCAAAAGTGCTAACAGTGATTATTTCTATATGGTGATTTTTATTTTCCTGCCTATATTTTCGATAGTTTCTGAATGTATTGGTGTTAAATTAAAGGGGGGAAAGTAACCCCCCCCTTTTTTATTTCTTTTTTTTGTCTAAAGTTTTACATATTTCTCCTTTTTCCCCGATTGACCCCCTCCCTGCCGCCATTCCCACCCCCGAGGGCAAGCCCCTATATCCCCAGTGTCTATGTCCATTGGTTATGCTAATATGCATGCATACAAGTCCTTTGGTTGATCTCTACCCCGCCCCCCTCCCCTGCCATTTGCCTCTGGATCTATTCTTGTTCATCAAATTATGTTGATCATTATATCCCACGTATGAGTGAGATCATGTGATATTTATATTTCTCTGACTGGCTTATTTTGCTTAGTATAATGCTCTCCAGTTCCATCCATGCTGTTGCAAATGGTAAAAGTTCCTTCTTTTATTATAGCAGCATAGTATTCCATTGTGTAGATGTACCACAGTTTTCTAATCCACTCATCTGCTGATGGGCACTTAGGCTGTTTCCAAATCTTAGCTATTGTAAATTGTGCTGCTATGAACATAGGGGTGCATATATCCTTTCTGATTGGTGTTTCTGGTTTCTTGGGATATATTCCTAGAAGTGGGATTACTGGGTCAAATGGAAGTTCCATTTTTAACTTTTTGAGAAAACTCTGTACTGTTCTTCACAGTGGCTGCACCAGTCTGCATTCCCACCAGCAGTGCATGAGGGTTCCTTTTTCTCCACATCCACACCAGCACTTATTTGTTGATGATAGCCATTCTGATAGGTGTGAGATGGTATCTCATTGTTGTTTTGATTTGTATCTCTCAGATGCTTAGTACCTTTGAGCATGTTTTCATATGTCTCTTGGCCGTCTGTATGTCCTCTTTCGAAAAGTGTCTATTTAGGTCCTTTGCCCATTTTTTGATTGGATTGTTTATCTTCCTTTTGTTAAGTTCTCTGTAAATTTTGGAGATTAAACCCTTATCATAAATAGCATTGGCAAATACGTTCTCCCATGCAGTGCGCTTTCTTGTTGTTTTGTTGATGGTTTCTTTTGCTGTGCAGAAGCTTTTTATTTTGATGTAGTCCATTTGTTTACTTTCTCCTTAGTCTCCACTGCCCTAGGAGCTGTGTTGATAAAGATATTGCTATGACATATATCTGATATTTTGCTGCCTATGGAGTCTTGTAGGATTTTTATGGTTTCCCGTCTTACATTTAAGTCCATTAGCCATTTTGAGTTTTGTTTTTGTGTATGGTGTAAGTTGGTGATCTAGTTTCATTTTTTTGCATGTATCTGTCCAATTTTCCCAACACCATTTATTGAAGAGACTGTCTTGACTCCATTGTATGTTCATGCCTCCTTTATCAAATATTAATTGAGCATAGTGGTTTGGGTTGATATCTGGATTCTCTATTCTATTCCATTGATCTATATGTCTGTTCTTGTGCCAGTACCATGCTGTTTTGAGAACAGTGGCTTTGTAATACAGCTTGAGGTCTGGTATTGAGATCCCTCCTACTTCATTCTTCTTTCTCAGGATTGCTGTGGCTATTCGGGGTCTTTTTTTTATTCCAGATGAATTTTTGGAGAGTTCTTTCTAGGTCTGTGAAATATGCCATTGGTATTTTGATGGGGAGTGCATTGAATCTATAGATTGCTTTGGGTAGTATGGACATTTTAATGATGTTGATTCTACCAATCCATGAACATGGTATGTTCTTCCATCTGTTTATGTCTTCCTCTATCTCTTTTTTCAGTGTCCTGTAGTTTTCCGCGTATAGGTCTTTTACCTCCTTAGTTAAGTTTATTCCTAGGTATCTTAATTTTTTTGGTGCGATGGTAAATGGGATTGCTTTTTTAGTCTCTCTTTCTGTAAGTTCACTATTGGTGTATAGAAAGGCCATAGATTTCTTGGCGTTAATTTTGTATCCTGCTACATTGCCGAATTCATTTATTAAGTCTATTAATTTTTTGATGGAGTCTTTCGGGTTTTTTATGTACAGTATCATGTCATCTGCAAATAAGGATAGCTTTACTTCTTCTTTTCCAATTTGGATGCCTTTTATTTCTTCTTCTTGTCTGATTGCAATGGCTAATATTGCCAGTACTATGTCAAACAGGAATGGTGAGAGTGGGCATCCCTGTCTTGTTCCTGTTCTTAGGGGAAATGGTTTTAGTTTTTGTCCATTGAGTATGTTTGCTGTGGGTTTATCATATATAGCTTTTATTATGTTGAGGTATGATCCTTCTATTCCCACCTTGTTGAGAGTTTTTATCAAGAAAGAGTGTTGGATTTTGTCAAATGCTTTTTCTGCATCAATTGATATGACTGTGTGATTTTTGTCTCTCAGTTTGTTTATGTGATGTATCACGTTTATTGATTTACGAATATTGTACCATCCTTGCATCCCTGGGATAAATCCTACTTGGTCATAGTGTATGATCTTTCTGATGTACTGCTGGAGCCGATTTGCTAGAATTTTGTTGAGGATTTTGGCATCTATGTTCATGAGGGATATTGGCCTGTAATTCTCTTTCATTGTGTTGTCTTTATCTGGATTTGGTATTAGGGTGATGCTGGCTTTATAGAAAGAGCTTGGATTTTTTGGAATAGTCTGAGGAGGATAGGTTTTAGTTCTTCCTTGAATGTTTGGTAAAACTCTCCTGTGAAGCCGTCTGGCCCCGGGCTTTTGTTTGCCGGAAGCTTTTTGATGACTCTGCTTCAATTTCTTCCATAGTTACTGGGCTATTGAGCTGTTTAGATTCTTCCTGATTGAGTTTTTGGAAGGTTATATTTTTCTAGGAATATGTCCATTTCCTCCAGGTTGTCCAGTTTGTTGGAATAGAGTTGTTCATAGTATTTTGAAACAATCCTTTGTATTTCAGCAGGGTCTGTTGTTATTTCGCCTCTTTCATTTCTGATTTTGTTTATTTGGGTCCTCTCTCTTTGTTTCTTGGTGTTCTAGATCTTTTAAATATGCCTTTGGTATGGGGATTGCATTGAATCTGTAGATTACTTTGGATAATATGGACATTTTAATGATGTTGATTCTACCAATCCATGAACATGGTATGTTCTTCCACTTGTTTATGTCTTCCTCTATCTCTTTTTTCTATGTCCTGTGGTTTTCTGAGTATAGGTGTTTTACCTCCTTAGTTAAGTTTATTCCTAGATATCTTAATTTTTTTGGTGCAATGGTAAATGGGATTGTTTTTTTAGTTTCTCTTTCTGTGAGTTCATTATTGGTGTATAAAAAGGCCATAGATTTCTGAGTGTTAATTTTGTATCCTGCTACATTGCCGAATTCATTTATGTCTAGTAGTTTTTTGATGGAGTCTTTAGGGTTTTCTATGTACAGTATCATGTCATCTATGAACAAGGACAGTTTTACTTCTTCCTTTTCAATTTGGATGCCTTTTATTTCTTCTTCTTTATCACTATTGCTAGCACTTCCAGTACTATATCTAACAGGAGTGGTGAGAGTGGGCATCCCTGCCTTGTTCCTGTTCTTAGTGGAAATGGATTTAGTTTTTGCCCATTGAGTATGATGTTGACTGTAAGTTTATCATATAAGGCTCTTATTATATTGAGGTATGAGCCCTCTATTCTCACTCTGCTGAGATTTTTTTTTTATCAAGAAAGGGTGTTGGATTTTGTCAAATGCTTTTTCTGCATCAATTGATATGATTATGTGATTTTTGTCTCTCAATTTGTTTACGTGATGTATCACGTTTATTGATTTGCAGATATTGTACCTTCCTTGCAACTCCGGAATAAATCCCACTTGGTCATGGTGTATGATCTTTCTAATGCTGAATCCGATTTGCTAGAATTTTGTTGAGGATTTTAGCATCTATGTTCATTAAAGATATTGGCCTGTAGTTCTCTTTTTTTGTGGTATCTTTATCTGGTTTGCAATCAGGGTAATGCTGGCTTCATAGAAAGAGCTTGGAAGTGTGCCTTCCTCTTGAGTTTTTTGGAATATTCTGAGGAGGATAGGTTTTAGTTCTTCTTTGAATGCTTGGTAGAACTCCCCTGTAAAGCCGTCCGGACCAAGGCTTTTGCTTGCTGAAAGATTTTTGATCACTGCTTCAATTTCTTTGGTAGTTATTGGCCTATTCAGAGTTTTTGATTCTTCCTGATTGAGTTTTGGGAGCTTGTATTTTTCTAAGAATATGTCCATTTCCTTCAGGTTGTCCATTTTGTTGGAATACAGTTGTTCATAGTATTTTTTCATAATCCTTTGTATTTCTGTGGGATCAATTGTTACTTCACCTCTTTCATTTCTGATTTTGTTTATTTGGCTCCTCTCTCTTTGCTTCTTGGTGAGCCTGGCTAGAGGTTCATCAATCTTGTTTATCCTTTCAAAGAACCAGCTCTTGGTTTTGTTTATCTTTTGTATTGTTTTTTTGGTCTCTATGTCATTTATTTCCGCTCTGATCTTTATTATTTCCTTCCTTCTGCTTACACTGGGCTTTTCTTATTGCTCTCTTTCTAACTCTTTGAGTTTTAGGTTTAGATAATCTATTACCATTATTTCTTGTTTTTTGAGGTAGGCCTGAAGAGCTATTAATGTCCCTCTCAAGACTGCTTTCACTGTGTCCAATAGATTTTGGATTGTTGTGTTTTCATTGTTGTTTGTTGCCAGGATGCTTTTTATTTCTTCTTTGATTTTTTTGGTAACCCAATCATTGTTTAATAGCATGCTATTTAGCCTCCATGTGTTTGATTTTTTATCATTGTTTTTATTGTAGTTGATTTCTAATTTGATTTCATTGTGATCTATGAAGATGCTTGATATGATATCTATCTTCTTGAATTTGAAAAGACTTTACCTGTGTCCCAATATGTGGTCTATCTTTGAAAATGTCCCATGTGCACTTGAGAAGAATGTATATTCTGTGGTTTTGGAGTGAAATGTTCTGAAGATGTCAATTAATTTCATCTAACCTAGTGAGTCGTTTAGGATTGATGTCCCTTTGCTGATTTTTTTTGTTTAGAGGATTTATCCAGTGCTGTTAGTGGGGTATTAAAGTCCCCTACTATGACTGTATTGCTGTCAGTCTCTCCCTTGATATCTTCCAGAAGTTGTTTTATGTATTTGGGTGCTCCTGTATTGGGTGCATATATGTTTACTAGAGTTATATATTCTTGTTGAATTGCTCCCTTTAGTATTATGAAGTGACCTTCCTTATCTCTTGTTACGGCCTTCACATTGAGGTCTAATTTGTCAGATATAAGTATTGCTACCCCAGCTTTTTTTTCATTTCCATTTGCCTGAAAAATTTTTTTCCATCCCTTTACTATCAGTCTGTGTGATTCCTTTGTTCTGAGGTGGGTCTTCTGTAGACAGCAGATATATGAGTCATGTTTTCTTATCCATTCAGCTACCCTATGTCTTTTGATTGGGGCATTTAATCCATTTACATTTAAAGTTATTATTGATAGGTACTTGTTTGTTGCTATTTTTATTATTTATGCCTGTGTTCCTTCTTCCATTCTTATTTCTTATTTTTACAGCAGTCCCTTTAGCATTTCTTGCATTGCTGGTTTGGTGGTAATAAACTCCCTTAGTCCTTTTTTGTCTGTGAAGCTCCTGATTTTACCTTCAATTTTGAATTACAGCCTTGCTGGGTATAGTATTCTTGGATTCAGACCCTTGCTTTGCATGTCTTTGTATATTTCATTCAATTTCCTTTGGGCTGATGTGTTTCTGTTGAGAAAACAGTTGATAGTCTAATGGGAGTTCCCTTGTAAGTAACTTTCTGTCTCTCTCCAGCAGCCTTTAAGATTCTTTTTTTTAAAAAATATATTTTATTGATTTTTTACAGAGAGGAAGAGAGAGGGATAGAGAGTTAGAAACATTGATGAGAGAGAAACATCGATCAGCTGCCTCTTGCACACCCCCTACTGGGGATGTGCCCACAACCAAGGTACATGCCCTTGACCGGAATCGAACCTGGGACCCTTGAGTCCGCAGGCCGACGCTCTATCCATTGAGCCAAACTGGTTTCGGCAGCCTTTAAGATTCTTTTTTTTTTTTTTAAATATATTTTATTGATTTTTTACAGAGAGGAAGGGAGAGGGACAGAGAGTTAGAAACATCGATGAGAGAGAAACATCGATCAGCTGCCTCCTGCACACCCCCTACTGGGGATGTGCCCGCAACCCATGTACATGCCCTTGACCGGAATCGAACCTGGGGCCTTTCAGTCCGCAGACCGACGCTCTATCCACTGAGCCAAACCGGTCTCGGCAGCCTTTAAGATTCTTACTTTGTCATTGGTGTTTTCTAATTTAATTATAATGTGTCTTGGTGTTGGTCCTTTTGGGTTCATCTTGTTTGGGACTCTGTGAGCTTTTTTCTTCCTGACATCAGGGAAGTTTTCTGTTATTATTTCTTCAAACAGGTTTTCTATTCCTTGCTCAGTTTCCTCTCCTTCTGACACCCCTATTATGTGGATGTTGTTTCATTTTGTGTTGTCCCAAAGCTCCCTTAGGCTTTTCTCCTGTTTTTTAAGTTGTTTTTTTTTCCAGGTGCAGCTCTGCTTGGATATTTTTTTCCTACCTTGTCTTCTAGCTCACTGATGCGGTCCTCCACTTCTTCTAGTCTGCTGTTGATGCTGTCTGTTGTGTTCTTTATTGCAGCTATATCACTCTTCATTTCTTCTTAGTTCTTCTTCATTTCCTCTTGGTTTTTATACATGTTGTTGCATTTGTCTTTCATCCTTTTCAGCGTCCTTATGACCATTGCTCTGAATTCTTTCTCTGACAAATTGCTTGCTTTCATTTCGTTTACTTCTTTTTTTGGTGAGTCCTCCTTTTCTTCGTATGGGAGCTGTTTCTTTGTCTCCCCATTTTCACTCCTCTCAGGGTGTCTGGTTATGTAGCTCACTCTCTACCACATTGACTTAAAGGCACAAAATACAATACGACAAGACACAACACGGAGGGCACTAAACACAAATGTATTCCTGATACCAATAACCCCAAATAAAGGTGACCACCAGAGAAAAGAGAATTAGGAGAGAGAAAAGAGTGCAAAAATGATATTGAGAAAAGGGGAAAAGGTAAGAGAGAAAAGAAAGAGAAGAAAAAAGAAGGGGAAAAATATATGTATATGGGGAGAAAACTCCAAAAAACCAACAACTAATCCAAAAAATGCAAACAACAAACACCCAGAAAAAAAGGAGGGAAGCTGAATCTGAAGAGGCAGAGCTTATTTCCAGAAGGTAAGGTCAAGGAATTGAATGAATGGGGAAATGGTCACGATTCAGTATAGAGGAGGTAGAAAGAGAATGAGTGTACAAGAAGAAAAGTAAAAAACAAAATACTAATAAGTAAATAAATAATAATTGAAAAATATACATTAAAATATATATAAAAGAAAATTTATATGTATATATAAAATTTTTTCCTTTATTTAATATATCTATCTATGCATTCATCTATTTTTGGAAAAGGAGAATATAGAGCAGATAGGCCTGAGTTGGTGATTGAAACTAATTAAGCTATTAATAGAAGAAGAGAATAAGTGAGGAGAGGAAAAAACAGAAGCATAAAAAAAAAAACACCGGAAAAAAACAAACTAACAAACAATCAAACAAACAGTTATAGAAAGAAAGAAAGAAAGAAAGAAAGAAAGAAAGAAAGAAAGAGAAAGAAAAGGGAAAAAATTGGCTAATGAAGAAAGAGAAGAGAGAAGTGTGCATGGACTTGGAGCAGGGGAGAGGAAATTATATATATGAGTAAGATCAATTTTTAACAGGAAGTAAAAAGAAAGGAAAGAGAAAAACTAAAGCAGGAAAAGGGGAAGAGAAACAGGATGAAAAAGGGAAAAAATGAGGAAGAAAGTGTTGGCATAAAGGAAAAATTGAGATAGAGTAAAATAATGATAAAAATAAAAATAGAGCCCTAACTGGTTTGGGTCAGTGGATAGAGTGTCGGCCTGCGGACCAATGGGTCCCGGGTTCTATTCCAGTCAAGGGCATGTACCTTGGTTGTGGGCACATCCCCAGTAGGAGGTATGCAGGAGGCAGCTGATTGATGTTTCTCTCTTATCGATGTTTCTAACTCTCTATCCCTCTCCCTTTCTCTCTGTAAAAAATCAATAAAATATAAAAAATAAAATAAATAAAATAAAAATAGAATGTAGAACACTAATCCAAAAAAATTTAAAAAATAAAATAAAACTTTAAAAAATGGTGAAATAATAGTAATAATAATAAATAAATAAAAATATAATAATAAAAAAGTAAAATAAAGTGAGAAAAAAATTTAGTTTCTTAATTAAAAGATAAAAAAATAAAAAAGTGAAATAGTGAAGTTTGTTCGCTTCAGCGGAGCTTCAGTGATCCATGGGGGCTGGTTTAAGACCCCTCTCTACTGTTCTGCCTGGCACATCTGTTTCCTTTCAGGTAGTCAGCACAGTGTTGAAGTTCCCAGCAATCCAACACTCCTCTGTGTCATAAACCACAACATTGGTTTCAAGCAGGTGGAATCATTTTACTTACTTTGTTTCTCTGCCTGCCTTCAGTTGTATTTACACAAGCATCTATTTTTTTTTTTTAAAGGATTAGGAGATGAATAATTCTTTTTTTTTTTATTATATTTTATTGATTTTTTACAGAGAGGAAGAGAGAGGGATAGAGAGTTAGAAACATTGATGATAGAGAAACATAGATCAGCTGCCTCTTGCACAACCCCTACTGGGGATGTGCTCGCAACCAAGGTACATGCCCTTGACCGGAATCAAACCCAGGACCTTTTAGTCCGTAGGCCGACGCTCTATCCACTGAGCCAAACCGGTTTCGGCACAAGCATCTATTTCTGACACTGCCCCTGGGTGGCAGTGTTTCTGTATTAGTTTCTGGGACCAAATGGCCCCTCAACCCAGTCCCCCAGCTGTCTCTGGGAATGTTCAGACTCTTCCTTTCCCTGCTGCACTCAAGACTGGTTTGGAGGGATGGACTGTCCCAGAGCTGGTTTCCTGCTTGTCTCTCCCTATTCTGCTCCCCAGGTTCCACAAAAACCACTTTCCCCTGCAGTCTCGGTGAGTGTTTTTAATTGAAAGATACTATGCACTGGGTTTAGCAAGTAAAAGGAAGGAAGTTATAAAGACAAAGCAACCATGCCACCATGCGTCTTTCTCCGCCCAGCACTGTGTGGCCGGTATAGAACTTCAGGCTGCCTTTCTAGGCACAGTCTCCCACGGCTGTGGGCTTAGATCTAGAGTCCCCTGCTGCCAGCAGCCCTGTGGACCCTCTTCCACATTTGAGGGCTACACTGACCCCAAGGGCCGTGGATTTGGTGCAGTGCAGTCTTCCTCTGAGATTCTACTCCCGGCTACGTGCGTTTCTCCCTCCAGCCCAGATCCCAGATCTCACCTCTCTCTAGGCGATCTCTGACCTTTCCATCCATGGATTGCCTCACCAGTTGTGCTTAATTCACCAATTCTGGGTGGATGTTATTTGATTCAGCTGTTTCTTCTATCTGCTCTGTGAGAAGGCGCAGAATCCGTTTGTGTATTCGGCTGCCACCTTGTCTCCCCTGGAAAAACTTTTTAGGTGCTCGCAGCTGGGGAGGCTGGAGTCCTGGTGTTTGTGGGTTCACAGCTGAGGCAGCTGGTCTCTGGGCGTTGAGGCTGTAGGGTCCCAGGAGGTGTCTGAGGTCCCCCCGGGGAAGGTAAGGCTGGGCTTCTGATCACAGCTGCTCTCCCCTTCAAGATGGCACGGCCTCTGTGGCAGAGCCAGCTGCTCTGGGAGAGATTTCAGCAGTAGTAGAGGCTGCCTGGCCAGGGGAGCCTGTCCTCCAGTCCCCAACAGTCCTGTGGAATCTAACTGTCCCTCACTCACAAATGCAGACACTCCCCGCACGTCCACGCACTCTCCTTTCACCCTCTCACTCATTCACACTATCTTGCTGACTGCCATCCTGTAGACCGCCATCTTGGATCTCCTCCCCCTTTTCATTGCTTCAGAAAACATTCCTCTAACTTTTGAGCTCCAGAATATTTGCCTTTTCTTTCTTTCTTTCTTTCTTTCTTTCTTTCTTTCTTTCTTTCTTTCTTTCTTTCTTTCTTAAATATATTTTATTGATTTTTTACAGAGAGGAAGAGAGAGGGATAGAGAGTCAGAAACATCAATGAGAGAGAAACATCGATCAGCTGCCTCCTGCACACCCCCCACCGGGGTTGTGCCTATAACCAAGGCACATGTCCTTGACGGGAATCAAACCCGGGGCCCTTTAGTCCACAGGCCGACGCTCTATCCACTGAGCCAAACCGGTTTTGGCTGCCTTTTCTTTCTTAAACTCTCTGAAATCTGTGACTCTTTGTCATCATTTTTTTAAAAAAAGTTCTGGCACTTCCCTAGAATCATGGGACCACTTTCCTGCAACCACTTACCACAGAAATATCATCACTGAAGCACTTGTCCCCCATTGTCCCTGGGCCCTCTGAACCTTGTTGTTTTTCCATCAATGTTCTGAGAGCTTCTTACAGAATCTGGCAAAGAAATTTACGTTGGTACCTTCTGAGTCCTGGAAACCTGCCGCTATTTATCTCAAGTCTCAGAAACTCCTGTTTCACAATGGTTCTTTATTAGTTATCTATTGCAGCACAATTATCCCAAAATTAGCAGTGAACGCAACACTTATTATCTCACACTGTTTGGAAAGGACAGAATGCAGAAACAGCCTAGCAGGGTGGATCTGGCTTAGCGTCTCCAATAACGGTGCAGTCAAGGTTTCATTTGCAGCCTTGAATGGAGCTGAGGATCTGCTTCCAAGATGGCTCACTCACATGGCTGCTGGCTCTGTTCCTCACAGAGTGGGCTGTTCCCCGTAACGTGACCGTTGGTTTCCCCCAGAATGAGTGATCCAAGAGAGAGTACCCCTAACAGAAGCTGCAACTGCAATGTCTTTTATGGCCTAGTCTCCGAATTGACATGTCAGTTATGTCATTTTCAATTTGTTAGAAGGAATTCACTAAGTCCAGCCCACACTTAAGGGAAGCTGAGACTCTTGAAGGGGAAAATATCAAAGAATTTGTGGACATATTTTGAAACTATCACAGAGTTCAACTTTTTAGAAACACTTCCAGATAAAGCTGAATCTATCCATCCCAATAGTTTCCTCTGAATTCTAAAGCTGTTTCCAGGGAATAGTGCCAAATTGCAGAATTCAGCCCATACTGGGCATTCAGAACCCTAGATACCATCAATTATTATCCCACTGAGCTATGGAAGCCAACACTTACTCCTCCTGAGCACATTAGGATAAACCCCAGAGTGTCATTAGATTCTTAAAATTTTTTAAAGCATAATTTTCTTCCTTAGATTGCCAAGCATGTTGTTATTTTCCTCAAATCCCCCAATATATTGAGCTCTAAGGTCACAATATATTAAAAAAAGGGCCATACAATATTTTAAAAAGTGGTTTTTCACTTATAAAGACCTATTAATTGTATTTTAGTTTTAAAAATATGTTTTTATTGATTTCAGAGAGAGAAATAGAAACATCAATGATGAGAGAGAATCATTGATTGGCCGCCTCCTGCATGCCCTCCACTGGGGATTTAGCCTGCAACCCAGGCATGTGCCCTTACTGGGAATCAAACTGTGACCTTCTGGTTCATAGGTGGATGCTCAGCCACTGAGCCACACGGTTGGGCCAAAGATAGTCTTTTCAAAAAATGGTGTTGAAACAATTGTACATCCAGTTGCAAAACAATGAACTTCAATCCACATGTGTCATATCATATGAAAAAAATTAACTCAAAATGGATCATAGCCTAAATGCAAAACGACAACACTTCTGAAAAAGAAAAAGATATAATCTTTTTACCTTAGGTTAGATAAAGACTTTTTAGATGGAAAGCACAATTCATAAAAGAAAATTAATAAAGTGGACTTCATCAAAATAAAAAAACTTGTGCATTTTGAAAGATACTGTTAAGAGAATGAATAGGCAAGCCACTTTTTTGGACTACACATTTTCAAAGCATATATCTTATAAATGACTTGTATTCAGAATGCATAAAAACTTTTAAAACTCAATAAGAAGACAAAAAATCCAATAAAAATGGGCAAAAGATTTGAATAGCTTCACCAAAGAAGATACACAGATGGCAAATAAGCACATGAAAATATGGTCATTATTAGTCATTAGGGAAATGCAAATTAAAACCACAATGGGATACCACTGTGCAGCCACCATAATAAAAAAGATGGACAATATAAAGTGTTAGCAAAGATATGAAGAAACTGGAACTTCAAATGTTGCCAGCGGGAATGTGAAGCCGAACCAACCAGTTTGGAAGTCTTTTTAAAAGTTAAATATATATCTATCACATGACCCAGCCAACCCTTAGGTATTTGCTCCAAAGGAACATAAATATTTGTTTATACAAATACTTTTCTATGAATATTTATAGCAGATTTATTTGTAATAGCCCCAAACTGGAAGCAACCCAATGTCTATTAATGGCTGAGTGGATAAAGGAATTGTGATATAGCCATACAATGGCATACTATTCAGAATAAAAAACAATGAACTATTGATACACACAACAGCATGAAAGAATACAGACCAAAAAAACAAAACAAAAAACAAACATACTGTATTACTCCATTTATAGAAAATACTAACTGATATAGAAAATAGATGTGTGGTTACCTGGATAGGGAGTGGCTGGCAGAAAGTTACAGGGGTATCTGAAAACTTGTATGGGTGATTAATACACTCCCTATGCTGATTATGATTATTGCTTCTTAGAAGTATACATGTATCAAAACTTAACAAATTGTATACTTCAAATATATGCAGATTACTGTATATCAATTATACCTCAATAAAGGTGTTTAAAAATTATGAAAGGGATAGTTTAGCAAGGACTTGAAGGAAGTGAGGAAGTTAGCTTTGTGCATAACGGGAGATTATTAAAAAATTAAAACCTTTGCAATAGGCATTCTTTTTTTTACCCAGAAACTTTCCCTCCTTCTGATATAATAGCACCTTCTGCATCAATTAGATTTAAACCATTTTGGCTGCAAGTGACAGCAAATTCAAAATGCTAGGAGCTAAAACAAGCTAGAGTTTTATTTTTCCCTTCCATAAATCTAGGCAATTCAGGGCTGGTATGACTCCATGGTCATCAGGGACCCTGATTCCTTCTTAATTTTTTGCTACAGCTTTTGTTTTGTGATACTGGCTATTCTAGGCCCAGCCAAAACACTTCCATTTCAGGTAGCAGGAAGGAGGAAAGGGACATGCCTCTCCTATTTAGGACATTTTCTAGAAGTTGCATACACTCTTCTGCTTATATCCCATTGGCTAGAGCTTAGTCACATAATCATAGGCAGGCAGGGAGAACTTAGAAATGCTGTCTCATTCTGAGCTGCCATGTGTCCAGATAAAAGTCAGAGGAAAAAGGAAAATAAAGATATTGAGAGACATCTAATTAGTCCTTGCCATATCCACTTCTTTTTTGGAGACCTCTCCTCTCCTCTCCTCTCCTCTCCTCTCCTCTCCTCTCCTCTCCTCTCCTCTCCTCTCCTCTCCTCTCCTCTCCTCTCCTCTCCTCTCCTCTTCTCTCTTCTCCTCTTTCAAGCATGTGGCTCTATTGAAGACCGCCAATCACCTTAACACCAGGCTAGAGACCAAAACTGGGCCAATGAGTGTGACTAACATGAGAAATGGGAACTTAGGAGCCCCTGGAAGTCAGAGGACAATCCTCAGAAAGCCAATGTGCAGAGGGCAGTGAAGACTGAAAGAAGGGTTCTGAAGGTGTTCAAATCCCAACTCCATTTACACTTGAGGCCTGCTTGGCTACATTCTCACCCCTCATTTTTGTTATCTAAGACAATATACTTTCTACAGCTCAATTGTTAACTAAAGAAAACACTAAGGGACCAGTTTTGGCCCTTGAACAGGCCTCCTAAGGGACCAGCTTCTCTAAAGAACTAACATCTATATATATATATAAAAAGGCAGTGACCGTGATGACTGAAATGACCATTTGACCGGTCACTATGTGGTGCTAGCATAGATGCATAGACACAGGTAAAGTCTATGAGTGAATTAAGAATGAACACGACAAAAGCTTGCCTTCACAGAGCTTGCACTGTAAGAAGGTTAAGTCAGGGATGAGAATTCAAAATTGCCACCAGCACAGACCTGAGGTGCCACTTCTCAGAGCGGCCAGAGATACACCCAGTAGTGGACTGGGGGCATGATTGAAGGGCTAGCGCCAACATGAAGGCGGGGCCGTTCTGGATTTCCCAGAGAAGCCAATGGCTGCCTAGGAGGCAGAGCTTTTGATGCTGACTAGCATAGAAACCGACCAATCAGAACCTAATCTGGGTGAACTGTGAAGGCAGAACCTAAGGTGGGGCTGAGGAGGGGTTTTAAGGGCAACAGCTATTTGGTTTAAGGTGTAAGAAAGCAGTTCAATTTTTTAATGACCGGTTTGGCAGTATAGTGCATATGGCTGGCTATCAGTCCAGATATAAGGGTTATGTATTTTTTAAAAAATATATTTTATTGATTTTTTACAGAGAGGAAAGGAGAGGGACAGAGAGTTAGAAACATCAATGAGAGAGAAACATTGATCAGCCGCCTCCTGCACACTTCCCACTGGGTATGTGCCCACAACCAAGGTACACACCCTTGACCGGAATCGAACCTGGGACCCTTGAGCTAAATGCTCTATCCACTGAGCTAAAACGGTTAAGGCAGGGGTTATGTATTTTTGTCTGTCAAGAGCATCTCCTCCTGCTGAAAAAGGCTTCCCCCCCTCCACCTCATTTGAGCAATCCTATCCTATATAATCTATCTATACTAATAAAAGGGTAATATGCTAATTAGACTGGGTCAACCGGCCATCTTCCAGATGTCCAACTTCCTTCTGAACAAAGCCATGGTAGTGGGGGCTGAGGCAGAGGCAGAGGCAGAGGCAGTTAGGGACAATCAGGCTGGCAGGGGAGAGCAGTTAGGGGCGAGATCAGGCCAGCAGGGGAGAGCAGTTGGGGGTGACTAGGCCGGCAGGGGAGGGCCGTTGGGGGTGACCAGGCTTGCAGGGGAGGGCAGTTGGGGGCATTAGGCAGGCAGGCAGGTGAGTGGTTAGGAGCCAGTGGTCCTGGATGGCGAGAGGGATGTCCCCTGAGGGGTCCTGAATTGGAGAGGGTGTAGGCCAGGCTGAGGGACAACCCCTCCCCCCCACTTCGTGCATGAATTTTGTGCACCGGGCCTCTAGTAAGATATATAAATGCTCCTTGGCTGGTGTGGTCCAGTTGGTTGGAGTGTCATCCTGTGCACCAAAAGGTTGCTGATTTTATTCCCCATTGGGGCATGTGCTCAGGTTGTGGTTCAATCCCCAGTCGTGTCACATATGGAAGGCAACCAATTGCTGTTTCTCTCATACCTCTCTCTTTCTCACCTTCCCCCACCCTCTAAAAATCAGTAAAACATATCTTTGGATTAGGATTTTAATATATATATGTGTCTAGTAAACATGTAAAAAGAGGCACAATCTCATTTCTAATTAGGGAAATAATTGTTAAAACAAAGAAGAATACATTTTTGTTGGCCTAGCATATTGACAAAGTTTCAAAAATTGGATATCCAATCTTAGTGAGGAAATAGACATTTTAATATACTTTATGAGAATATAAATTGGTACCATATTTGTGGAAAAATTTTTCCAACACCAACCACAATGTAAAATGCATGTATTTTTTTACCAGAAATTTTACTTTTGGAAACTGCACTCCAAAAATCTATGCATAAAGATATTTATTACATCAAATTATGCATAATGATATTTATTAAAGCATTATTTGGATAAGTAAAACTTGGAATCAAAGTGAAATGTTAATAAAAAGTTTCAATAAGTTATGGTACATTCACATGATGGCACATTTTATAACAATGTTATAATGAGGTCATTTATAACTATGGCCCTATGGTTTGTGTGAATATATTTATAAAACTAGTATAAATAACTAGAGGCCTGGTGCATGAAATTCATTCACTGGGGGGGGCGGGGTCCCCTCAGCCTGGCCTGCACCCTCTCGCAGTCAGGGACCCCTTGGCGGACATCCCTCTCGTAGTCTGGGACCCCTCACTCCTTACTACCCGCCTGCTCTCTGCTCCTTACTGCTTGACTTGCTGCTCTTTCCTTAGAGCTGCCATGGAGGCAGGAGAGGCTCCCACCACCGCTGCTGCGCTTGCCAGCCATGAGCCCGGCTTCTGGCTGAGCGGTGCTCCCCCTGTGGGAGTGCACTGACCACCAGGGGCCAGCTCCTGCATTGAGCATCTGCCCCCTGGTGGTCAGTGTGCATCATAATGACCGGTTGTACTGGTCATTCTGCCGTAGCAGTCACTTAGGCTTTTATTATATAGACTAGAGGCCCGGTGCATGAAATTTGTGCACAGGGGCAGGGTGTCCCTCAGCCCGGCCTGCAACCTCTCCAATCTGGGACCCCTCGGGGGATGTCTGACTGCCGGTTTAGGCCCGATCTTGCAGTTGAACATCCCTCTCACAATCTGGGACCACTGGCTCCTAACCACTCACCTGCCTGCCAGCCTGATCGCCCCCTAACTGCTCTCCTGTCGGCCTGATTGATGCCTAACTGCTCCCCTGCCGGCCTGGTTGTCCCCAACTGCCCTCCCCTGCTGGCCTGGTTGTCCCCAACTGCCCTCCCCTGCTGGCCTGGTTGCCCCTAACTGCCCTTCCCTGCAGGCCAGTTTGCCCCCAACTGCCCTCCCCTGCTGGCCTGATCTCACCCCCAACTGCTCTCCCCTGCCAGCCTGATCTTGCCCCTAACTGCCTCTGCCTCGGCCCCCACCACCATGGCTTTGTTCGGAAGAAAGTCAGATGTCCGGAAGATGGCTGGTTGACCTGGTCTAATTAGCATATTACCCTTTTATTAGTATAGATAGGATGAATTTAGGTGGTAGCATGTAGGTGATATACTATTAAATGAAAAGAACAAATTACAGAACAGTATATAAGATACAATCTCATTTATTTAAAAAATACACATGTATAGAAGCTGTCAAAATTTGGGATTCCTTAGCTCTCTGACTAGGACCTTGTTTTCACTTTTTAAAACTTCATAATGAGACAAAAATCAAAGGATACCCAGATAAAGACTTGTAAAAGAGGTTTGTTTTGTTTAATTGCAGCCCACGGTGTGTGTGTGTGTGTGTGTGTGTTGTTGTTGTTGTTTTGTAGCCATTGTCCTGATATCAACCAAACTACCCCTGCCTGTCTGCCAGAGGGGATCTTGCTCGTGATCTGAAAAGGATTGGGCCCCAGAGTGAGCTCTGCTCACTAAGCAATGAGCATCAGCAACAGGAGGGACCTTCTCTCCCTCTGTTGAACATTTGCCAAACCAAGTGAGCAAAAGTTCCAAAGTGGGGGAAATGTT